>NC_041382.1:560577944-560593420 GCF_002162155.2 Triticum dicoccoides | reverse complement strand
CGCTCGTGATAAAGTAAGCTTAGCAGATCACTATGACATACTTCCTCTGATTAATGAAATTTTATGAACCAATCTTTTATTAAAAAAATTACCTTCTCAAGTAGAAAGTCTTGTTCAAAATCATCATAGCTAGTACTATTTATCACCATTTATCAATCTTTGTATGACTTGATTATTATACAGTGCTTAGGAGAACTATGTATTATTTGGTATAATCTGAACTTGCATAAATCTGATCTATATCGACATGTTTGAATGACAATCAATAACTTCTTATGCAGTAGCAATTATGCTTACTAATCATGTGGGTTTTAAACTCCCTTGTCTCTGTCATCTTTATAATTCAGAATGACAATCCTGCCCTGCTCAATTTTTTTCAGTTCATTATCTAGGCTACACACGTTGAATAAAATTGTATTATCGTAGTAGTATGGTCAATGGCAGAACTAAAATATGAAACAAAAAACCTTCTCGGTTGATGAAACAGAAGCCTCTTTTGCTCAGGGCCTCATGTAGTTACTTCAGTTTTCTACCTAGGCTAGTCATGTTGAGTGCTATAATAGTACTATGGGGAGACCACAATGCCAAAACTAGATTTTATACTTTTCAGCTGAAATGCAGATGAAACAGTATAATGATGCATCACAAGTAATGTGGAGATAGTCGTATTAGATCTGAGTGAAAGCAAGTAAAATTAGTATGGACTTACATATCCAAGTTAACAACTAGCTAGGTACGATGCCTTGATTTTTATGCTCGGGTATTATGTTTGTGCTGCCCACTTCTACAATGTTACAGGCTGCCCCTTGAATGATATATTTTTCTGTCATTTTTATTTCAGTCCTTTGAGTGAAAGTGCCCAGGCAGTTGCAGCTGGACCAGCAGTACCCGCAGAACAAGCAGGATGCTTGCCAATGTCGGAGGTCTTCAGACTTGCAGTGATGAACTTCGATGTACATGATTGGAACCTTTTCAATGGCAGCGGTTGAAGCAGGGACGGTAAAAAGGTGTTCTGCAAAGGAATCAGGAATGTACTTTCCTTGAGCGAAAACTAGTATCTGAATTTTCCTTTAGAGTAGTTATTTTTTGTTGCTGAAAATGCTATCAGTCTAGCACTTAGCGTATGAAGTGTCATCCAAAGAACCCTGGTTGAAGTTCAATATATCATGTTAGCTTCTACTAGAATTTACTTGAATGGTTCTTAGTACTTGCTATTTCATCGATAAATACTGCATACAGTATGTCTTATCATGGGGCATTGAGTAGAGAGAGCTCAACTCTGAATTCTAAATATCTTGATTCTATCAAGTTAAACACGGGCCATTTGGGTATAGAGATTCGAGATGTTTTGATCCATCTGAATGCTTCAGAGTGGAAAGACACCCTCTGTGGTCTGTGCATTGTATGGTCTGCAATATCTATCCCTGATGAGTTCCATGTATTCTTGACCACTCACACACTGATTGGCACCAAGCATATAGGATGGCAAACATGTGAACCATGATGTCCAACGAAAATACGACCCACAAAAGTTGTGGGTCTACTCTCTAAGTAGTTCATGCCATCATCCACCTAGACTCGGCGCGCAGATCGCACTCTCTTATCTTGTGAGTCAGTTTGTGTGGACAACTCTGATAATGAGTTTTCGCACAAATGAAATAAAAACTCTGATAATGGGCTGCATGGTTGTGCTCCCTTTAATTTTGCAATTGCCATCAGAAGTTCAAACTTTTCATTTTATGGTAACTTTCGTGTATGGTTCAAACTTTTCTTCCTGAGTTGATCATGCATGTTTAGATAGCAGTAAAGGTCAAAACGATGGAAATGTTCGAAGAACAAGTTGAATTCTACATCAGAACCTGGCAAACGATAGTATATATTACAGATGCACAGCGTTGAGACTTCCTTTGCAGGAAGTCTATTATAATCCGTGTCTGGACACTGAAAAATCAGAGAAAGAAAAAAGAAGAACAAGAAAAGAAAGGAAAAAAAAGAAGCTGTTGGGAGCTCGATACTTCGAATTCTCATTACAAAGAATCGATCATCCGTGACGATGGCTGGGGAAAATTTCGAGAGGAGTCACTTCACAGGGCAATAATGCCGCCGTCCGGCGTTCACTTCCATTGGTCGGCGACGATGTCGGCGAGGTCGACGACCCTCTGGGAGTAACCCCACTCGTTGTCGTACCACGCGATGACCTTGACCATGTCGTCTCCCATGACCATGCTGAGCGACGCGTCGATGGTGGAGGACACGTCGGAGCACCTGAAGTCGACGGACACGAGCGGCTCGTCGCAGACGTCGAGGATGCCCTTGAGCTCGTTGGCGGCGGCGTCGCGGAACGCCTGGTTCACCTCCTCGGCGAGGGTCTTCTTGGAGACCTGCACCACGAGGTCGACGACGGACACGTTGGGGGTGGGCACCCGGAGCGCGATCCCGTTGAGCTTGCCCTTGAGGTTGGGCAGCACCAGCGCCACGGCCTTGGCCGCGCCGGTGGAGGTGGGCACGATGTTGAGCGCGGCGGCACGGGCACGGCGCAGGTCGCGGTGGCTCGCGTCCAGCAGCCTCTGGTCGCCGGTGTAGGAGTGGGTTGTGGTCATGGTTCCCTTGATGATGCCTGCGCCATTGCCACCGCCATTTTTAGTTACTTAAAGAAGTTGATTCAGTTGAGGGAGAGAGACGGGACGGGGTGACGGGCACGTACCGAACTTTTGGTCGAGCACCTTGACGAAGGGGGCGAGGCAGTTGGTGGTGCAGGAGGCGTTGCTGATGATGGTGTCGGCGTGGGTGTAGAGGTCGGCGTTGACGCCGCAGACGTAGGTGGGGATGTCGCCCTTGCCGGGCGCGGTGATGAGCACCTTCTTGGCGCCGGCCTCGAGATGCTTGCCCGCGCCGGCGCGGTCGACGAAGACGCCGGTGCCCTCGATGACGAGGTCGATGCCCATCTCGCCCCACGGCAGGTTGGAGGGGTTGCGGTCGGACACCACCTTGATCACCTTGCCGTCCACGGAGATGGCGTTGTCGCCCACGGGCTTGACGTCCGCGTCGAAGATGCCCAGCGTGGAGTCGTACTTGAGGAGGTGGGACGCCTGCTTCACGCCTCCGGTGTCGTTGATGGCGATCACCTCCAGCGGCGAGCTGTCGCCGCGCCCGTGCCAGCACCGCAGGAAGTTGCGCCCGATGCGCCCGAACCCGTTGATCGCCACCTTGAGTTTGGCCTCCGTCGGCGCCTTGCGCGACCCGCCGCTGGTGCTCACCTGCAAGCACAGCGCCGCCGCGTCACGCACACACGCTCCCATGGCACGCGGCCAAGCAAGCTACATTCCGCCGATCATGTCATACCGCGTACGTCCTGAAGGAAACCGCGGACATGAAGTCGTCGGAGGTGGCATTCCGCCGGAGCGGCAGCGACGACGAGCTCCTCAGCCCGGAGAACTCCAGCATGCCCCCCTGAATCGAGTATTCGAGTTGGACGCAAATCACTTACAGAACCGTGCGTGACAAACAGGGAAGAACTGTAGGACGCAGGCATGGAATGGAACATGGGACATACCTGGAGTGGCGCCATGGCCGTGGAGAGCATGGGCGACGCCATGTCCAAAGGGTCTGATCAGATAGGGGGGAAGATCAAGGACGGTGAGGCGGGCGTGGCTGTATATACGGGTTAGGGGATTGGAGTTTGTGGTGCACGCGGGGTGGGAATTGAGATCGTGAGGCCCGGATTGGGCGAGAGATGAGATTTTGGATAGCCCAATGTATGGCTGCCAGTGCCCGCCATCGCGGCTCCCACACTTCGCTATTCCGGTCGATATGTGGCTTTTCGCTTCTTCATTCATGTGACCCTTCCTTCGTCATGTGCCTGATCGCATATGTTTTTTTCTTGTTCTTTTGTGATTATTTGTTGCAATGTACATACATCCTGTATTGTTGATGTAATGCTCGCTCGCTCGCTGGATAATGTGCGTTCCGTTCTGTGGACGTCGAGCAGAGCACCGTTTCGATCCGAGTTTCTGGGGTGACTCGACAAACGTTGAACGTTGTGAGCTGGCCATATGAAGATGTCAATAATGGGTCCTCAGTATGGTTAGAAGGATAATGGTATCCCCAGTCATCAGCGTTTGTGTGTGCATTTATATATGAACGTTTGTGTTTATTAAAAAAGGAAACTGGGGATTTTTGAATAGTGGCAGATGAAATAAAGCCATTTCATTCGCAAAAAAGGGCCTTTTCACCTTTCCTTGCCCCTGTTTTCTGGCGGAGACACGAGGACGGGTGTCGACACCATCCTTTTCAGCTCTGTTTACAATATTTATTCGGAAGTACTTCATGGACAACGTTTGCTATATGACATTAGCACGACGGCTAATCCAACCGCCTACTGCTGTTTAGATTTGTCCATGGATGGTGCAATATTGCTTGTAGATCCATCTAACATTTGATTCCCAATAAAAAATAGAATAGAAAAATATGGACAAAAAATAAATCCACTCGGTTTCAGACTTAGTACAACCCAAAAACACCATTCTCTTTGGGTCGCACAACCAAAAAATCATTCTGAAGGTCTACAGGAAGATAAAAAAGGGATTGTATCAAGAACTATTGTAGACCTTTACGAGTCTTACAATCAATTTGACTGGAAAGTCCAATGGCAAAAAGAAGGAGATTTGTTAGCTCGCTATTTAGTACGAGTTGGTGAAATGAGGGAATCCATCAAAATAATTCAACAAGCTGTAGAAAAATCCCTGGATGACCTTGATACGTCTCCAATGTATCTATAATTTTTGATTGTTTCATGTTGTTATATTATCATTCTTGGATGTTTTATAATCATTTTATATCTTTTTTGGTACTAATCTATTGACATAGTGTCAAGTGTCGGTTGCTGTTTTTTGCTTGTTTTTTACGTCGCAGAAAATCAATATCAAACGGAGTCCAAACGTAGCGAAACTTTTTGAGGAATTTTTGTGGACCAGAAGACATCCAATGGGCCGGAGAAGCATCAGGGGGTGCCCCGAGGGGGGCACAACCCACCAGGGCGCGCCCAGGTGGGTCGTGCCCACCTCGATGGCCTCCCGCACCGCCTCTTTGCTCTATAAATATCCCAATATTTCAGAAACCCTAGGGGAGTCGATGAAAAATCAATTCCAACCGCCGCAAGTTTCAGAAACACTAGATCCAATCTAGACACTATCACGGAGGGGTTCATCATCCTCATTGGTGCCTCTCCGATGATGTGTGAGTAGTCTTTTGTAGACCTTTGGGTCCATAGTTAGTAGTCAGATGGCTTCCTCTCTGTCTTTTGATTCTCAATACAATGGTCTGTTGGAGATCCATATGATGTAACTCTTTTTGCGGTGTGTTTGTTGGGATCCAATGAACTTTGAGTTTATGATCAGATCTATGTTTTTATCCATGAGAGTTATTTGAGTCTTTTGATCTCTTATATGCATGATTACTTATAGCCTCGTATTTCTTCTCCGATATTTGGGTTTTGTTTGGCCAACTTGATCTATTTATCTTCCAATGGGAAGAGGTGCTTTGTGATGGGTTCGATCTTACGGTGCTTGATCCCAGTGACAGAAGGGGAACCGACACGTATGTATCGTTGCTATTAAGGATAACAAGATGGGGTCTATTTCTACATAAATAGATCTTGTCTACATCATGTCATCATTCTTATTGCATTACTCTGTTTCTCCATGAACTTAATACACTAGATGCAAGCCGGATATCGGTTGATGTATGGAGTAATAGTAGTAGATGCAGGCAGGAGTCGGTCTACTAATGTTGGACATGATGCCTATATAATAATCATTACCTGGATATTGTCATGATTATTTGAAGTTCTATCAATTGTCCAACAGTAATTTGTTTACCCACCGTTTGCTATTTTTCTCGAGAGAAGCCACTAGTAATACCTACGGCCCCCAAGTCTCTTCTTTATTATATTTGCCTCCGCGATCTATTTTATTTGCTTTTATTTTTAGATCTGTTAATCCAAAAATACAAAAATAACTTGATGCAATTCTTATTTATTTATTTTGTCTCGAGTTCCCTTGAGATCTACTTATCGAATCTACTACAATTTTACCTATCTTTTTACCCGTGAGGGATTGACAATCCCTCTCTTACGTCTGGTTGCAAGTATTTATTCTTTGTGTGCAGGAGCTGTTTACGTGGTGTTGCGTGGTTCTCCTACTGGTTCGATAACCTTGGTCTCACCACTGAGGGAAATACCTACCGTTGTTGTGCTACATCATCCCTTCCTCTTTGGGAAAATACCGACGTAGTTCAAGCAAACATCAAAAAGAATTTCTGGCGCCGTTGCCGGGGAGACATCATCAACATCTACCAGGTTCCTAATCACAAATCTCATATCCTTGCAATTTACATTATTTGCCATTTGCCTCTCGTTTTCCTCTCCTCCACTTCACAAAAATTTGCCATTTTATTCGCCCTCTTTTGCGTTCGCCATTTTCTCGTCAGATCTGTTTTTGTGTGCAATCTTGTTTGCTACTTCTTGTCGCTATGGATGGTTCTTCCGCTATTGTGTGCACTCCCGAGAACGAAGTTCTTAACTTTAAACAAAGTGGAGGAGGGAATTTAAAAGATGCTTGGTATAGGATTTGCAATGCTCATAATAGATCTATCCGTAAGCAATCAACCGTTGTTCTTTTTCGTTGTTTTTATGTGGGCATCACCACTTGGTATAGATTCGTCCTTGATACGATTACCGGTGTAAATTTCTTGATGTGTCCCTCTCTTGATGCTTTTAATGCTACGGGAAATTTAGTGGGTTCACCACCGCTTGTGGTTAATGAAACAACTTTGACTCTTGAGCATGTTATGGAAAGACTAGATGCTATTGAAAAGAAAATACTTACCAAACAACATATTGAAAACTTGGATTAAAATGCATAATTTTGCTACTAAAATTGGGTCAAAAGCGGGAGAAGTTTTTAAGTTATTAAAAGAAAAGGGGACCGTAATTCATGAAAGAATTGAAGAAAGCCCGTCTCGGATTGATAAACTGGAAGAAATCTTTTGTAATCTAAGTACGACCTTTGCTTCCGCTAAAACTATTGAAAAACTCCCGTAAAAGTTGGCAAGATTACTCAAGTTACTAAGGACAAGGGTGCAACTTCTAGTAATAGCAGTAAAGAAGATCTTAAGATGATTAGTATTCACCCGGATTTTGTCGAAGTAATAAGAGACCCTTTGTGCAAGAATGAATTCCTTAAACTTGTTCCTAGGAGTATTGTCATTGAAACTTTTTATGCTAAATCCTTGAAAAATTCTAAGTGCTTGATTGAAGAGTTGGAAACCAAAGATGACAATACTTAGATCCTTGCATTATGCCTAGATAGGGGCATAAAACAATAGCGCTTATTGGGAGGCAACCCAATGAATAAAATTTATTTTTGTCCTTTTCTTTCTGTTCTTGAGTGTTTGCACAATCGTGCTACTGTTATGATTGTGTTTTTTGTGTTTTAATTAGTGTTTATGCCAATTAAAGCCTTTAGGATCTTGTTGGGTGATAGTTGATTTGATGTTGCTGAAAAACAGAAACATTTGCATCCAGGAAAATAATTTTATTTTTTAACATAAACACGATAAAATACTGATTTTATTTGCAGAAGATTAATATACAAATTTCTCACATTTTCCTAATTTTTCAGAATTTTTGGAGTTACAGAAGGATTCAAAATCTCCAGATTGCTACTGATTGTTCTGTTTTTGACAGATCTTGTTTGCTTTGCGTTGTGTGCTTGTTTTGATGATTCTATGGTTTTCTTTGAAGAGTTTTTGCCATAGAAAAGTTGGAATACAATAGATATAATGCAAAAATAAAATATGAATGGGTTTGCAACAATACTTATAGTAGTGGTTTGCTTTCTTATACTAACGGATCTCACGAAGGTTTTGTTAAGTTTTGTTTGATTGAAGTTTTCAAGTTTTGGGTGACTTTACAATGAATGAAGGAATAAGGATTAGCAAAAGGATAAGCTTGGGAATGCCCATGGCACCCCAAGATAATATTCAAGAAGTATCAAGCAACTAAGCTTGGGGATGCCCCGAGTGGCATCCCCTCTTTCTTCTAACAACCATCGGTATTTTACTTGAAACTATATTTGTATTCATCACATACTATAAGTTTTGCTTGGAGCGTCTTGTATGATATGAGTCTTTGCTTGGAGTGTCTTGTATGATATGAGTCTTTGCTTGTTTTGCTTTTTATTTTAATTCATCTATCCTTGCTGGACACACCTATATGAGAGAGCCAAAATTATGCCATGACTTATTAGAATTGCTTTCTATGCTTCACTTAAATATTTATTGTTGGGGACCGCAGTATTTCAAAAATTTTACCTACGATCACGCAAGATCTATCTAGGAGATGCATAGCAACGAGAGGGGGAGAGTGTGTCTATGTACCCTCGTAGACCGAAAGTGGAAGCATTTAGTAACGTGGTTGATCTAGTCAAACGTCTTTGCGATCCAACCGATCCAAGTACCGAACGTACGACACCTCCGCGATCTGCACAAGTTCAGCTCGGTGAAGTCCCTCGAACTCTTGATCCAGTTGAGGCCGAGGGAGAGTTCCGTCAGCATGATGGCGTGGTGACGGTGATGATGAAGTTACCGACGCAGGGCTTCGCCTAAGCACTACGACAATATGACCGAGGTGTAAAACTGTGGAGGGGGGCACCGCACACGGCTAAAGATCAACTTGTGTGTCTATGGCGTGCCCCCTCCCACGTATATAAAGGGGGGAGGGAGGAGGAGGCCGGCCAAGGGTGGCGCGCCCAAGGGGGGAGTCCTACTCCAAGTAGGATTCGCCCCCCGCCTTTCCTACTTCCACAAGGAGAAGGGGGGAAGGAGTAGGAGAAGAGAAGGAAAGGGGGGCCCGACCCCCCTAGCCCTAGTCCAATTCGGTTTGGGCAAGGGGGGCGCGTGCCGCTCTTTGGCCTGCCTCCTCTCTTCCACCATTAGGCCCATGAGGCCCAATAACTTCCCCCCCCCGGGGGGGGGTCGGTAACCCCCGGTACTCTGAAACGACCCAAACCATTCCGGTGTCCGAATGTAACCTTCCAATATATGAATCATTATGTATCGACCATTTCAAGAGTCCTTGTCACATCCGTGATCTCATCCTAGACTTCGAACAACCTTCGGTCATCAAATCAAATAAACTCATAATACAAATCATCGTCGAACGTTAAGCGTGCGGACCCTACGGGTTCGAGAACTATGTAGACATGCATGACCGAGACACATCTCCGGTCAATAACCAATAGCGGAACCTGGATGCTCATATTGGTTCCTACATATTCTACGAAGATTTTTATCAGTCAAACCGCATAACAACATATGTTGTTCCCTTTGTCATCAGTATGTTACTTGCCCGAGATTCGATCGTCGGTATCACCATACCTAATTCAATCTCGTCACCGGAAAGTCTCTTTACTCGTTCCGTAATGCATTATCTCGTGAATAACTCATTAGTCACATTGCTTGCAAGGCTCATAGTGATGTGCATTACCGAGAGGGCCCAGAGATACCTCTTCGATACACAGAATGACAAATCCTAATCTCGATCTATGCCAACTCAACAAACACCACCGAAGACACCTATAGAGCATCTTTATAATCACTCAGTTATGTTGTGACATTTGATAGCGCACAAGGTGTTCCTCCGGTATTCGGGAGTTGCATAATCTCATAGTTATATAAACATGTATAAGTCATGAAGAAAGCAATAGCATAAAAAGTAAACGATCATTATGCTAAGCTAATGGATGGGTCTTGTCCATCACATCATTCTCTAATGATGTGATCCCGTTCATCAAATTACAACACATGTCTATGGCTAGGAAACTTAACCATCTTTGATTAACGAGCTAGTCAAGTAGAGGCATACTAGGGACACTCTGTTGTCTATGTATTCACACATGTACTAAGTTTCCGGTTAATACAATTCTAGCACGAATAATAAAAATTTATCATGATATAATTAAATATAAATAACAACTTTATTATTGCCTCTAGGGCATATTTCCTTCAGTCTCCCACTTGCACTAGAGTCAATAATCTAGATTACATGGTAATGATTCTAACACCCGTGGAGTCTTGGTGCTGATCATGTTTTGCTCGTGAGAGAGGCTTAGTCAACGGGTCTGCAACATTCAGATCCGTATGTATCTTGCAAATATCTATGTATCCCTCCTTGACTTGATCACAGATGGAATTGAAGCGTCTCTTGATGTGCTTGGTTCTCTTGTGAAATCTGGATTCCTTTGCCAAGGCAATTGCACCAGTATTGTCACAAAAGATTTTCATTGGACCCGGTGCACTAGGTATTACGCCTAGATCAGATATGAACTCCTTCATCCAGACTCCTTCATTTCCTGCTTCCGAAGCAGCTATGTATTCCGCTTCACACGTAGATCCCGCCACGACACTCTGCTTAGAACTGCTCCAACTGACAGCTCCACCATTCAATAAAAATACATATCCGGTTTGTGACTTAGAGTCATCTGGATTAGTGTCAAAGTTTGCATCGACGTAACCGTTTACGATGAGCTCTTTGTCACCTCCATAAACGAGAAACATATCCTTAGTCCTTTTTAGGTATTCCAGGATGTTCTTGACCGCTGTCTAGTGATCCACTGCCGGATTACTTTGGTACCTCCCTGCTAAACTAATAGCAAGGCACACATCAGGTCTGGTACAAAACATTGCATACATGATAGAACCTATGGCTGAGGCATGGGGAATGACTTTCATTTTCTCTCTATCTTGTGCAGTGGTCGGGCATTGAGTCTGACTCAACTTCACACCTTGTAACACATGCAAGAACCCTTTCTTTGACTGATCCCTTTTGAACTTCTTCAAAACTTTATCAAGGTATGTGCTTTGTGAAAGTCCAATTAAGCATCTTGATCTATCTCTATAGATCTTGATGCCCAATATATAAGCAGCTTCGCCGAGGTCTTTCATTGAAAAATTCTTATTCAAGTATCCTTTTATGCTATTTAGAAATTCAGTATCATTTCCGATCAACAATATGTCATCCACATATAATATCAGAAATGCTACAGAGCTCCCACTCACTTTCTTGTATATACATGTTTCTCCAAAAGTCTGTATAAAACCATATGCTTTGATCACACTATCAAAGCGTATATTCCAACTCCGAGAGGCTTGCACCAGTCCATGGATCGTTGGAGGTTGCACACTTTGTTAGCACCTTTAGGATCGACAAAACCTTTTGGTTGCATCATATACAACTCTTCTTTGAGATATCCATTAAGAATGCAGTTTTGACATCCATTTGCCAAATTTCATAATCATAAAATGCAGCAATTGCTAACATGATTCGGACAGACTTAAGCATTGCTACGGGTGAGAAGGTCTCATCGTAGTCAACTCCTTGAACTTGATGAAAACCTTTTGCAACAAGTCGAGCTTTATATACAGTAATATTACCATCAGCGTTAGTCTTCTTCTTGAAGATCCATTTATTCTCTATGGCTTGCCGATCATCGAGCAAGTCAACCAAAGTCCACACTTTGTTCTCATACATGGATCCCATCTCAGACTTCATGGCCTCAAGCCATTTCGCGAAATCTGGGCTCATCATCGCTTCCTCATAGTTCGTAGGTTCGTCATGGTCAAGTAACATGACCTCCAGAATAGGATTACCGTACCACTCTGGTGCGGATCTTACTCTGGTTGACCTATGAGGTTTGGTAGTAACTTGATCAGAAGTTTCATGATCATCATCATTAGCATCCTCACTAATTGGTGTAGGAATCACTAGAACTGATTTCTGTGATGAACTACTTTCCAATAAGGGAGAAGGTACAATTACCTCATGAAGTTCTACTTTACTCCCACTCACGTCTTTCGAGAGAAACTCCTTCTCTAGAAAGGATCCATTCTTAGCAACAAATATCTTGCCTTCAGATTTGTGATAGAAGGTGTACCCAACAGTCTCCTTTGGGTATCCTATGAAGACACATTTCTCCAATTTGGGTTCGAGCTTATCAGGTTGGAGCTTTTCATATAAGCATTGCAACCCCAAACTTTAAGAAACGACAACTTGGGTTTCTTGCTAAACCACAATTCATATGGTGTCGTCTCAACGGATTTCGATGGTGCCCTATTTAACGCGAATGCAGCCATCTCTAAAGCATAACCCCAAAATGATAGCAGTAAATCAGTAAGAGACATTATAGATCGCACCATATCTAATAAAGTGTGGCTACGGCGTTCAGACACACCATTACACTGTGGTGTTCCAGGGGGCGTGAGTTGTGAAACTATTCTGCATTGTTTCAAGTGAAGACCAAACTCATAACTCAAATATTCACCTCCACGATCAGATCGTAGAAACTTAATTTTCTTGTTACAATAATTTTCCACTTCACTATGAAATTCTTGAACTTTTCAAATGTTTCAGACTTATGTTTCATCAAGTAGATATACCCATATCTGCTCAAATCATCTATGAAGGTCAGAAAATAATGATACCCGCCGCGAGCATCGACACTCATCGGACCGCATACATCAGTATGTATTATTTCCAATAAGTTAGTTGCTCGCTTCATTGTTCCGGAGAACGGAGTCTTAGTCATCTTCCCCATGAGGCATGCTTCGCAAGCATCGAGTGATTCATAATCAAGTGATTCCAAAAGCCCATCAGCATGAAGTTTCTTCATGCGCTTTACACCAATATGACCTAAACGGTAGTGCCACGAATAAGTTGCACTATCATTATTAAACTTGTATCTTTTGGCTTCAATACTATGAATATGTGTATCACTACTATCGAGATTCAATAAAAAATATACCAGTCATTAAGGGTGCATGACCATAAAAGATATTACTCATATAAATAGAACAACCATTGTTCTCTGATTTAAATGAATAACCGTCTCGCATCAAAAAAGATCCAGATATAATATTCATGCTTAACGCTGGCACCAAATAACAATTGTTCAGGTCTAAAACTAATCCCGGAGGTAGATGTAGAGGTAGCGTGCCGATGGCGATCACATCGACTTTGGAACCATTTCCCACGCGCATCGTCACCTCGTCCTTAGCTAATCTTCGCTTAATCCGTAGCCCCTGTTTCGAGTTGCAAATATGAGCAACAAAACAAGTATCAAATACCCAGGTGCTACTACGAGCATTAGTAAGGTACACGTCAATAGCATGTATATCAAATACACCTTTCACATTGCCATCCTTCTTATCCGCCAAATACTTGGGGCAGTTCTGCTTCCAGTGACCAGTCCCTTTGTAGTAGAAGCACTCAGTCTCATGCTTAGGTCCAGACTTGGGCTTCTTCACTTGAGCAGCAACTTGCTTGCCGTTCTTCTTGAAGTTCCCCTTCTTCCCTTTGCCCTTCTTCTTGAAACTAGTGGTTTTGTTGACCATCCACACTTGATGCTCCTTCTTGATTTCTACCTCTGTAGCCTTTAGCATTGCGAAGAGCTCGAGAATTGTATTATCCATCCCTTGCATATTATAGTTCATCACAAAGATTTTGTAGCTTGGTGGCAGTGATTGAAGAACTTTGTCAATGACACTATCATCAGGAAGATTAACTCCCAGTTGAGTCAAGTGGTTATGGTACCCAGACATTCTAAGTATATGTTCACTGACAGAACTATTCTCCTCCATTTTGCAGCTGTAGAACTTATTGGAGACTTCATATCTCTCAATCCGTGCATTTGCTTGAAATATTAACTTCAACTCCTGGAACATCTCATATGCTCCATGACGTTCAAAATGTCGTTGAAGTCCCGATTCTAAGCTGTAAAGCATGGCACACTGAACTATCGAGTAGTCATCAGCTCTGCTCTGCCAGACATTCATAACATTTGGAGTTGCTCCTACAGCGGGCTTTGCACCTAGCGGTGCTTACAGGACGTAATTCTTCTGTGCAGCAATGAGGATAATCCTCAAGTTACGGACCCAGTCCATGTAGTTGCTACCATTATCTTTCAACTTAGCTTTCTCTAGGAACGCATTAAAATTTAAAGTAACAGTAGCACAAGACATTTATCTACAACAACATAGACATGCAAAATACTATCAGGTACTAAGTTCATGATAAATTAAAGTTCAATTAATCATATTACTTAAGAACTCTCACTTAGATAGACATCCCTCTAGTCATCTAAATGATCACGTGATCCATATCAACTAAACCATGTCCGATCATCACGTGAGATGGAGAAGTTTTCAATGATGAACATCACTATGCTGATCGTATCTACTATATGATTCATGCTCGACCTTTCTGTCTCAGTGTTCCGAGGCCATATCTGCATATGCTAGGCTCATCAAGTTTAACCTAAGTATTCTCCTTGTGCAAAACTGGCTTGCACCCATTGTATGTGAACGTAGAGCTTATCACACCCGATCATCACGTGGTGTCTCGGAACGACGAACTGTAGCAACGGTGCATACTCAGGGAGAACACTTATACCTTGAAATTTAGTGAGAGATCATCTTATAATGCTACCGTCGTACTAAGCAAAATAAGTTGCATACAAGATAAACATCACATGCAATCAAAATAAGTGATATGATATGGCCATCATCATCTTGTGCCTTTGATCTCCATCTCCAAATCACCGTCAAGATCACCATTGTCACCGGCTTGACACCTTGATCTCCATCGTGGCATCGTTGTCGTCTCGCCAACTGTAACATCCCAAATTTTCAATTTGGAATGTTATACATTACATCATCACTGCATATCATATTTTAATTGCTTTTGGCCTGATCCAGAAATTCTACGCAACTCAAGGACCCACGGAGAGAGTTGGGGGTTTCGTTATTTTCATATTTGAGTTTTCTCAAAATTTGAAGATAGGATCATTTGATTTTTGTTATTTTATCTTCAATTATTTCCATTATAGAAATATGAGAGAGGGAATAAAATGACTTTCCCAAAATAAAGAAATATTGAGGATTTAATAAAAAATCAAATAGGATATTATTTCAGAGTTTTTGGCTAGTTTTATTTGAATTTAGGAAAAATTGCACGTTTTTTCAAAACTGCATTTCGGGGCCAAGAAAATGTTCATCTCGTTCTAAATATTTTATTTAGGCGGTGAAAATTTATTTTGGCCTTTTTAGAATTTTATTTTATTTTCTAGAATTTTTCTTAGTTTCGGCGGAATTCTTTAAAAAAAACTGTTCGCGCGCCCGACTGGGCCGAAGGCCCAGCCGAGACGACCCAAGCCCGCGCCGCCGCCGTCTCCCGCACCGGCTCGGGACCGGAGTCCCGAGCGAAGCCGCCGCCGCCGCCCGAGTCCGGGAGGAGCACGCCTCCTGAGACGGCCCCTTCCCCAAGCCACCTCGCCCCCCTCTCATAAATACCCGCCGCCGCCACCTCACCCCGCCACCTCGCCCCACCCCACCTCCCGCAGCCGCCGCTCGCCGCCGCAGCCGCC
>NC_041382.1:560546845-560577362 GCF_002162155.2 Triticum dicoccoides | reverse complement strand
GCAGCCGCCGCGTCGCCCGCCGCCGACGCCGCCCCGCCCCGCCAGAGCCCCGAGCTGCCGGAGTCCGATGAGGTAGCCGCGCCATTCGCCGCCGGTTTTCCGGAGAAAACCGATCGGTTTTTCCTTGAAAACCCTAGGTTTTTTTTATTAGATCAGTTTTATCGGTTCTTTTATCTAGCGAGCGTTCGCTCGTTGGTTCGTTTTAAACGGACGAGTTCACCGTTCAGTTTCAGATAACGAACGTTCGTTCGTTAATCTGTTTGTCAGTTTTTCTTTTTCTTGGATTTTCCGCGATTATTTCTGATCGCGATTTCTGATCCGATTTTCATTTTAGTTTAACTTTTTGCTCGTTTATCGGAATCAGGCGATTCAAGCACGTAGAGTTTTGTCTGGAAACCCTCTTTCCGTTTAACCAACTCAAACAAGTTTTTGCTTCTGTAAAATTTGACTTAGGTCCAGATTAGTAATCGAAGCTTGTTTTCTTTCGCCGTTTGACTTCCATTGTTTCGTTCGATTTGTTTCTTTTGCAAACCGGAGTTATTAAGTTGAACCTTCTGGTTAGATCTCTTATTTGAGTTTTACTTGTGCATTAGATGACTGCTTATTGTATGCTTGTTTGTTTGTTTGTTTGCGTTAGAGTACCCGGAGTGCGCCGCTTGCTACTTCGAATCTCTAGGTTTCGCGGATCATCAGCAAGGCATGTAACACTTTGATTATACCTTCTACTACCAAGTTTTATTGCATTAGATCAACCCTCAAGCCATTGCATGAATAGGATCTGATTAATATGTGGGTTTTGGGAAGTAGATGAGGTAGTACCTATTACCTGTTTTATTATCAAACCCTGGGAGTTACTTCTACGTTTGCTTATGCCATGCTATGCTTGTAGACGTGGATTGGGTTTGAGTGTATCCATGACAGATGTGAGAATGTTAATTAATGGTTCAACTTAAGGTGGCAACTTTAACACACATCTAGGTGGATTGAGGCACCTGGGTATTCCAGTGATTGCATGTTGTTTTTCTTTATGGACCGCCACCCAGGCTCCAAGGGATCATGAGATTATTCGTACTAGAAACTTCCGTGTGCAGCCACAAGCTACTATGGGCTCTAGCATAGTTGATTAAGTCGTGTGAACTCTTACAATGGTAGACTAGCAGATGTAGGGGAAAGTAGGTGTAACGGTCTACCCGATCGTAAGGAGCTAGCGCTTCTGAAAGACTATGTCTCGATCATCCGTTTCTCAAACACCATGTAGTGGAAGAATCCCAACGGAGGAGATCGAGTCTTGTGGGTAAAAGTGCACAAACCTCTACAGAGTGTATAAACTAATCATGGTTAGTCGTGTCCCCGGTTATGGACGTCTTGAGTATCTAGTACTTGGATTATCATGTGAATCTCATCATGCGACTTTAATTAATTTTGTTGGGTATTAATGATGATGTTTAATTGGGATTGAGAGGGTGTCTATGCTCTCAATGTTTAACAACCACCATGATAGTTAAATAAAATTTATTCCTTTGCAGTAGGGAAAAACTGGCTTTATGCAAAACTGTAACCATAGAGCTTTCCACCAGCCATATATGCATGTAGTATAGCCTATTTCTATTCACTACTCTCTATGTGTTACATTGCTAGCAAATTCCATGTGCTGACCCGTTTTCGGGCTGCAATGTTCATGTTGCAGACTTTTCAGACGACGAGTAAGGAGCCTTAGGTCGTGGTTCTATACTCAGTGATGCCGTTGGAGTTGATGGACTCACTTATCTTCCAAGCCTTCCGCTTATCGTTATTAGATGGCCTTAAGCCATATTATTTTGTAATAAGTTCTCTTTTGATACATTCGATGTAATACGTGTGCGATTGCTACTCTGTTATAAATCCTTCAAGTATTGTGCGTGTCAGCATTACTGATCCATGGATGACACTGATGCACAGAGATCGGACCGTTTGAGGTCTGGTCGCTACAAGATGGTATCAGAGCACACACTGACTGTAGGACACGACCACTAAGATAAAGACCTAGATCACTATTCTCCTCTCATTTTTGACTTCTCATCTTTTCTACTCTTTTAGGATGGCGGATGCAAGGAACAAGTTCATGCAACCGGATGAAGATACACCCTTTGGACACCACTTGAAGGAAGTCACTAAGTAACTGAACATTGGAGTACCAAGCTTCACCGGGACCTACAACGCCACTTTACCCGAAGAGGAGCGCTGGATGATTCAAGTTCAAGTCCCAGGAAGGACGTTCGCGCCAGTCACCGAGCCCATAGAGTTTTCCTTTGATGCACCAACCTGGAGTCTAGGAAAGAGCATGGCAGCCCACATCGCCATGGGATGTATTGGAGAAGTTTACCACAATGATCTCAAGGATACTATCTACTAGATTTGTGGACGCCGAGATGAGCAATGGGAGATGATCAGCACCAGGAAGGATAGATCAATCGCAGCTTTTATCCAGGAGTTAAACCAGCACATTCGACGCTAGGAGAACCAGATGTGCTCAGGCATGATAGATCTGAAGAAGGCGATGACAAGAATCACGGAGCTGGAGGAAGAACTCAAGGCTACACGTGAAGATTATGAGGAGGAAATCGTCATTCTAGTGGAGAAGAATGACGACCTGATTAATAAGATCGGAATATTCATGGGAGACCCCACACTAGTAGAAGAAGACGAAGAACCCAAGGAGATTCGCCCGGAAGACTACATCATCATCAACGACACCGACTCTGACCTGAGCGATGATGACTATGAAGATGAAGCTGGAGCAGATATCATGGAGTCTGCAACCGAGGAATATTTCTAGTAGACCACCACATCAGTAGTAGTATTCCACCATGTAAATAGAGTAGTCCGAGCACTTTTGTGATAGTTAGACCGATTGTATGACTTGATTGATTGATTGAGTGAAATGTTTGTGTTTGTCTCATGTGAATATGGGTAGTGTTTTCTCATTAGACCTCATTCTATTCTAATCTCTCCCCTCTAAACCCATCAGATGCCTCCGAGACGTGACAATGGATTTGCATTTCCACCGGAGCTCACTCAGTTGATCCAGCAGCAGAATGCGTTGATGCAGTTGCTAGTCCAGAATCAGGATCAGGGGAACAACAATAACAACAACCCACCACCACCACCACCTGTTGATCACTTAACCCGTTTCCTTAGACTGAATCCGCCGGTGTTCTCTAGTAGCACCGAGCCTATAGTAGCAGATGATTGGCTCCGCAAGATTGGAAGGGAGTTAACCACTATAGGATGTACTGACGCTGAGAAGGTGCGTTTTGCCGCACATCAGTTGGATGGACCAGTAGCATCATGGTGGGAGAATTACACTGTCACCTACCCTATAGCCACGGTGACATGGGACCAATTTCAGCAGGCTTTCTATACAGCCCATGTTTCAGCGGGAGCTATGGCCATGAAGAAGCGTGAGTTTCGCAATTTACGCCAAGGAGGATGGACAGTTGGCCAATACGTGGATGACTTTAGTAAGTTAGCACATTATGCCCTGGATGACGTTGCTACGGACGCAGCTAAGCAGGAGAAGTTTCTGGAAGGACTGAATGATGAGTTGAGTATGCAGTTGATGGTAGCAACTTTCAACAACTACCAGGAGTTGGTAGATCGTGCTCTTATGATTGAAGGGAAGCAGCAACATATTGAGAACCGCAAGAGGAAGTATGGACAAGGGAAATACAATTCAGGAGCTCAGCAGAAGCCACATTTTACCCCGAAAATGGGAGGACATTTTCAGCATACCCATGGAGGAGGGAGTTCGCACAATCATAATGGCCCCAAGAATGGTAATGGGAATGGGGGGAGCAACGGTCAGAATCGTACCAACCCATCAACCCCAGCCAAGAGAGACCTAAGCCAAGTCACTTGTTATAAGTGTTAGAAGATCAGACATTATGCTAATGAATGTCTTGATGCCCAGAATGGAAATGGCAATGAAAGCTCTGGGAAGAAGCCAAACCCTTTCAACAGGGGACAGGTGAACCACGTTAACGTGGAGGAGGTTGAAGCCCAGCCAAATGCAGTAATAGGTAAGTTTTTGGTTAAGTCATTTACTGCAATCGTTCTTTTTGATACTGGTGCATCACATTCATACATATCAAGGGGATTCGTGGATAAGTATAAACTGCCCACCAAGGTTCTTAGAACACCTATGTTAGTAAGCTCACCAGGAGCGGAGTATATGGCCAGTAAAGGATGTTTTCAAGTGCCATTGAGTATAGGTAGGCATGTGTTTCCCTCGGATTTAATCATTTTGGAATCACAAGGTTTTGATGTAACTCTGGGTATGGATTGGCTATCGATGTTTGGAGGAAACATCGATTGCGCCAGTAAGTCAATTTTGCTTAACACCCCAGAGGGAAGAAGGATTAAGTATGTATCATGACATGTGCCGAATAGGACTCAAGTAAATTCCTTATCAGGAGTTGTATAGGAGGAGGTACCGGTGGTAAAGGATTTTCTAGATGTATTTCCAGAAGAGTTGCCAGGCATGCCACCGGATAGAGACATTGAGTTTTTGATTGAGCTTTTGCCAGGCATAGGACCAATATCTAAGAGACCGTATAGAATGCTTGCAAAGGATTTAGAGGAGATTAAGAAGCGAATTAAGGAGTTACTGGATAAGGGATATATTCGCCCAAGTTCTTCACCTTGGGGATCACCAGTACTTCTAGTGGAAAAGAAGGATGGATCATTAAGGATGGTTGTTGATTATCGAGGATTGAATGAGGTGGTGATCAAGAATAAGTACCCACTGCCGATGATAAATGATTTGTTTGACCAATTGCAAGGAGCTAAGGTATTTTCCAAGATCGATTTGCGATCAGGATACCACCAGTTGAAGATTCGAGAGCAGGACATACCTAAGACAGCTTTTACCACAAGGTATGGGCTGTATGAGTATACTGTTATGTCATTTGGCCTGACTAACGCACCTCTTACTTTATGAACATGATGAACAACGTGTTTATGGAGTTTTTGGTAAGTTCGTCGTAGTGTTCATTGATGATATACTGGTTTACTCGAAGAATTAAGAAGAACAGAAAGAACATTTTTTGTTTGGTGTACTTGGTAAGCTTAGAGAACATCAGTTATACGCCAAGTTCAGCAAATGTGAGTTTTGGTTGAAGGAAGTGGGATTCCTCGGACATGTTATATCCGGAGAAGGAATAGCCATAGATCCCACCAAGGTTGTCACTATGACAAATTGGGAAGCCCCAACAACAGTTGGAGAGGTCCGGAGTTTTCCTGGACTCGCAAGATACTACCGGAGGTTCATTGAAAATTTCTCGAAAATTGCAAAACCTATGACGGAGTTGTTGAAGAAGGATACAAAGTTCAAATGGACTGAAGAATGTGAGGCCAGTTTCCAAGAGTTGAAGAAACGTTTGGTTACATCGCCAGTGTTGATTCTGCCAGACCAGTGCAAGGATTATGAAGTATATTGCGACGCTTCACGTCGAGGACTTGGAGCAGTGCTTATGTAGGAGGGAAGAGTTGTTTCATATGCCTCACGACAGCTTAAGCCCCATGAATTGACTTATGCTACACACGACTTGGAGTTAGCAGCCGTAGTGCACGCATTAAAAATGTGAAGACATTTTCTCATCGGAAACCATTGTGAGGTGTACATGGATCACAAAAGTTTGAAATACATCTTCACGCAGAAGGAGTTGAATCTCAGGCAAAGGAGATGGTTGGAGCTCATCAAGGATTATGATATGAGATTACATTATCATCCCGGAAAGGCTAACGTAGTAGATGACACATTGAGCCGCAAGAGCCATGTCAACTCACTAATGACCGGAGAGTTACCGAAGGAGTTAGCCGAGGATCTTCGTGAGCTATGTTTGGAGATAGTTCCGAGAGGCTATGTAGCAGCATTGGAGATTCAGTCTACTCTGATGGATAAGATCAGAGAAGCTCAGAAGACCGACAAGGAGATTGCCACCCTAGAGGAGAAGATGAGCAAGGGAAAAGTTAAAGGATTTCATGAGGATGAACACGATACCTTATGGTTTGAGGACCGCGTTTATGTGCCTAATGACCCGGAGGTCAGGAAGCTAATTCTGCAAGAGGCCCATGATTCGCTGTACTCGATTCACCCAAGAAATACCAAGATGTATTTGGATTTGAAAGACACTTTCTGGTGGACTGGAATGAAGAAGGATATTGCAGAGTATGTAGCAGTTTGTGATGTATGTCAGAGAGTAAAGGCAGAGCATCAGAAGCCAGCAGGATTGCTATAGCCATTGTCGATACCCGAATGGAAGTGGGATAAGCTAGGCATGGATTTTATCACAGGATTACCCAGGACCCTTTTAGGCTATGACTCGATATGGGTTGTAGTCGATCGCTTGACGAAGGTAGCTCATTTCATCCCAGTGAAGACCACTTACACCAGTGCTAAGTTGGCAAAGATATATATGACCAGGATCGTATGTCTGCATGGAGTTCCGAGGAGCATTGTATCAGATAGAGGAACTCAGTTTACCTCAAAGTTCTGGAATCAGTTGCACGAAACTTTGGGTACCAGACTAGAGTTCAGTACAGCTTTTCATCCGCAGACCGATGAACAAACCGAGAGAGTCAATCAGATTTTGGAGGATATGCTGAGAGCTTGTGCGCTAGATTATGGATCTAGTTGGGATGAAAACTTGCCATATGCGGAGTTCTCTTACAACAACAGTTATCAACCCAGTTTGAAGATGGACCCTTTTGAAGCCTTGTACGGAAGAAGGTGTAGAACACCATTGTCACGGGACGAAGTTGGAGACCGCCAGTTATTTGGACCAGATTTGATTAAGGAGTCTGAACAGAAGGTGAAATTGATTCGCGATAGGCTCAAGGTAGCCCAGTCCAGACAGAAGAGCTATGCAGATTCTAAACGCAAGGAGATAGTTTACGAAGCCGGAGATAGAGTTTATCTTCGTGTATCTCCACTTCGAGGAGTTAAGCGCTTTGGAGTTAAGGGAAAGTTAGCGCCACGTTTTGTGGGACCATACAGAGTTTTGGAACGCATGGGAGAAGTTGCTTATAAATTAGAATTACCTAAGGGATTGTTGGGAGTTCATGATGTGTTCCACGTTTCCCAGTTGAAGAAGTGCCACGCAGAGATGGCGGATATACCGCTGAGAGATACAGTGCCGCTGGAAGAAATTTAGTTGGATAGTGATTTGACCTATGAGGAGAAACCAGTTAAGATTCTCGAGTATGCCAGCCGAGTCAATCACAGCAAGGTTATCAAGTTTTGCAAAGTTCAGTGGAGCCATCACACCGAGGATGAAGCCACCTGGGAGCGAGAGGAAGATCTGCTGAAGGACCACCCTCACCTATTTTCTAGCCAACCCGAATCTCGAGGGCGAGATTCATCTTAAGGGGTAGGTTTGTAACATCCCAATTGGGAATGTTATACATTAGATCATCACTGCATATCATATTTTAATTGCTTTTGGCCTGATCTAGAAATTCTACGCAACTCAAGGACCCACGGAGAGAGTTGGGGGTTTCGTTATTTTCATATTTGAGTTTTCTCAAATTTTGAATAGGATCATTTGATTTTATTTATTTTATCTTCAATTTTTTTCATTATAGAAATATGAGAGAGGGAATAAAATGACTTTCCCAAAATAAAGAAATATTGAGGATTTAATAAAAAATCAAACAAGATTTTATTTCAGAGTTTTTGGCTAGTTTTATTTGAATTTAGGAAAAATTGCACGTTTTTTCAAAACTGCATTTCAGGGCCAAGAAAATGTTCATCTCGTTCTAAATATTTTATTTAGGTGGTCAAAATTTTATTTTGGCATTTTTAGAATTTTCTTTTATTTTCTAGAATTTTTCTCAGTTTCGGCGTAATTGTTTAAAAAAAACTGTTCGCGCGCCCGACTGGGCCGAAGGCCCAGCCGAGCCGAGCCAAGCCCGCGCCGCTGCCGTCTCCCGCACCGGCTCAGGGCTGGAGTCCCGAGCGAAGCCGTCGCCCGAGTCCGGGAGGAGCACGCCTCCCGAGACGACCCCTTCCCCAAGCCACCTCGCGCCCCTCTCATAAATACCCGCCGCCGCCACCTCACCCCGCCACGTCGCCCCGCCTCACGCAGCTGCCGTTCACCGCCGCAGCCGCCGCGCCGCCCGCCGCCGACGCTGCCCCGCCCCGCCGGAGCCCCGAGCCGCCGGAGTCCGACGAGGTAGCCGCGCCGTTCGCCGCCGGTTTTCCAGAGAAAACAGATCCGGTTTTTCCTTGAAAACCCTAGGTTTTTATTTTATTGTTCATTAGATCGGTTTTATCGGTTCTTTTATCTAGCGAGCGTTCGCTCGTTGGTTTGTTTTAAACGGACCAGTTCACCGTTCAGTTTCAGATAACGAATATTTGTTCGTTAATCTGTTCGTCAGTTTTTCTTTTTCTCAGATTTTCCGCGATTATTTCTGATCGCGATTTCTGATCCGATTTTCGTTTTAATTTAACTTTTCGCTCGTTTATCGGAATCAGGCGATTCAAGCGCCTAGAGTTTTGTCTCGAAACCCTCTTTCCGTTTAACCAACTTAAACAAGTTTTTTGCTTTTTTAAAATTTGACTTAGGTCTAGATTAGTAATCGAAGCTTGTTTTCTTTCGCCGTTTGACTTTCGTTGTTTCGTTCAATTTGTTTCTTTTGCAAATCGGAGTTCTTAAGTTGAACCTTCTGGTTAGATCTTATATTTGAGTTTTACCTGTGCATTAGATGAGTGCTTATTGTATGCTTGTTTGTTTGTTTGTTTGCGTTAGAGTACCCGGAGTGCGTCGCTTGCTACTTCGAATCTCTAGGTTTCGCGGATCATCAGCAAGGCAAGTAACACTTTGATCATACCTTCTACTACCCAGTTTTATTGCATTAGATCAACCCTCAAGCCATTGCATGAATAGGATCTGATTAATATGTGGGTTTTGGGAAGTAGATGAGGTAGTACCTATTACCTGTTTTATTATCAAACCCTGGGAGTTACTTCTATGTTTGCTTATGCCATGCTATGCTTGTAGACGTGGATTCGGTTTGACTGTATCCATGACAGATGTGAGAATGTTAATTAATGGTTCAACTTAAGGTGGCAACTTTAACACACATCTGGGTGGATTGAGGCACCTGGGTATTCCAGTGATTGCCTGTTGTTTTTCTATATGGACCGCCACCCAGGCTCCAAGGGATCATGAGATTATTCATACTAGAAACTTCCGTGTGCAGCCACAAGCTACTATGGGCTCTAGCATAGTTGATTAAGTCGTGTGAACTCTTACAGTGGTAGACTAGCAGATCTATGGGAAAGTAGGTGTAATGGTCTACCCGATCGTAAGGTGCTAGCGCTTCTGAAAGACTATGTCTCGGTCATCCATTTCTCAAACACCATGTAGTGCGAGAATCCCAACGGAGGAGATCGAGTCTTGTGGGTAAAAGTGCACAAACCTCTACAGAGTGTATAAACTAATCATGATTAGTCGTGTCCCCGGTTATGGACGTCTTGAGTATCTAGTACTTGGATTATCATGTGAATCTCATCATGTGACTTTAATTAATTTTGTTGGGTTTTAATGATGATGTTTAATTGGGATTGAGAGGGTGTCTACGCTCTCAATGTTTAACAACCACCATGATAGTTAAATAAAATTTATTCCTTTGCAGTAGGGAAAAACTGGCTTTATGCAAAACTGTAACCATAGAGCTTTCCACCAGCCATATATGCATGTAGTATAGCCTATTTCTGTTCACTACTCTCTATGTGTTACATTGCCAGCATATTCCATGTGCTGGCCCGTTTTCGGGCTGCAACGTTCATGTTGCAGACTTTTCAGACGACGAGTAAGGAGCCTTAGGTCGTGGTTCTATACTCAGTGATGCCGTTGGTGTTGATGGACTCACTTATCTTCCAAGCCTTCCGTTTATCGTTATTAGATGGTCTTAAGCCATATTATTTTGTAATAAGTTCTCTTTTGAGACATTCGATGTAATACGTGTGTGGTTGCTACTCTGTTATAAATCCTTCAAGTACTGTGCATGTCAGCATTACTGATCCAGGGATGACACTGATGCACAGAGATCGGACCGTTTGAGGTCTCGTCGCTACACCAACTATTGCTTCTACGACTATCGCTACCGCTTAGTGATAAAGTAAAGCAATTACATGGCGATTGCATTTCATACAATAAAGCGACAACCATATGGCTCCTGTCAGTTGCCGATAACTTTTACAAAACATGATCATCTCATACAACAATTTATATATTGTCACGTATTGAACATATCACATCACAACATGCCCTGCAAAAACAAGTTAGACGCCTTCTACTTTGTTGTTGCAAATTTTACGTGGCTGCTACGGGCTTCTAGCAAGAACCGTTCTCACCTACGCATCAAAACCACAATGATTTTTCATCAAGTGTGTTGTTTTAACCTTCAACAAGGACCGGGCGTAGTCAAACTCGATTCAACTAAAGCTGGAGAAACAAACACCCACTAGCCACATGTCTGCGAAGCACGGCGGTAGAACCAGTCTCATGAACGCTGTCATGTAATGTCGGTCTGGGCCGCTTCATCCAACAATACTGCCGAATCAAAGTATGACATGCTGGTAAGCAGTATGACTATTATTGCCCACAACTCTTTGTGTTCTACTCGTGTATATAACTTCTACGCATAGACCTGGCTCGGAATCCACTGTTGGGGAACGCAGTATTTCAAAAAGTTTACCTACAATCACGCAAGATCTATCTAGGAGATGCATAGCAACGAGAGGAGGAGAGTGTGTCTATGTACCCTCGTAGACCGAAAGCGGAAGCGTTTAGTAACGCAGTTGATGTAGCCTGATTGTAGCTGCAACTACGTCAGTAATTCCCTGGAGAGGGAGGGATGATGTAGCACAGCGATGGTAGGTATTTCCCTCAGTTATGAAACCAAGGTATCGAACCGGTAGGAGAACCAAGCAACACAACGTAAACAACACCTGCACACAAACAAGAACACCTCACAACCCGATGTGTTAAAGCGGTTGTCAATCCCTTTCGGGGTACGGCGCCAAAAATTGCATGTAGATGGGAGAAAGTTGTAATAGATTGAAATAATAGATCGCTAATAAAATAAAGTGCAGCAAAGTATTTTTGGATTTTTGGTTTAATAGATCTGAATAAAATGCAAAGGAAAAGTAGATCGCAAGGCAAATATATGAGAAATAAGATCCCGGGGCCGTAGGTTTCACTAGTGGCTTCTCTCGAGAAAAATAGCAAATGGTGGATAGACAAATTACTGTTGGGCAATTGATAGAACTTCAAATAATTATGACGATATCCAGGCAATGATCATTACATGGGCATCACGTCCAAGATTAGTAGACCGATTCCTGCCTACATCTACTACTATTACTCCACACATCGACCGCTATCCAACATGCATCTAGTGTATTAAGTTAATGAAAAAATGGAGTAATGCAATAAGAACAATGACATGATGTAGAAAAGATATGTTTATTTATATGGCGGCAGATATAGATCTCATCTTTTTATCCTTAGTAGCAACAATACATACGTGTCGGTTCCCTTTCTGTCACTAGGATCAAGCACCGTAAGATCGTACCCACTACCGGGCACCTCTTCCCATTGCAAGATAAATAGATCAAGTTGGCCAAACAAAACCCAAATATCAGGGAAGAAATACGAGGCTATAAGAGATCATGCATAAAAGAGATCAAAGAAACTCAAATACTTTCATGGATATAAACACATAGATCTGATCATAAACTCGAAGTTCTTCGATCCCAACAAACACACCGCAAAAGAGTTACATCATATGGATCTCCAAGAGACCATTGTATTGAGAATCAAGAGAGAGAGATGAAGCCATCTAGATACTAACTACGGACCCGAAGGTCTACAAAGAACTACTCACGCATCATTGAAGAGGCGCCAATGGAAGTGGTGAACCCCTCTATGATGGTGTCTAGATTGGATCTGGTGGTTCTGGACTCTGCGGCGGCTAGATGAATATTTTGTCGACTCCTCTAGGGTTCTGGTATTTTTGGGGTATTTATAGAGCAAAGAGGCGGTCCGGGGGGCACCCGAGGTGGGCAAAACCCACCAAGGCACGCCTGGGCCTCCTGGCGCTCCCTGGTGGATTGTGCCCCCCTCGAGGCACCCCCAGGTGCAACCAGGGCCCATTGCCTTCCTTATGGCCCATAAAAAATCTTCGTAAAGTTTCGTGGCATTTGGACTCCGTTTGATATTGATTTTTTGCGATGTAAAAACATGGAAAACACAGCAACTGGCACTTGGCACAATGTCAATAGGTTAGTTCCAAAAAATGATATAAAATGACTATAAAATGATTGTAAAACATCCAAGATTGATAATAAAACAACATGGAACAATAAAAAATTATAGATACGTTGGAGACGTATCATAGTCAAATGTCTTCGCGATCCAACCGATCCAAGTACCGAACGTACGGCACCTCCATGATCTGCACACATTCAGCTTGGTGACGTCCCTCAAACTCTTGATCCAGTTGAGGCCGAGGGAGAGTTCCATCAACACGACGGCATGGTGATGGTGATGATGAAGTTACTGACGCAGGGCTTCGCCTAAGCACTACGATAATATGACCGAGGTGTAAAACTTTGGAGGGGGGCACCGCACACGGTTAAAGATCAACTTGTGTGTCTATGGTGTGACTCAACAAACACAGAGTGACAAATCTGTCGGATTTCGGGTTCCGGCAGACCCTTGGGGTTCGAACACTGGGGTGCGCGCAGAGATTTCGCCTCCTACCTACCTGCACCCCTCCGCCTCGCTAAGATCTAAGCTGTGGAAAGAACAACACAAGAGACACAGGGTTTATACTGGTTCGGGCCACCGTTGTGGTGTAATACCCTACTCCAGTGTGTGGCGTGGTGGATTGCCTCTTGGGCTGATGATGAGGAACAATACAAGGAAGAACAGCCTCGCGAGGGTCTGTTCTTGGCTGGGGGGATGAACTGCTGGGAGGAGTTCAGTCACCCTTCTCTCTCTCTCTCTTCTATCGTAGGTCTCGATCCCCTTTTATCTGCCTTGCCCTGTGGGTGGCTGGTCCTATTTATAGAGGCCCTGGTCCTCTTCCCAAATATCGAGCGGGAAGGGAGCCAACAATGGCGGGCTAATTTGAAGGGGGATAGCGAGTACTAGCTATCCTGACAAAAGTAGTCTTCGCCTGCACAAAGCTCTGGTGGTGACGCCGTCTTGGGCTCCACGATGACCTCCGTCTTGTAGTCCTCCTGGTCTTGGTCTTGTTGCACCGAAATGGCAACCTTTGCCTGACGCCTCGGTACTCCGTGGCTGCGCTTGCTCCCTTTGCACCAAACAGGAAAGGAGGACACTGCGCGGGCTGGCACCCGCCTGGCGCCTTTGGTCGTCATGGCTTGCGTCACGGGCACCTTATGAGGTACCCCTCCTTGATCTCTCCGCCTCCTCGTGAGCCAGCCTGGTGAGGCCGTGCCTGAGGAAGCTCCGTGTCGTCCGCCCCGCAAGGCTTGGCCCCTCGCGAGGGTCTTGGGTCTGTGTTGGTTAAGATGGGCCGTGCTGGGCCCCCCTTTGAGCCACGCCGCAGGCCGCAGGCAGGCAAGTCTGGGGACCCCCGTTCCTAGAACGCCGATAGTAGCCCCCGGGCCCAAGGCACGCCCGGACTTGGCCGTGTAGGGAGGCGGAAGGGCGAGGGCGAAGTGCCACGGGCCCTAACAGCCTGCGACCTTGGGCGCCGCGTGGCGGTTGATTGGACGTGGGCGTCTCCACTTCCCCATGGCGCCTCGGCAACTGCACGGATTGGACAAGTCCCTGCATGCAAAGCGGGTCATGATTACCTGCGATCATGGAGGTCGGCGGTTGGCCTTCGCCGGCTATAAGTACGGAACGGTGCGCGCCCTTCCAGTCCATCCCTTCTTGCTTCTCCTTCTTCCCGATGCTTGCTCCGTCTTGCTGCGATGGCCCTGATCCGTCGGTTCTCAACGGAAGAGAAGGAAAAGGCTCCCCGAGAGGAACCAGTCCTGCTCCCGCCGAAGAAACGGCTCGTCCTCCGCGGCCTGGACGAGGGGGCTCATCAGGTGGTGTCGAGGCCCTGGTGCGAGCGGGCACCTCCGGGGTCCCGCTTCCCTTGTACGCCCACAACGAGGGCCCTGAAGGAGCTGATGCTGATCGCCACGGGCGGCGCCGCCGTTGGCGCCGACGGGTCACGAAGGTGTGGGTCGTCCCCCCTGGGGTCCACACCGAGGGCTCCTCCCGAGAGTTCGTGTTCCACGCCGCCATGCCTCCTCAGTCTTGGATTCGCCTTCCTCCCTTCTTCGCCTCCATCGTCCCACAGGGAGAGCCCCTGGAGCTTTGGCTGCAGCACCCTCGCGACCGAGGCAGAGGTCGTGGTTGTTGCCCCGGGCGAGGTCTTCGTGACTTGAGGCTGGAGCGAAATCGCCTGGGTTTGTAGGACAAGAGGCGCCTTCGTGATCCACTTGGAGTACGATGGTGCTTCGGTGATGTTCTTCAAGGTCTTCGATGCGAACGGGCGCCGGCTGGAGTGCTGCCCCGGGAGAGGTGGCCAGGACCCTGCTACGGTGAGGACTGGGCCTGCCGACCGCTCCCTTGGCGGCTCCTCAGGCGGTGGAGGCGTCGGTGGTTCCAGCGACTCCGGCGAGCTCTTCGTGACTCCGGAGACGAGCGACGATAGCTACGAGCCCCCGAGCCGGCGCCGCTCCTGGAGCAGGGCGGGCTTGTCAGGCCGCCGCCGACTCTGATCTGGATGGGGTTGGCGCCGGTGCTTGACGGCCCACTGTTGATGATGGCGTCTTCTGTAGGGGCGCGCGTAGTTAGTGTCCCTTTAGGATCTGTTCCCTGCGAGGAATCAAAGACGCGTCCCGTGGGGGCTTGTAAGGTGCCTATGATCCTGTTTTGTTAATACAACCCTTGTCGTAGAATTGTGCGAGTTGCTCATTCCGTCTTAGCTCAGTCCTCCCTTTCGAACCTCACGAGGGCTTGGTGCTCTGCGCCGACAGGTCCCAGTCCCAAGGCGGCTTCATCCGTCGCTGGTATGCCAGGTCGCGATGCCGTGGTCAAGGCCAGGAGGTGAGCGACCCGGAGTCTGGTAAGAGCCCCTGAGTCGCGATGCTCAGGAGGTCCCCTTTGGCGCTCAAGAAGCCGTCATTCAGTGAGAAAGGAGAGCGGCGTCGCTAACACGGGAATGCATTAGGTGCGGGGGTGGTGCCATGGTAGCTGGCACTTCCGGGTGGTGACTTATCTCGAGAATCAGGGGCCGCTCTCTGGTGTGTCGTTGGGTCCGTGCATCGACAGGCGCGAGGTTGCTCGGCGAGGTCCTCACGTGTTCCTCCCCTCTCGCCTTTGCTCCCCTTTCTGCTCTACATCCTCGGGTCCCGGCCCTCGAGCGAGTCTCAGCCGTCGCTGGTATGCCAGGTCGCGATGCCGTGGACAAGGCCAGAGGGTGAGGGCTGGAGAGCCAGTAGGAGCCCTGAGTCACGATGCTCAGGCACCCCCCTTTAACGTGCAAGTGGTTCGCGCGGATGAGAGTGAAGGAGACATCACAAGGGCCTCGCCTGACGCAGCTCCTTCAGGAGATCCTGTAGACCCATCATAGAAAGAACAAGGGGTTGCCACGACAATTGATAGTCAGCCGTTGGTTGCTTCCGAGGGGTAATGTGGCACTGAAGGCTTGATGAGGTGGCACCATGCGGGGCTGCCGCGGCCAGAGCTCAACCATCCAGGTTTGTCGGCGTTGCAGGGACGGACCCATGCGCAAGCGTCGTGCCGTTTGGGAGAAGTTTCGTCAGTTGGTGTTAGTTGAGCGGGCAGCTAGGTCAAACACATTAGCCGTGAAGGAGTGGATTCATCCAAATTGATGCTGGGAAGGCGGACATCACTAGGTCAGGCCCGAGCGACTTGGGGATGATGCAGCCCGAGGGGCGCTCCCAACAGGGTAAGCTAACAACATGAAATAAAAGGGATACATGCCGCAGGGACGGACCCACGCGGCATGGGAATAATGCAGCCCTAGGGGGCGCTCCCAGTTGGAAGTGAAACTTGAAAGATGTCACCTGACGACGTTGAGGACGAAGGGGTGTTGGTGTAGCAGACTCGGTGGGCTGTGGAAGCCGATCCTCACGAGCCCCTAGGCCCGGGGGCCTCGGGAGGCTCCGGAGGTGCTGGCAGCTCCCCGCGGACCATCTCCATCTCCGCCAGGGCTGCGGAACGCCTGGCCTCTTGTGCCTCCATGATGCCCCTCATGAGGCGCTGGTACGTGGCAGCCGCGTTCGGCAAGCCGTGAGGCATGCGAACGTAGCTGTGGGGTGGACCTCCGCAGCGCCCCACTTGCGAGGGCCAGAGGCGCTCCAGAGAGGCGACTCAGTTGAGCCCTGGTATGTCGATGCAGACGCGCAGCCCACCATCCTCGCCTGGATGGGGAGCCACTGTTGGTAGACAGTGGCCGCCTTTCATGACCCTTGACTCCTGTAGCTCCTGAATGGCCTTGCTGACGAACTCCTGAGGGTCTGGCTCTCCTTGCCTTACTCCTTCTTGAGGGAAACATGCTTCGAAACACGCCTCCATGTGGTGCCCAAGCGCCTCCCTCATGACCCTAGCTAGGTCGGTGGCCCTCCAGGGGAGAGCCCCCGAGCCCTGCTTGAGGAGGGCACCGGGCGCGCTTTCCTATGTGATGGAAGGAGGTTCCCCTGGGCAGGCACGGGCCCAGAGGGGCCTGCCTCCTGAGGGGCCGGGCCGGACAATGTCTTCTTATTGGGGGCGGCCTCGGGAAGCCTCCTGCTTCCGCGATCCGGGTCTTCTAGTGACGTGGCCTGAAAGGCTCGTTCCAGGGAACACACCGCGTCCTTCTCTTCACAGGGCACCGTGATGACTCCGCCACTTCCTGGCATCTTGAGGACGTTGTAGCCGTGGTAAGTTACGGCCATGAACTTGGCCAGCACCAGGTACCCAAGGATGGCGTTGTACGGCAGGCGAATGTGAGTGACGTCGAAGTCGATGAGCTCGGTGCGGTAGTTGTCACGTGCCCCGAAGGTGACAGGGAGGCGAATCTGCCCAATCGGGACCGTGGAGCCGTCGGTGATTCCGGAGAAGGGCTTGGTTGGCTGAAGCTGGCTGTAGGGCACTTGGAGATTGTTGAATGTTTCCACAGACAGGACGTTGAGCCCTGCCCCGCCATCGATGAGGGTCCTGGTGACCACCACGTTGCTGATGATTGGGGAACAAAGCATTAGGAGGACTCCGGCTGTAGCCGCACACTTGCACTGATCTGCTGAGCTGAACGTGATGGCGCATGCCGACCACCTAAGAGGGCGCGCGGCTTCGAGCTTGGGGAGGGCTGCATTCACTTCGCGGGAGAACTGCTTGAAGATGCGTTGAGAGGCTGGGGCTTGAGCCCCGCCTAGGATGCAGGCGATCGCGCGTGGCTCCTGGAAGCCCCCAGCCCCCTCGTCGTGGTGGCGGTCCTCGTTTCTCCTTGGCTGCGGCGGCAGTGGAGGGGGGCCTGCGTTGCCTTGCGGGCGATCCTCGTGAGGCTGATCCCTCCAGTCTCCCTCGCAGGGTGGGTCTTGCCAGCGATCCTCACGAGGTTGATCGCGCCACCCTTGGCGCGGGCCATGGTCTTCCCAGCGTCCTGTGTTCCTTCCTCCTCCTCGATCGTAGCCCCGGTCACCACGGTCGGGGCGACGGCCGATCCTTCCTTCTCGCACGGCTCGGAGCTCTTGACATTCGTTGGTGTTGTGGGTGTGGCGGTCGTGGTACACACAGTACCGACTGCCCTTGGAAGGTTTGGGCTGATCTCTGCCCCGCTTGGTGTCTGGCTCTTCCGCGAGCACGGCAGCCCTCTTGCGCTTCACATCCTTGGCCTTGGGCTTCTTCTCTTCTGGGTCTGCGGCAGGCAGCTCGAGGAGGGAGAGACGCCCTTCCTCAGCCCTGGCGCACTTGGTTGCCAAGTTGAACAGCTCCAAGAAAATGCACAGGTCTTCATGCATCACCAGCTCCTCCTTCATCTTGACATCGCGCACGCCGTCGGAGAAGGCTGAGATGATGGCCTCCTCAGTCACCTTGGGAATCTTGAGGCGTGCGTTGTTGAAGCACTGGATGTACTTATGCAGGGTCTCCTCGGGTTGTTGCTTGATGTGGCGCATGTCGCTCATGGTGGGTGGCCGGTCGCGAGTACGTTGGAAGTTGGCGATGAAGCGGGTGCGCATCTCGTCCCATGAGGAGATCGTGCCTGGAGCCAGGTGCGGGCCCCGTCCTTGAGCGCCATGGGGAACCAGTTCACCATGACCTTCTCGTCTCCATTGGTAGCATCGATGCCCAGCTCGTAGAGCTGGAGAAACTCCGCTGGGTCAGCCGTGCCGTCGTAACGAGGCAGGTCTGGCTTGAACTTGCCGGGCCACGTGACGCTGCATAGCTCGGTGTTGAAGGCACGACAGCCTGCTGTGGCCACGGGAGGCCTTGGGTGACGGAGAGCTTGGTCTTGCATGTCCCCACGCGCTGCAACTGGGAGCAGCGCGGGGTCTTGACGTGCTGGAGCAGGAGCATGGTCGCGACGTGCTGGAGCAGGGAGCGCCCGGACAGCTTCTTGCGGGCGAGGGACTTCTTGGCAGCTCTGCTCTTGCCGCGCTAGCACCTGACGGAGCGGGTTCCGCCCAGGGGCCACGCGCCTTGGGGCCATGGCGCCTTCTTGAGGAGGAGGCGGCTGGGGCGCCGCCGAAGCCTCGTCGCCCGTGTGGGGCGGGGTGCGGTGCAGCGGAACGGACGGCACAGGAGAGCCCCCTGTGGCGCGGACGAGCTCGGCGACGCGGTCGAGCCATTCTTCGTAGACGTCGTCGACGGGACGGTAGTGCAGGAGCTCGTTTTCCGCGATGAGCGCAGCTCGAGCCTCCATGGGTGCGCGGGGCGCGCGGGACGAAGAACCAGCTGGGGTGAGCGAGGGAGTAGCGGTGCGGCCGTCTTGCCGCACGGACGGATGCTGAGATGATGCTTGCTGCTCGTCCCCCGCCGGGCCGGTGGTGGCGTTGACGACAGGTGACGGGGAACGGCGAGGACGCCCGCCGACAGGAGCCGTCTGGGCGACACGGGAAGCGAGAGCGGCCCGGCGCTTGGCGTGGGCCCGACGAGCGTCAGACATGGGCGCGATGGTCGGAGGAGAACAGGGTGGTGGAAGACGAATTCCGGCGCACTCCTACCTGGCGCGCCAAATGTCGGATTTCGGGTTCCGGCAGACCCTTGGGGTTCGAACACTGGGGTGCGCGCGAAGATTTCGCCTCCTACCTACCTGCACCCCTCTGCCTCGCTAAGATCTAAGCTGTGGGAAGAACAACACAAGAGACACAGGGTTTATACTGGTTCGGGCCACCATTGTGGTGTAATACCCTACTCCAGTGTGTGGCGTGGTGGATTGCCTCCTGGGCTGATGATGAGGAACAATACAAGGAAGAACAGCCTTGCGAGGGTCTGTTCTTGGCTGGGAGGATGAACTGCTGGGAGGAGTTCAGTCACCCTTCTCTCTCTCTCTCTCTCTCTCTCTCTCTCTCTCTCTCTCTCTCTCTCTTCTATCGTTGGTCTCGATCCCGTTTTATCTGCCTTGCCCTGTGGGTGGCTGGTCCTATTTATAGAGGCCCTGGTCCTCTTCCCAAATATCGAGCGAGAAGGGAGCCAACAATGGCGGGCTAATTTGAAGAGGGACAGCCAGTACTAGCTATCCTGACAAAAGTAGTCTTCGCCTGCACAAAGCACTGGTGGTGACGCCGTCTTGGGCTCCACGATGACCTCCGTCTTGCAGTCCTCCTGGCCTTGGTCTTGTTGCACCGAAATGGCAACCTTTGCCTGACGCCTCGGTACTCCGCGGTTGCGCTTGCTCCCTTTGCACCAAAGAGGAAAGGAGGACACTGCGCGGGCTGGCACCCGCCTGGCGCCTTTGGTCGTCATGGCTTGCGTCACGGGCACCTCATGAGGTACCCCGCCTTGATCTCTCTGCCTCCTTGCGAGCCAGCCTGGTGAGGCCGTGCCTGAGGAAGCTCTGTGTCGTCTGCCCCGCGAGGCTTGGCCCCTCGCGAGGGTCTTGGGTCTGTGTTGGTGAAGATGGGCCGTGCTGGGGCCCCCTTTGAGCCACGCCGCAGGCCGCAGGCAGGCAAGTCTAGGGACCCCCGTTCCCAGAACGCCGACAAAATCCTAATCTCGATCTATGCCAACTCAACAAACACCATCGGAGACTGTCGGATTTCGGGTTCCGGCAGACCCTTGAGGTTCGAACACTGGGGTGCGCGCGGAGATTTCGCCTTCTACCTACCTGCACCCCTCCGCCTCGCTAAGATCTAAGCTATGGAAAGAACAACACAAGAGACATAGGGTTTATACTGGTTCGGGCCACTGTTGTGGTGTAATACCCTACTCCAGTGTGTGGTGTGGTGGATTGCCTCTTGGTCTGATGATGATGAGCAATACAAGGAAGAACAGCCTCGCGAGGGTCTGTTCTTGGCTGAGGGGATGAACTGCTAGGAGGAGTTCAGTCACCTCTCTCTCTCTCTCTCTCTTCTCGATTCTCTCTTCTTGATTCCGATTTCGATCCCAGCTTGTTTCTGGGTTGGCCGATTCTCGATCCCCCTACCCTGGGGGTGGCTCGTCCTATTTATAGGCAAAGGCCCTGGGCCTCTTCCCAAATATTGAGCGGGAAGGGCGCCAACAATTGGCCATTTTGAAGGGGAACATCTGGTACACTTATCCTGACTAAAGTTGGTCCTCGCCTGCCAAAGGCTCTGGTGGTGACGCTGCTTGGGCTCCACAATGACTTCCTCCCTGCCATTGGGCTGGTCTTGGTCTCGTTGCACCGAAACGGGTGCCTTTGCTTGATGCTCTCGCCTGCACTTGCTCCCTTTGAACCAAAGAGGAAAGGAGGACACTGCGCGGGCTGGCGCCCGCCTGGCACCCTTGGTCGTCATGGCTTGCGTCACGGGCACCTCATGAGGTACCCCGCCTTGATCTCTCCACCTCCTTGCGAGCCAGCCTGATGAGGCCGTGCCTGAGGAAGCTCTGTGTCATCCGCCCCGCGAGGCTTGACCCCTCGCGAGGGTCTTGGGTCTGTGTTGATGAAGATGGGCCGTGCTGGGCCCCACCTCGAGCCACGCCGCAGGCCACAGGCAGGCAAGTCTGGGACCCCCGTTCCCAGAACACCGACAGTAGCCCCCGGGCCCAAGGCGCGCCCGGACTTGGCCGTGCAGGGAGGCGAAAGGGCAAGTGCGAAGCGCCGCGGGCCCTAACAGCCTGCGACCTTGGGCGCCGCATGGCGGTTGATTGGACGTGGGCGTCTCCACTTCCCCACGGCGCGTCGGCAACTTCACGGATTGGACAAGTCCCTGCATGCAAAGCGGGTCATGATTACCTGCGATCGTGGGGGCCGACGGTTGGCCCTCGCCGGTTATAAGTACGGATCGGCGCGCGCCCTTCCAGTTCATTCCCCCTTGGTTCTCCTTCTTCTTCATGGCCCCGTCGAGGAGGTTCTCAGCCGCAGAGAAGGGGAAGGCTTGCCAGGTTGAGCCTGCCTCTCCCCCGCCCAAGCGTGGCCGAGGGCGCCCTCTCAAACATCCTGTGGCCACCACGGCATCTCCCCGCGGCCATGGAGATGATTTCCAGCACGGTGACGGGCGGACTGCTGCGGTCGGGGGGCGCGCTTCGGTCGCGCGTTACCCTAGGCCGCGCTGCAGAGGTGCTGCCGGAGTTTGTTGTGTGGTCGGCGGAGCCGACTAGCACCCGGCTTCAACTTCCTCGCTTCCTCCTCGGCGAGCTCCCGGCAGGCGCCTCGGGCGGCCTCTGGCTTTAGGCAGATGGCTGTTGCAGCCGGGCCTCATGGGCTTCACTGGAGGTCTCCGCAGTCGGGAGCCTGGCCTTGACCCGCGGTTGGCAGACGTTTGCCCGCGCGCGTGGCCTGAGCCATCGGTGCACCCTGCACTTCAAGTTTGACGGTGATGCCACCCTCTACGTGAGGGTGTTTGGGGAAGATGGTCGCCGCGCAGGGTGCTACCCTGAGGACGACGACCGTGGCCGGGAACCCAGCCCCAGCGATGATGGAGAGGACAGCGCTCGCGTGATTGGCGGCACTCAGGGTTCCCCAAGCTTCACCGGTTCTTCTTCAGGCGGCGACTCTTCTAGCAGTGGCCGCGGTCAGCCTCCACGCCATCGTACCTGCTTGGGAGGTGGTAGCGTGTCTGCCCGCCGTCGCGCTTCGGTGAAGCGCGAGAGGGAGTCTGCCTGAGCCCCGGAGGCAGCTCGAGTCTTCCCTGCGGGCCGGTGTGAGGCGAGCTGCGCCTGATTTGTTCTTTCTTTAGCTTTTTCCTGCGTAAAAAGACAGTAGTGTGGAGCCCCGCGGGGGCGTGTTTGGGTTATTGCTGTTAATCATCGCTTTGCTTCCGTTATCGTGCCTTCCGGCTACGTGCCCGCGCGTGGATAGTTCCCGGCCCCAGCGGTGGGGGGGCGACCGACCCAAGCCCTGTGTTCGTGTCGCGGTGCCCGTGGGGCACGGACTGGAAGGGTGCTCCTGTAATGGACCCAGGTCGCCAAACCTTTGAACGACTAGGACAGGAACACTCGCGAGGGCGCTTGGCCACCCCCCTCGCGAGGCCTTGCATAAGAGAAATCGAGGCAGGAGAGTGAAAAGTCGAAGAACCACGAGCCAAAGACGGCAACATCTTCAATAAAACTTCGAATGAGAATGAACAAGCCAACTGCGGAAAGCAAATGAAAAAGCCGCGTCTGGCATCTAATCTAGTCTTCGACGTCTTCTCACCAGTGCGGAGCTAAGTGCTGCCACTGGGCGTGGGAGGGAGCCCCAGGGCCTGAGGCCGGCGCTCCTGAGACTCCGGGGCGTGTACAGCCCCAACTCATTATTACGTGAGAGTGTCACGGGCGGCGAGCTTCACAGGCGTTGGCCTTCTTCACAGGCTCCGGGCCTTTCTTGGGGGAAGCAGGCTTCACGGGCATTTGCCCTCTTCACAGGCTCCGGGCCCTTTCCAAAACGCGACAGCTTCACATGCATTCGCCTTCTTCACAGGCTCTAGGCCTTTTCCAAAACGCGACAGCTTCACAGGCATTCACCTTCTTCACAGGCTCTGGGCCTTTTCCAAAACGCGATAGCTTCACAGGCATTCGCCTTCTTCACAGGCTCTGGGCCTTTTCCAAAATGCGACAGCTTCACAGGCATTCGCGTTCTTCACAGGCTCTGGGCGTTTTCCAAAAAGGATAATCTTCACAGGCATTCGCCTTCTTCACAGGCTCTGGGCCTTTTTAGGGGTAGAACCTCCGGAGGTGCTGGATGTTCCATGCGTTCTGGACCGGCACCCCCTCCTGAGTCTCCAAGCACGCGGAGCCGGGCCTGGAAACATGAACAACCTTGAATGGGCCCTCCCACATGGGAGAGAGCTTGTGCAGTCCCTCCCTGGAGAGAACCCGCCTGAGCACGAGGTCTCCTACCTCGAGAGTTTTGGGGCGGATGTTGCGGCAGTGATATTGTCACTGTGCTTGTTGGTACCTCGCCGCTCACAGCGTGGCTTCTCGGCGATGTTCCTCCCCCAGCACGAGGTCCATCCCCCGCATGGCATCCTGCTGCGCCTCGTCGAATGCCAGGACCCGCGCGGAGCAACGTCTGACCTCGTGAGGGAGGACCGCTTCGGCTCCGTAGACCAGGAAGAACGGGGTCTCTCCAGTCGGCTTGGTCGCGGTTGTGCGGATGGACCACAACACGGACTGAAGCTCGTCGTACCAACCTCTGCCGTAGGCCTCCAGCTTCTTCTTGAACGTCCTGGTCTTGAGGCCCCTCAAGACCTCCGCGTTGGCTCGCTCGGCCTGGCCGTTGCCTCGGGGGTGCGCCACCGAAGCGTAGCATATCTGCGTTCCAAGGTTAGCACAGTATGTTTTGAAGAGGTTACTGGTGAACTGCGAACCGTTGTCTGTGATGATGCGGTTCGGCACCCCGAACCGGCTCACGATGCCCTTGATGAACTTGACCGTGGAACCCGCGGGGATGGTGCGGACAGCCTCTACTTCAGCCCACTTGGTGAACTTGTCCACGGTGACATAGAGGTAGCGGTAGCCCCCTGGCGCCCGAGGAAACGGGGCCAGGATGTCCAGCCCCCAGACTGCGAATGGCCACGAAAGGGGTATAGTCTGCAGGCCTCCTGCCGGCTGATGGATTTGCTTGGCGTGGAACTGGCAGGCCTCACAAGCTTTCACCAGTTCGACGGTGTCATTGAGTGCGGTGGGCCAATAAAACCTACTGCGGAACGCCTTGCCGACGAGGGTCCGTGATGATGAATGATGTCCACAGTCTCCGCCGTGTATATCTTCCAGCAGTTCCTTTCCTTGCTCCGTGGAGATGCAGCGCAAGGATACATCGTTTGGTCGCTTCCGGTAGAGCTCTCCATCCTTGATGCAGTATGCCGTGGCGTGCCGTGCCACACGCTCCGCTTCTTCCTCCTTCTCTGGCAGGGTCCCTTGTGTTAAGTAACTCCGGAGCTCCGTGATCCAGCACCCCTCCTGAGGTTCCATCGTCAGGAGCAGGCGTGCTCCTGAGGCCGGGCCATAGACCGGGGCTCCTGAGGCAGGTGGCTGGGGGAGCTCCTCCCGAGGCTGAGCCATGTTTGACAATGACGGCATGGCTGAGGGCTTGAAGAGCCGCTCCTCGAAGACGCCAGACTCCTGAGGTAACCGCCTGGACGCCCGTTTGGCGATGTCGTCAGCCTCCTGATTAGTGCCACGGGGCACATGCTGCAACTCCAACCCCCAGAACTGCTTCTCCATCCTGCGGACCTCCACAAGGTAGGCTTCCATGTGCTCATATTTCGGCTCGTACACCTTGTTGGAGAAATTGACAAGGAGCTGCGAATCGCCCTTGATGGTGAGGCGTTTCACCCCCAGGGCAGCTGCGGCCTTCAAGCCCGCTATTAAACCTTCATACTTCGCTATGTTGTTGGAGACCTTTTCACCTTGCTGGAAACAGAGCTGTACAGCGTAGTAGAGCTTGTCCTGAGTGGGCGATATAAGCACCACCCCAGCCCCAGCGCCATGCCTGGAGAACGCCCCATCGAAGTACATGACCCAGCCTTCTGGCACCTCGCTTCCCAGGGAGAGGGACCGATCCTCGTCGGCCTTGAGGCCTGGTGCCTCCGTCCATTCTGCCAGAAAATCCGCTAATGTTGCTCCCTTGATGACTCTGGTCGTGCTGAATTCGAGCTGAAATGCTTGCAGTTCTATGTTCCACTCAGTGACCCTTCCAGCTAAGTTAGGGCTCCTGAGCACTCTCTCCAGGGGGTATGACGAGACGACCTTGATGGGGTGACCCTGAAAATAGTGCCGCAGCTTGCGCGAGGCCACTAGTAGCGCGAGGAGGAGCTTCTGAGGCATGGGGTACCGTGCCCTCGCGTCCCGCAACACCGTGCTGAAGAAGTACACTGGGTGCTCAACGAGGTTGGGTGCGTCAGTGCTGGTGGCGCCCTCCGGAGACCATGGCACCTCCTGAGGCGATGAGGCCTCCTGAGGCTGGCCATCTGGGAGAGGGGCCTCTTCCACCTCCGGTGCACTCCTCTGCGGCGGCTGATCCTCCTCAACCGTGGTGGCGGTTTCTGTGGGCCTTCCTTGTTCCTGTTTTGCCTTGTCCCGGGCTGCTGCTGTGGTTTTGATTCGACGATCCTCCCTAACCGCCACCAGGGCTGCGCTAGCGGAGTAGGGAGTGGCGGCAAGGTAAAGCACCAGGGGCTCTTGAGGGTGCAGGGCCACCATGACTGGAGGGCTGGTCAGGTATCTCTTGAGATCCTGGAACGCCTTGTCGGCCTCTTCAGTCCATTCAAAGGGCCCCTTTTTCTTCATTAGCTGGAAGAAGGGCAGCGCTCGCTCCCCCAACTTGGAGATGAAGTTTCCTAGCGCGGTCATGTGCCCAGTGAGCTTCTGCATTTCTCTGAGGGTCTTTGGTGGGCTCATGTCCTCGACCGCCTTGACCTTTTCCGGGTTAGCCTCGATGCCTCGGTGGGACACGAGGAAACCCAAGAGCTTGCCCGAGGGGACTCCGAACACACACTTCTCTGGGTTGAGCCGCAGGTTCACTGCGTTGAGGCTCGCGAAGGTTTCCTCCAGGTCTTGTATCAGGGTCCTGGCCTCCCGAGACTTCACCACAATGTCATCGACATAAGCCTCAACATTTTTCCCGAGCTGCGGGTCCAAGGTGATGTGCATCAGCCGCTGAAAGGTCGCCCCTGCGTTACGTAGCCCGAATGGCATGCACGTGTAGCAGTACACCCCACATGGGGTTAGGAAGGCTGTCTTTTCGACGTCTTCTACCGCCATCTTGATCTGGTGATACCCAGAGAAGGCATCCAAGAAGCATAGCAGGTTGCATTCTGCGGTGGAATCGATGATCTGGTCGATGCGGGGGAGCGGGAACGGATCTTGCGGGCATGCCTTGTTGAGGTTGGTGAAGTCGACACACATGCGCTCCTTCCCTCCCTTCTTTGGCACAACGACAGGGTTGGCCAACCAATCCGGGTATCGGACCTCGCGAATGACCCCAGCGGCTTCTAGTTTGCGGGTCTCTTGGACGATGAAGGCCTGCTTTTCTGTGGACTGCCGCCTTGCCTTCTGCTTCACAGGGCGCACGTTGGGGCACACGTTGAGGTGATGCTCGATTACGCTCCTAGGGATCCCTACTAACTGGTCAGGCTCCCAAGCGAATACCTTCTTGTTTGCGCGCAGGAACCTGACCAGGGCCTCCTCCTGCTCGGGCTCGAGGTTGGCGCCTATGGTGAAAGTGGCATGGGTGGACCCGTCCTCATCGACGGGTATCTGCTTGGTTTCTGCCTTGTCTTGGGTGAACAACTGTTTCTTCTTGGCGGGTGCAGCCCCCTTTGGCTCGGGGGTCTTCGAGTCGGCAAGCTGTGCCGACGCTGCCGTCTTGAAGGCGAGCTTGAGCACTCGCAGCGTGTCTCCGGTGTCCCCATGCACGGTGAGGACACCGCTACTCCCGGGCATCTTCATGAGGTTGTACGTCGGGTGTGTCGCGGCCATGAACTGGGCCAGCGCTAGGTAGCCGAGGATGGCGTTGTAGGGGAGGCCGATGGGGGCGATGTCGAAGTCGACCAGCTCCATGCGGAAGTTGTTGTAGGTGCCGAAGGTTACTGGGAGCCGGATCTGTCCCAAGGAGCTGGATGATCCGCCCCCAACGCCTGAGAAGGGCCGGCTGGGTTGCAGCCGTTCCAGAGGTATGCAGAGGAGGTTGAAGGCCTCAACCGAGAGCACGCCGAGGCCCACACCGCCATCGATGAGAGTTCTGGTGACGGCCACCTGGCAGATGGTGGGGGTGCACAGCATGGGGAGCGCACCCGAGCAGGCCGAGTTGGAGGGGTGGTCCTCCGAGCTGAAGGTCAGGCCGGCCTTGGGCGCCGCCCGGTCCGGGAGAGCCCCCTGCTGCGTGGAAGCGGCGTTGACCCGGCGGATGAACGGCTTGACGTGGTGACTTGTAGGCGGCGCCTGCGAGCCGCCCAGGAGGGCCGCGACGACCGGGGGTGTTGGTGTAGAGTGGTGGGCGGGGAAGAGGCTGCGGAGCTCTTCCCAAGAGGCCACGAAGGCTGCCGGCAGGTGGAGCAGCCATGCGCGCGGAGCGCCGGTGAGGGCCGTGGGGAGCCAGTTGGCCATGACCCTACCGTCACCTCCAGCTTTGAGGATGGCCTCCTTGTACGCCAGCAAGAAGGCCAGCGGATCAGTCGCGCCACTGTAGCGCGGCGGCGCCGTTGGTTGAACTTGTCCGGCCACCATACCCGTTGCAGGGCTGGGGCCAGGGCTCGGAGCCCCCTGGCCCCCGTGCTGGCTCCGGCGGTCGGAGCGGGCGACGCGCTACTCATCGCGAGGCAGGTCGTGGCGGCGGCGGAAGGGAAAACTCCGGTGCACCCCTACCTGGTGCGCCAAATGTCAGATTTCGGGTTCCGGCAGACCCTTGAGGTTCGAACACTGGGGTGCGCGCAGAGATTTCGCCTTCTACCTACCCGCACCCCTCTGCCTCGCTAAGATCTAAGCTATGGAAAGAACAACTCAAGAGACACAGGGTTTATACTGGTTCGGGCCACCATTGTGGTGTAATGCCCTACTCCAGTGTGTGGTGTGGTGGATTGCCTCTTGGGCTGATGATGATGAGCAATACAAGGAAGAACAGCCTCGCGAGGGTCTGTTCTTGGCTGAGGGGATGAACTGCTAGGAGGAGTTTAGTCACCCTTCTCTCTCTCTCTCTCTCTTCTCGATTCTCTCTTCTTGATTCCGATTTCGATCCCAGCTTGTTTCTGGGTTGGCCGATTCTTGATCCCCCCTACCCTGGGGGTGGCTCGTCCTATTTATAGGCAAAGGCCCAGGGCCTCTTCCCAAATATTGAGCGGGAAGGGCGCCAACAATTGGCCATTTTGAAGGGGAACATCTGGTACACTTATCCTGACTAAAGTTGGTCCTCGCCTGCCAAAGGCTCTGGTGGTGACGCTAGCTTGGGCTCCACAATGACTTCCTCCCTGCCGTTGGGTTGGTCTTGGTCTCGTTGCACCGAAACGGGTGCCTTTGCTTGATGCTCTCGCCTGCCTTGCTCCCTTTGCACCAAAGAGGAAAGGAGGACACTGCGCAGGCTGGCGCCCGCCTGGCACCCTTGGTCGTCACTGCTTGCGTCACGGGCACCTCGTGAGGTACCCCGCCTTGATCTCTCTGCCTCCTTGCGAGCCAGCCTGATGAGGCCGTGCCTGAGGAAGCTCTGTGTCATCCGCCCCGCGAGGGTCTTGGGTCTGTGTTGATGAAGATGGGCCGTGCTGGGCCCCTCCTCGAGCCACGCTGCAGGTCGCAGGCAGGCAAGTCCGGGGACCCCCGTTCCCAGAACGCCGACAGAGACACCTGTAGAGCATCTTTATAATCACCCAGTTACCTTGTGACGTTTGATAGCACACAAGGTGTTCCTCCGGTATTCGGGAGTTGCATAATCTCATAGTTAGAGGAACATGTATAAGTCATGAAGAAAGCAATAGCAGAAAAACTAAACGATCGTTATGCTAACCTAACAAATGGGTCTTGTCCATCACATCATTGTCCAATGATGTGATCCCATTCATCAAATGACAACACATGTCTATGGCTAGGAAACTTAACCATCTTTGATTAACGAGGTAGTCAAGTAGAGGCATACTAGGGACACTCTGTTTGTCTATGTATTCACACATGTACTAAGTTTTTGGTTAATACAATTCTAGCATGAATAATAAACATTTATCATGATATAAGGAGATATAAATAACAACTTTATTATTGCCTCTAGGGCATATTTCCTTCATTTATGAGCAATGGAATTGCTCTAGTGCTTCACTTATATCTTTGTGAGCACGGTGTGCTTTAGTATTTTTGAAGAAATGCTCTCATGCTTCACTTAGATTTATTTGGGAGTTAGTATTTTTTGTAATACCCAGATAATTAAGCTATAGTAAATCTCTGCTAAAGATTCCACATCACCTCTGTTACTGTCGCTAATCTCACGTTAGTTCAAAACGATTCGAATTCAAATTTAAATTTTTGACAAACAACTAAAGTTTTCAAACATTAAAACAAAAATGGTCGATTAGTGCCAAATATTACATAGGTAATTATTGTGAAGAAAACATTTTTTTAGAAAATGCCTAAATATTTTAAAGTGAATTAAAACGGAAAGGGAAAAGGAATAAAAACAAAAAACAAAACAAATACAAAAAAGGGGAACACCCCTCCCATTGGGCTTTGGCCCACCAGGCCTGCCCAACCGGCCACCCCCACTCCCCATAACCCCCCACACCACCTGGAACCCTAGCCCAACCGCCCCACTTCCCCCACTCCCTCTTGCTCCCCCTCCCGATCCGATCTGGATTGGGGCAGCGACCCTGTCACCGCTCGACGTCCCGGACGCCGCCGCCTGACGCCGTCACCGGACCCCGCCGCCGCCCGGAGCCATCACGACGGCCTGCCTTCCCGCCGGAACGACGTCTTCGACCTCCTCCTCAACCACCGCTGCCCGAACACCTACACCATCCCGTGAGCCCCCTTCCTCCTTTCCCCGCGGTCACGCCGCTCACGCGAGCGCACGCCCCACACGCGCCTTGCTCGCGCACGCCCGCGCTCGCGCGTGGCCTCGCCTTACTGCTGTTCCCCGTCGCCCCGGGCCTCCAGCATCCTGCCGCTGCTGCAACCGCCGTCTAGCGCGCTCGCCCGTACTTCCCCACAGCTCGCAGCTCGCCGCACCGGCCACGTCCTGCGCTCCCCTGCCCGCGGCCGTTCGCACCTCGCCGTGTCGAACTCCCTTTCCCCCATGGATGGCCTGGCCGTGCCCGCGCCATGGCGCTGCTTGGCCGCGCCGTTGCCTGCTGCGGTGGTGCTGCCTCCGCCCGTCTCCATCCGCCTCCGCTCAGGGCCGTGCCCCGCTCTCCGCACCCGCC
>NC_041382.1:560528511-560546196 GCF_002162155.2 Triticum dicoccoides | reverse complement strand
CGCTATCGCCGCCCTAGCGCACGCGTGCCGCCACCCCTGCGTCGCCTCCACCTGCCACGGCCGGCCAGCGAGCCGCGCCGCCGACCACGCGCCTGGCGCCAGTGCTCCGGCGCACACACGCGCCCGCCCCGTCACCTCGGGTCCGCCCCGATGGGCGCCTCACCCACAACGGCGTCCACACCCGAGCGCCCGAACCCGATAGGCCCCTATGGGCCTATGGCAAACGGGGCCGCCCAGAACGAAAATTTTAAAAAATAATTAATTAAAAATAAATTAAAAATAATTAAAAAATTAGTTAACTTAACTAATCCTGATGAGATTAACCTAATCACTAGTTAACTTAATTAAACCCTGATTAGCCTGATTAGTCAATGACATGCGGACCCCACATGTCAGTTTGACCCAGTCAACACCTCTGTTGACTGCTGATGTCATGCCGACATCATGCTGATGCAGTAATGCTGATTTTGAATTAATTTAGTAATAATAATTTAGAAAATGATTTAAAACTTTAAAAATCAATATAAAATAATCCGTAACTCGGATGGAAAAACTATGTACATGAAAGTTGCTTAGAACGATGAGACGAATCCGAATACGCAACCCGTTCGTCCGTCACACTTCCCTAGCATAGAGAACACGCAACTTTCCCCCTCCGGTTCATCTGTCCGAAAATGCGAAACACCGGGGATACTTTCTCGGATGTTTCCCCCCTTCGCCGGTATCACCTCCTACCGCGTTAGGGCACACCTAGCACCGTTACTTGTCATGTCATGCATCGATATGCATCTGTTTGCATTGTATTCATTGTTTCTTCCCCCTCTTCTCTCTGGTAGACTACAAGACTGACGTCGGTGCTGGTGCCCCGATCGACTACGTTGTTGACGACCCCTCCTTGCTAGAGCAACCAGGCAAGCCCCCCCTTGATCACCAGATATCGCATATTCTTCTCTCTACTACTTGCATTAGAGTAGTGTAGCATGTTACTGCTTTCCGTTAATCCTATCCTGATGCATAGCCTGTCTTTGCTACTACTGCTGTTACCTTTACCTACAATCCAAAATGCTTAGTATAGGATGCTAGTATTCCATCAGTGGCCCTACACTATTGTCCGTCTGCCATGCTATACTATCGGGCCGTGATCACTCGGGAGGTGACCACGGGTATGTACTTATATACATAATATATGATACCTATGGTGACTAAAGTCGGGTCGGCTCGTAGAGTACCCGCGAGTGATTCACGGATTGGGACCGAAAGGACGTTTGTCCCGATGACCCTCTGAGTGGATCTTTGTGGCGGAGCGACAGGGCAGGTTGAGACCACCTAGGAGAGAGGTGGACCTGGCCCTGGTCGGCGTACGCGGTTACTTCAAAACAACACGCTTAACGAGATCTTGGTATTTGACCTGAGTCTGGCCACTGGCCTATACACACTAACCAACTATGCGGGAACAGTTATGGGCACTCGACGTCGTGGTATCAGCTGAAGCCTTCTTGACGTCAGCGACTGAGCGGTGCGTGCCGGATTGGGCTGGAACGCCTGCTCTTGTATTAGGGAGGCTAGGTCTGCTTCCGACCGCGTTCGCAACATGCAGGTGAGCAATGGGTGATGGGCCCAGACCCCTGGGCGCATATGATTTAGACCGATGTGCTGACCTCTCTGTTGTGCCTAGGTGGGGCTGCGACGTGTTGATCTTCCGAGGCCGGGCATGACCCAGGAAAGTGTGTTCGGCCAAAGGGGATCGAGCGTGTTGGGAAATGTGGTGCACCCCTGCAGGGAAGTTTATCTATTTGAATAGCCGTGTCCCTCTGTAAAAGGACACCCCAGAGTTGTACCTTGACCTTATGACAACTAGAACTAGATACTTAATAAAATACACCCTTCCAAGTGCCATACACAACCCGGTGATCGCTCTCTCACAGGGCGACAAGGAGAGGATCGCCGAATAGGTTTATGCTATGCGATGATACTTGGTTAACTTACCATCTACTCTCTTCTACTGCTTCAAGATGGAGGCTGCCAGAAGCATAGTCTTCGACAGGACTAGCTATCTCCCTCTTATTCTGGCATTCTGCAGTTCAGTCCACATATACTACCCCTTTCATTGATACCAATGCATATGTAGTGTAGTTCTTTGCTTGCGAGTACTTTGGATGAGTACTCACGATTGCTTTGCTCCCCCCTTTTGCCCCTTTCTATACCTGGTTGTTGCGACTAGAGGTTGGAGCCCAGCAGCCAGACGCCACCGTCAATGACGAATCCTACTACACTGGAGGTGCCTACTACTACTTGCAGTCCGCCGCCAACGATCAGGAGTAGTTTAGGAGGATCCCAGGCAGGAGGCATGCACCTCTTTCGATCTGTATCCCAGTTTGTGCTAGCCATCTTATGGCAACTTGTTTAACTTATGTCTGTACTCAGATATTGTTGCTTTCGCTGACTCGTCTATGATCAAGCTCTTGTATTCGAGCCCTCGAGGCCCCTGGCTTGTAATATGATGCGTGTATGACTTATTTTATTTTTGGAGTTGTGTTGTGATATCTTCCCGTGAGTCCCTGATCTTGATCGTACACGTTTGCGTGTATGATTAGTGTACGATTGAATCAGGGGCGTCACATTTTTTTAAGAAATTCTCTCTTGCTTCACTTATATTAATTTGAGAGAAGAAATTTTTTTATGCTCGTGTTCTTCACTTAGATTTGTTTGAGCTATCAAAAGCAACATATGAAACTAGTCCCAAAGTGATAGATATCCAAGGAGGATATAATAAAAACTTGCATGAAGATCATTGGACAAAATAAACTTGATTCCCAATACGTCTCGAACGTATCTACTTTTCCTAATGCTTTTCCTCTTGTTTTGGACTCTAATTTGCATGATTTGAATGAAACTACACTGGTGCACGTTGGTGCTATACAAACGATTTCTAACCCCTTTCCACAACGGCATTTGGAACCATCGCCTAGTGAGTGTGGGCGATAGGGGGGTATGCCCTACTAGCATACATGCTCAGCAAAATGAGGTCATTTGCGACCGGCGAGCGCTCAAATATGGAAATACGTATAGTAGAGCTAAAAAATATAATTATACAGGCGAAATTGTTTCCGGTCACAAGTACATCCCACACAGTCAGTCCCCGCTAAACGTTTCCGTTTGTATGTACATCCCACATAGTCGCTCCAAGGAAAACGTTTCTGTTCACAGGTACATCCCACACAATTTTTCCAGTTAAATCGTTTGCGTTATTGAATGTATCACACATGGTCTATAGAAGAAACTGTGTGGCAAAGGCTGTCCATCATACACAGTTTTTATGTGGTAAACGTTTGTGCAAGGTGTCCTAACGCAAAACAATTTCAAGAGAAAGTCATGTGTGATTGTTCATTGATCCAACACGGTTTATTCCTAGAAACTGTGTGCGTTGCGTGAGCTCATCGCCCACTGTATTTTTTCAATAACCGTTTGCAATAGCAAAACCCAATTAGCAGGCTAATTGCCCTATTATTAATAATCCATTTATTAATCTAATTGACATTCATATTAAGCACATAATATATTTCATTTCCATATTAAGGAAGAAGAATTTCATAATTGAAATACATCAGAGTACAACATGATATAGCTTTAGCACTCAGCTATCCCATTACACAACTGCACCAGCACCAAGTTTCACATGCAACATGTAGAACCTTTCGAAATTAGCATCATAGACGGTATATAGACAGATGCATCTATTGGGGAACGCAGTATTTCAAAAAAAATCCTATGATCATGCAAGATCTATCTAGGAGATGCATAACAACGAGAGGGGAGAGTGTGTCTACGTACCCTCATAGACCGGAAGCGGAAGCATTGAGTAACGCGGTTGATGTAGTCGAACGTCTTCGCGATCCAACCGATCAAGTATCGAACGCACGTGTCAGTGTAGAAAAGTAGGGGCTCTTCTGTTGACCCCTTTACTTGTGCACGGGCAGTCAGAGCCATGCGCCACGGCCACACTTAGTAGGGAAGAGGAGGGAAGCCGGAGAGAAGCCAAAGCACGAGGCAACCAAGGCAACGCCAAGACCAGAAGCGCAGGAGAGCAAGAGGGCGAGGTGGACTCCCTCGGCAAGATCCTTGCCGAGGCAGCCTCTGCAGCCCCGGCAAGAGCCTTGCCGGGGCAACTTGCCCGATGCCAGCGGAGTGAGCCACCCTTGAGCCCACAGGCTCCAACCCAACCAACTACATTGGAACCAAGGCTCGGGGAGGTGCCTCTCTGGTGGCATGCAAATCTTCGTCAAGATCATAAACATGTGAAATCAGATGATGACCTGAAGACGGCGACCCTAGACGGGATCCTAGCCGAGGAAATCCACAAGACCCCCGGCAAGCCCTTGTCGGGGACGACTGCAATGCCACAGTAGCACCCTTGCCGAGGGCATTAGCAGGGCCACTGTCAGGCCCGCGCCAACCAAGACTCCACCACCATCCCCAAGCAGCTGCTAGCTCAACCAGCTGGGCATGCACCTGCATCGCGACGGGTGGCCTCTACACCGACTCAGCAAGCACCTGCGTGGCGGCATGCGACCCTTCATGAAGGCTCCACCACAGCACCAGCCCAGCAGTCAGCCAACATGGCGCCATGATGCCTCATCAGCTCGGACGCGTGTCAAGGCCATGCGAGGCGGCGACAGCTGGGACGTGCTTCCCTGGCGTCCATGATAAAGCAAGGAGGGCACGTCGGCAGCGCATTAAATGCGTTTGTCCGATGGTCCCAGAGGATAGGCTTTTCGAGTGTAGACCTTTCCACCTCCTGCGTGCCACTGTGGCAACCCCTTTTTCCTACAAAAGGAGGCCCGAGGCGACCAGGAGAGGGATTCGACTCTTTTGGGCAAAGTTGCACGCCGTAGCTAGCTCAAGAACACAAGAACACTCAAATACATCCACCAAAGCAGGACTATGGTATTACGCGTCTTCGCGGCCCGAACCTGGGTAAACTATCCGTGTGCTTCCTGTCAGATCCTCTCTTCACACAACCTCGCACCCGCCAACCATAGAAGGGATCCCCGTGACCCCATAGCTGTCGTTTCCACCGACATCTCTGGCACGCCAGGTAGGGGGCGCACTCGTGAGAATCTAGTTTGATCGGGGCAGCGGTTCATCGTGGCCGTCGTTCCAAGGAAGAACATGACCGAGCTTGGCGGCACCATCTGCGGACGCGGTGGATGCCCGTGCAACGACAGAAAAGCTAAGTCATGTGAAACTTTGGGAAATTTCTTTATATATATATGGTTATTATCCTCGAAGGTCCTGCCCTATGTATGGAAAACCCGCATGCAAAGGGGCCCTTCCGCAATTGGCAACACCCTTGCTTTGTTTCGAGTCCGCTCAACAGCTCAAGCGGCCGCGTCGAAAGTGGCAGGGTAGCCTTCCGCAATTGGCAACACTCTCGATTCTGAATCGAGTCAAGCTCGATAGTTCGAGCGGCTGCGTTGAGAGCGGTAAGGTGGTTCTCCTGGCAGAAAGCATACTCGGCAGGCTATTGGGGATCCATCCTCAAGGCGCCATGGCTTGGGTTACGCGCCGGCAAGTGCTACCTCTTGAGCACTGCATTGGTTTTCCCTTGAAGAGGAAAGGGTGATGCAGTAAAGTAGCGTAAGTATTTCCCTCAGTTTTTGAGAACCAAGGTATCAATCCAGTAGGAGATCACGCTCAAGTCCCACGCACCTACACAAACGAATAAGAACCTCACAACCAATACGACAAAGGGGTTGCCAATCCCTTCACGATCACTTACGAGAGTGAGATCTGATAGATATGATAAGATAATATTTTTGGTATTATGATAAAGAGAAATAAAGATGCAAAGTAAAATAAATAACAAATGAAATAACTAATTATTGGAAGATTAATATGATGGAAGATAGACCCGGGGGCCATAGGTTTCACTAGTGGCTTCTCTCAAGAGCATAAGTATTACGATGGGTGAAGGAATTACTATCGAGCAATTGATAGAAAAGCGAATAATTATGAGAATATCTAGGTATGATCATGTATATAGGCATCACGTTCAAGACAAGTAGACCGAAATGATTCTGCATCTACTGCTATTACTCCACACATCGACTGCTATCCAGCATGCATCTAGAGTATTAAGTTCATAAGAACAGAGTAATGCTTTAAGGAAGATGACATGATGTAGAGGGATAAACTCATGCAATATGATATAAACCCCATCTTTTTATCCTCGATGGCAACAATACAATACGTGTCGGTTCCCTTTCTGTCACTGGGATCGAACACCGCAAGATTGAACCCAAAGCTAAGCACTTCTCCCATTGCAAGAAAGATCAATCTAGTAGGCCAAACCAAACTGATAATTCGAAGATACTTGCAAAGATAAACCAATCATACCTAAAAGAATTCAGAGGAGATTCAAATATTTTTCATAGATAAACTGGATCATAAACCCACAATTCATCGGATCTCGACAAACACACCGCAAATGAAGATTACATCGAATAGATCTCCAAGAAGATCGAGGAGAACTTTGTATTGAGATCCAAAGAGATAGAAGAAGCCATCTAGATAATAACTATGGACCCGTAGGTCTGAAGTAAACTACTCACACATCACCAGAGAGGCCATGGAGTTGATGTAGAGGCCCTCCGTGATCAATGCCCCCTCCTACGGAGCTCCGGAAATGGCCCCAAGATGGGATCTCTTGGGTACAGAAGGTTGCGATGGTGGAATTAGGTTTTCGTGGTGCCCCTGGATGTTTGGGGGGTACGTGGATATATATAGGAGGAAGAAGTACGTCGGTGGAGCAACAGGGGGGCCACAAGAGTGGAGGGCGCGCCCCCTGCCTCGTGGCTTCCTTCGTTGTTTCTTGACGCCCACTCCAAGTCTCCTGGATTATGTTTGTTGAGAAAATCACATTCCCGAAGGTTTCATTCCGTTTGGACTCTGTTTGATATTCCTTTTCTTTGAAACCCTAAAATAGGCAAAAAACAGCAATTTGGGCTGGGCCTCCGATTAGTAGGTTAGTCCCAAAAATGATATAAAAGTGTAAAATAAAGCCCATTGACATCCAAAATAGATAATATAATAGCATGGAGCAATCAAAAATTATAGATACATTGGAGACATATCAGGCATCTCCAAGCTTAATTCCCGCTCGCCCTCAAGTAGGTAAATGATAAAAGATTTTTTTTGATGTGGAATGCTTTCTAACATATTTCTCAATGTAATTTTTCTTTATTGTGGCATGAATGTTCACATCCATAAGATTCAAGACAAAGTTTAATATTGACATAAAAATAATAATACTTCGAGCATACTAACTAAGCAATTATGTCTTCTCAAAATAACATGGCCAAAGAAAGTTATCCCTACAAAATCATATAGTCTGGCTATGCTCTATCTTCACCACACAAAATATTTAAATCATGCACAACCCCGATGACAAGCCAAGCAATTGTTTCATACTTTTGATGTTCTCAAACTTTTTCAATCTTCACGCAATACATGAGCGTGAGCCATTGATATATCACTATATGGTGGAATAGAATGGTGATTGTGGAGAAGAAAAAAAGGGAGAAGATAGTCTCACATCAACTAGGCGTACCAGTGGGCTATGGCGATGCTCATTAATAGATATCAATGTGAGTGAGTAGGGCTTGCCATGCAACGGATGCACTAGAGCTATAAGTATATGAAAGCTCAGCAAAAGGAACTAAGTGGGTGTGCATCCAACTCGCTTTCTCACGAAGACCTAGGGAATTTTGAGGAAGCCCGTCATTGGAATATACAAGCCAAGTTCTATAATGAAAAATTCCCACTAGTATATGAAAGTGATATCATAGGAGACTCTCTATCATGAAGATCATGGTGCTACTTTGAAGCACAAGTGTGGAAAAAGGATAGTAGCATTGTCCCTTCTCTCTTTTGCTCTCATTTTTTATTTGGTCCTTCTTTTTTCCTTTTTTGGCCTCTTTTCTTTTCTTTTTTTCGTCCGGAGTCTCATCCCGACTTGTGGGGGAATCATAGTCTCCATCATCCTTTCCTCACTGGGACAATGCTCTAATAATGATGATCATCACACTTTATTTACTTACAACTCAAAAATTACAACTCGATACTTAGAACAAGATATGACTCTATGTGAATGACTCTAGCGGTGTACCGGGATGTGCAATGATGCATGAGTGACATGTATGAAAATTATGAACGGTGGCTTTGCCACAAATACGATGTCAACTACATGATCATGCAAGCAATATGACAATGATGAAGCGTGTCATAATAACGGAACGATGGAAAGTTGCATGGCAATATATCTCAGAATGGCTATGGAAATGCCATAATAGGTAGGTATGGTGGCTGTTTTGAGGAAGGTATATGGTGGGTTTATGGTACCGGTGAAAGTTGCGCGATACTAGAGAGGCTAGCAATGGTGGAAGGGTGAGAGTGCGTATAATCCATGTACTCAACATTAGTCATAAAGAACTCACATACTTATTGCAAAAATCTATTAGTTATCAAAAAAAGTATTACACGCATGCTCCTAGGGGGATAGATTGGTAGGAAAAGATCATCGCTCATCCCTGACCGCCACTCATAAGGAAGACAATCAATAAATAAAGGGACATTTACATCTATGCCCCTAATTTGCGCCCACTCTCAGATTTACCCCTAATTTCAAAGCCTGCTCAAATTTGCCCCTCCGCCGTTAGGTGCACTTACAGAAATACCCTTTTGTGCCGTTACCATCCGGCCAAAGCAGGTCAAAGTCGGTCAAAGGCCTTTGACCGTCCTGAAAAAAATAGAAAAAAATTCTAAAAAATCTGAAATTTTGTGGGATCAAAGATACTCAGGTTTGCCAGGTGCGTGAAAAGTTTCATGCTGTTTGTACATTCCAGGAGCTCGTGTCAGAGGAAAAACAATAAATATGTAAGCCTGTGAACAGTAAATTCAAAAACATAGCAAGAAAATTAAAAAAATGAAATTTTTTGGCATCAAAGAGGCGCGAGTCTGCAAGCTGCGTGCAAATTTTTGTTGTGTTCAGACATTGGAGGGGATTGTGGAGAAAAAAACAAAATTTGGCTCGGGAAAAAACTTGGGAAAAAAATGACTATTTTGTTTTTTCTTGCTAGAGCTCCTCGCATGTCATTTGATCATAAAAACATGCAAGCACCTTGTGCACCCAAGCCACTTTGATGCCAAAAAATTTCATATTTTTTTAAATTTTCTTGCTATTTTATTTCAAATTTATTGTTCACAAGCGCTAACGTTTTTGTTTTTTACAGCAAGGTCAAAAAGACTTTCCCCAAGTCTTCCCAACGGTTCTACTTGGCACAAACACTAATTAAACACAAAAAACAACCAAAACAAAGGCTAGATAAATTATTTATTACTAAATAGGAGCAAAAAGCAAGGATTAAAAATAAAATTGGGTTGCCTCCCAACAAGCACTATCGTTTAATGCCCCTAGCTAGGCATAAAAGAAAGGATAGATCTAGGTATTGCCATCTTTGGTAGGCAATCAATAAGTGGCCCTCATAATAGATTCATATGGTAATTTAACTTTCTTTCTAGGGAAGTGTTCGATGCCTTTCCTTAATGGAAATTGGAATTTAATATTCCCTTCCTTCATATCAATAATTGCACCAATCGTTCTAAGGAAAGGTCTACCAAGAATAATAGGACATGAAGGATTGCAATCTATGTCAAGAATAATGAAATCTACGGGCACATAGTTCCTATTTGAAACAATAAGAACATCATTAATTCTTCCCATAGGTTTCTTAATAGTGGAATCCGCAAGGTGCAAGTTTAAAGAACAATCATCAAAATCACGGAAACCTAACAAATCACACAAGGTTTTTGGAATCGTGGAAACACTAGCACCCAAATCACACAAAACATAACACTCATGATCTTATTTTTAATTTTTATTATAGGTTCCCACTCATCATAAAGTTTTCTAGGGATAGAAACTTCCAACTCAAGTTTTTCTTCATAAGATTGCATCAAAGCATCAACGATATGTTTAGTAAAAGCTTTATTTTGACTATAAGCATGAGGAGAATTTAGCATGGATTGCAACAAGGAAATACAATATATTAAAGAGCAATTATCATAATTAAATTCCTTGAAATCCAAAATAGTGGGTTCATTGATATCTAACATTTTAATCTCTTCAATCCCACTTTTAACAATTTTTGCATCAAGATCTAAAGACTCTGAATTTGTGGAACGCCTTCTAGGTAAAGGTGGCTCATCTTCATGCCCATCATTATCAAGATTCATATTGAAAAACAAAGATTTAATAGGGGACACATCAATAACTTTTAGATCTTCATCTTTATTTTCATAGAAACTAGAAGAACACGCTTCCACAAAGCAATCTTTCTTAGCACACATCCTAGCAGTTCTTTCTTTGCACTCATCAATGGAAATTCTCATGGCTTTGAGAGACTCATTTATATCATGCTTAGGTGGAATAGATCTAAGTTTCAAAGAATCAACATCAAGAGAAATTCTATCAACGTTCCTAACCAATTCATCAATCTTAAGCAGTTTTTCATCAATCAAAGCATTGAAACTCTTTTGCGAAGTAATAAATTCTTTAATAATAGATTCAAAATCAGAGGGCATCTTATTATAATTTCCATAAGATTTTTTAGGAATTACCATAATTATTAGAGGAATTGCTAGGAAACGGCCTAGGATTAAAATTACCTCTATACGCGTTATTACCAAAATTGTTCCTACCAACAAAATTCACTTCCATAGATTCATTATTATTCTCAATCAAAGTAGACAAAGGCATATCATTAGGATTAGCAGGAGCACTCTTATTAGCAAATAATTTCATAAGTTCATCCATCTTTCCACTCAAAACATTGATCTCTTCAATTGCATGCACTTTTTTACTAGTAGATCTTTCAGTGTGCCATTGAGAATAATTAACCATAATATTATCTAGGAGTTTGGTAGCTTCTCCTAAAGTGATTTCCATAAAAGTGCCTCCCACAGCCGAATCTAAAAGATTTCTAGAAGCAAAATTCAATCTGGCATAAAAATTCTGTATAATCATCCATAAATTCAAACCATGTGATGGGCAATTACGTATCATTGATTTCATCCTCTCCCAAGATTGCGCAACATGTTCATGATCAAGTTGCTTAAAATTCATAATATCGTTTCTAAGAGAGATGATCTTAGCGGGAGGAAAATACTTAGAGATAAAAGCATCTTTGCACTTTTTCCATGAATCAATACTATTTTTAGGCAAATATGAAAACCAAGCTTTAGCACGATCTCTAAGGGAAAAAGGAAATAACTCCAATTTAACAATATCATTGTCCACATCTTTCTTCTTTTGCATATCACACAAATCAATAAAGTTGTTTAGATGGGTAGTGGCATCTTCACTAGGAAGGCCAGATTACAGATCTTTCATGACAAGATTCAGCAAAGCAGTATTAATTTCACAAGATTCAGCATCGGTAAGAGGAACAATCGGAGTGCTAATAAAATCATTATTGTTGGTATTGGCAAAGTCACACAATTTAGTATTATCTTGAGCCATCGTGGCAAGCAAGCAATCCAACACACGAGCAAACAAGAAACGGGCAAAAAGGCAAATAGAAAAAGAGAAGGGGAACGAAAAGAGAGGGAGAGAGGAAAAGAGGGCGAATAAAACGGCAAAGGTGAAGTGGGGGGGGAGGAAAACGAGAGGCAAATGGCAAATAATCTAATGCGAGGGATAAGAGTTTGTGATGGGTACTTGGTATGTCTTCACTTGTGCTTGACTTGACTTGGCGCGAATCTCCCGGCAACGGCGCCAGAAATCCTTCTTGCTACCTCTTGAGCACTGCGTTGGTTTTCCCTTGAAGAGGAAAGGGTTATGCAGTAAAGTAGCATAAGTATTTCCCTCAGTTTTTGAGAACCAAGGTATCAATCCAGTAGGAGATTGTAACACCCCCGGTGTCATGCTACAGTAACCCTCTATGATTAAACTAATCATTTTCCAAACAGTTCTTAATCACCTATGTTCAATACCCATTTGGAAATTCCAGTCAAATCAAATTCAAGCGAAGTTTGAAGTAGCCCAAAAGTTGCTGGAAAATTGTTCATCATTTGTCAAAAATTCCATAACAATTATTTGTTAAGGAACACAACATCACTTTTGTCCAAAGATGGGCTTTAGCAATTATAACAGCACCAATTCAGCATTTTAAAATGCTATCCTATTTATTAAAAATATCAAATGAATTCTCTTTGTCTCCAAATTATTTGTGGCACTGTCTAAGATCACCAGGGAATAAAAGGGGCACTTCCCATATTTTTCCCAAGTAAATAGCATGCCCATTATTTCTTACCCATCTCTGTTTATTTAAAAAAAGGAAAAGGAAAAGACCACCCACTCCCCGGGCCTCCTGGTCCAGCTAGCAGCCGGGCACGGCCCACCCCGGCCCAGCCGGCCACCCATCTCCCTCTGGCCTACTAAGGCCGCTGCCCCCACCCGCTAAACCTAACTCCCCCACGACCCTCACTCCCTCTACTCGACCCCCCACTTCTCACACTTCCCCCGATCCCCTTCTTCCCCTCCCGATCTGGGAGCCCCATCAGCCTCGTCCCGAACCCCACCGCCTCTCCCCGGCGACCGTGCCGCCCCACTCCTCGACGCCGGCGCCTCGCATCGTCACCGACCCCAAAGCTGCCGGATTGAGCCGCGCCCCGCCGCCTGGACACTGTCGCCCCAAGTTGCCGCCGCCCATTGCCCCGAGTTGACGGACCACTTTGCCGTCACCGCCACCTTGCCCCGCCGCCGTTCCGCCTCGCCAGACCTCCCCAGGCCTCGCTGCACCGTTCCCCAGCATCGGGGGTGAGCTCACGCGTCCCGCTTCCCCATGTTCCCCCTTGTCCCGAGCATCGTGGCCTTTGACGCCCGCGCCCGCGCCCCCTGTCGCCTGCGCCGCCCGCTTCGCCTCACCATCGTCCCGCGCATGGCCTCGCCTCCTTGCTTCAGCCACTCCCGCAAGCCTGCGGCCCACCTCCGCCCATCCGCCCCCGTTGCTGCCCGCGCCTAGTCCGCACCCACGCGCGCGACCTCGCCTGGCCGCGCCCCTGTCCGCCGCGCCCACTTACTCATGTCGGCCCTCGAGCCGCTTGCCGCCTTCCTCTGCCCCTGCTCTTGGCCGCAGCCGTGCGACCACGACCCCTTCCCCCCACCACTCCGTCCGGAGGCTCCGCCGTTGCCGGCGACCTCGCCCCCCGCCCGACGCCGCTCTGGCCGACGCCACGCCGTGCCGTGCCCGGTGGCCTCGTCCCATGCCCGGGCGGGCTACGCCCCGCCCGCACCCGTCTCGCCCGTCGCCCGGTTGGCCCCAATGGGCCACTAACCACAGGGGCCCACCCCCCTGTTCTGTTAAAAAAATATATAAATAAATAAATTTAATCAGTTAATTAATTAACTAAATTAATTAAGTTAATTAATCCTATTTAATTAATCTAATTAACCTGTTAGTTTAATTGAAGAGTAATTAGTTTAACCTAAACCCCTAATCAACCTAAACAGTCAATGATGAACAAGACCCACACGTCAGTTGACCAGTCAATGCCTCTGTTGACTGCTGACGTCATGCTGACGCCAGCGTGCACTGTTTTGGATAATGTTGAATTAAAATAATTAAATAAATCCTAAAAATGATTAAATCTTTTAAAAATCATATAAATAAACCGTAGCTCGGATGAAAAAACTTTGTACATGAAAGTTGCTCAGAACGCCGAGGGAAACGCAACCCGTTCGTCCGCCACACATCCCTAGTATAGCGAACACGCAACTTTCCCCCTTCGGTTCGTCTGTCCGAAAACGCGAATCATCGGGTATACTTTCCCGGTTATCCCCCCTTCACCGGAATCACCTCGTACAGCGTTAGGTCACCCCTAGCATCATGTATTGCCATGTTATGCTTTGTGATGCTCTGTTTGCTTATATTAATTGTTTCTTCCCCCCTCTTCTCTCCGGTAGAGCCCGAGACTGATGCCGCCCCTGTGATCGACTACATCGACGACACTTCTTCTTTTTCAATAGAGCTTCCAGGCAAGCAAACCCTCCTTGAGCATTCCGATATCACCCATTTCTTTCCCTCTCATGCTTGCATTAGAACTGCTATTGTTTTCCGTATGACCCTACTCTGATGCATAGCCTGTTTTTGTTACCTGCTTTCATACCTTACCTGCTTATCCTAAATTGCTTAGTATAGGTTGGTTAGATCTCCATCAGTGACCCCACCTTGTCCCAGTTGCCTCGCTTTATGTTTCGATGACTCGATCAATGTGATCGACGTCCAGGCCCCGACACCGTAGATCACCCCCCTAGTTGTACGGCTCTGTAGAGTTACCATCGATTGTCGAGGGTGGAACCTCTTACATCACTCCTGATGAGATCTCTGTAGTGTAGCTATACGGTCAAGGTCATCGAGGGTGATTTCCTCCTTAACCACTTCCGTTACGGCTCTGTCGTGCAACCCCTCAAGTGTGAACCTCGAGGGTGGATCCTCTTACGTTCACCTTGATGATAACACCGAGTGGAATTCACCGGGGGTGATTCCTCGGGTTTTCCCCTTGGTGTTAGACACACAGTTACTATGGTTACTATGACTTTACACTGAGCCATGTTACTAAAGACGGGTCGGCCCCGAGAGGTACCCGCGCGAGCTTAATAGCGAGTGATGTGCAGTCGGGTTGACCTGGAAGGTGCCCGCGAGATACCTATAAGGCATGGCCGGGCATTCTTAGCACTTACCGCAAGTACTCGAGACGGGGCGACGGGGTCACATCGATCTTGAGTCTCTGCTCATTACCGCGTGCTCCTAATCCACTACGATTTTGATATTTGATCCAAGGAGCCTCTGGCCTGATAGCACTAACCATCACATGGGCATAGTATGGGCGTTCTGCGTCGTATGCATCAGCTGAAGCTTAATAGACATCAGCGACTGAGTGGCGCACGCCGGGTTGGACTGGTAAGCACCTGCCTTTTTGAAGGAGGTAGCTAGGTCTTCTCACGGGCCGCGTTCGCAACGTGCAGGAGTTCCCGGGGAGATGGCCCATGAACCCTGGGGGCATAGGTTTAGTCCGGTGTGCTGACCTCTCTATTAAGCCTAGGTCGGGTTGCGGCGTATTGTTTGGCCGAGGCTGGGCATGACCCAGGAAAGTGTATGGCTCTGGGATGAGAAATGGATATGAGACATGGTTATGATGAATGGATAGTATGGCTCTGGGATTGCTTTCTCGCAGGGAGTCAAGAAAGGATCTCTGGCCGAGGTTGATAACACTACTGCTACTTTACTTTATGCTACTCTACTGCCTCCTATTGCTACAAGATGATGGTTTCCAGAAGATGGTAGTCATCGCTAGGACTAGGCCTTTCCTCTATTCTGGCATTCTGCAGTTTAGTCCACAGATACAGCCCATTTCCTTTGATACAGATGCATACTTAGTTTAGATCTGATGTAAGTCTTGCGAGTACTATGGATGAGTACTCACGGCTGCTTTGCTACCTCTTTTCCCCCATACCCGATTGTTGCGACCAGATGATGGATCCCAGGAGCAAGACGGCACCACTGATGACTACTACTACCTCGAGGCTGCCTATTACTACGTGATAGCCACTGACGACTTGGAGTAGTTAGGAGGCTCCCAGGCAGGAGGCCTTGCCTTTTCGATCGTTGTTGCTTTTGTGCTAGCCTTCTTAAGGCAAACTTGTTTAACTTATGTCTATACTCAGATATTGTTGCTTCCGATGACTCTTGTGTATTCAAGCTTATGTATTCGAGCCCTCGAGGCCCCTGGCTTGTAATATAAAGCTTGTATTATTTTAATTTGTGTCTAGAGTTGTGTTGTGATATCTTCCCGTGAGTCCTTGATCTTGCTCGTACACATTTGCGTGTATGATTAGTGTATGTTTGAATCGAGGGCGTCACAAGTTGGTATCAGAGCCGACTGCCTGTAGGTCGCCCCCTTTCCAACTCCTTTGCCGAAGTTGAGTCTAGTTACTGAAAAACTTTTACTAACATGGATGTGTGTCTTACGGGCCCACGTCGCCATTGGGTGGTATTAGGATCTTTTACTCCTCATCTATACTCTGGGACTCTGATGTCTCTCCTATTCGGGTTAAATGGATTTACTAACTCGAACATTAGGATCTCGTGATCACATCCGCTCGGAGAGCCCCTTATTTCAGATGATCGCCTGCTGCATCAGAAGATTCAGAAGATACTCTATGATATTCTCTTGAGACTTTGTGTCTGTTGCCTTTGCAATTCCCTACCTTCAAAATATCCTTAGGGATAACTACACACACTTGCCAATCTTACATTCTATCCCATTGATCTTGTTATTACAAGATGCCTTGAACTGCTCTCCTTTGTTCCGAGAATCCTTTGAGCTTACTGCCTTGCAGTTCCTTGTCAACTGAATACCCCTATGGATAACTTTGTGCACCTACCGAGTATCCGCTCATCCTCAGTTGATTCATGTACTTCACCAAAGCCTTCGTAATACCATTCGTTCTTGTGAAAATCCTCAACATCCTATTGTTCTTGAATTTCTTGCTTGCTTGCATGATGGTTAATACCATAAGTCTAGTAATCTTATTGTCATCCTTTGTCATTATCATTTTGAGTCCATTGATACAATATGTTGCAAATGCTCGCAATCCTCAATCAGATCCTAGAATTCATACTTCCGGCTCAGACGTCATTTTAACATGTGCTGAATCTTGATCAATCAAATCACCATCGATTGTACCCCTAAGGCTATTCTACCTATCCATCCCTAATCAGAGCATTGCTTCTGCAAACTGGGTTTTGAGTTAGTCAGTTGTTTCTATAATATGATCTCATTGCATTCTTTCTTCCTCTGGTTGAATATTGATTCTCACATCAGTTCCCTTGTGGACCACCAGACCCCTTTTTCGGATTTTATCCGACAATGTCCTTCATATTCAATAAGCTTGTGAACCTTTCCTCGGATACATAATGCTTTTGGTAAATTGTATCCTATGCTTTCTCAAGCATGCTCTACTATCGAGCTTGTGTTATTTATTCTCGAAAATAATGATATATGTTCCTAAGATGCCCCAATGGGTTGAACCTATGCACTACAAAAAAAGACGCATCCGTGACATTTTGGGCCGAACGGATTTTTTTTCTGTCATACATATGACACTTCTATGATGATAATTGTGACAAAACCTGGTATCATCATAGATGTGGTGGGCTCCTACTTCTATGACAAAATATCATGACAGAAAATGGGCTTTTCGTCCTGGGCGGGCCGGAGACGCAGCTGCATGACATTCTTTGGGCCGTCCATGACGGGAAAAACCGTGGTAGAAGCGAGGGCGAGGTAAATTTCGACGAGTTCCCGGTTACGGTGGGAGGTCGGGGGCCGAGAGATGCGCGTTTCTCTCATACACGTACGCGCGTGTGTGCGAGGCGTTGGCTCTAACTGAACCCGAGCGAGGCGTTGGGCTCTAACTGAACCCGAGCGATTGCACTGCAGGCTACGTGTTACTGAACCCGAGCGATCGATCGATGGCTGTTAACTGAACCCGATCGAGCGATTCCTTTGCTACTGCTGCTAACTGAAGCCGATCGATGATGCCTCTGGGATGAACAGTGAGCG
>NC_041382.1:560480214-560528275 GCF_002162155.2 Triticum dicoccoides | reverse complement strand
GGGGGGGGGGTTGGATGAACAGTGAGCGGTGGCGTTGTCTCTAGATGAACAAGACCCTGTGGTGTGGTGGAGGGCTGGATGAATAGTAGACGGTGGAGGGGTGCCCGTGGAGGGGTGGTTGAACAGGACCCCATGGTGTGGAGGGCTGGATGAATAGTAGACGGTGGAGGGGTGCCTGTGGAGGGGTGGTTGAACAGTAGTCGGTGGAGTAGCCCGCGGTGGAGGTTGGATGAACAGGAGCCCGTGGAGGTTGGAGGAGGTCGATGGTAGCCCGTGGAGGCTGGAGGAGGTCGACGGTGGAGATGAACAATATCTTGTGGAGTCCCGTTTTACGGTACGCCACACCCCTCCCAATGAACAGGACCCCCGTTTCGACCGTAGCGCTCCAACACAAGTCCGTTTCGTCCGTTTTGCGGTACGCCACACCCCTCCCGATCAACAGGACCCTCGTTTCGACCGTAGGAGGTCCATTTCGTCCATTTTGCGGTACGCCACACCCCTCCCGATCAACAGGACCCCTGTTTCGACCGTAGGAGGTCCGTTTCCTCCGTTTTGCGGTACGCCAGACCCCTCCTGATGACCCACAAGTATAGGGGATCTATCGTAGTCCTTTCGATAAGTAAGAGTGTCGAACCCAACGAGGAGCAGAAGGAAATGATAAACTGTTTTCAGCGAGGTATTCTCTACAAGTACTGAAATAAGTGGTAACATATAGTTTTGTGATAAGATAATTTGTAACTAGCAACAAGTAACAAAAGTAAATAAAGTGCAGCAAGGTGGCCCAATCCTTTTTGTAGCAAAGGACAAGCCTGGACAAACTCTTGTATAAGTAAAAGCGCTCCCGAGGACACATGGGAATATCGTCAAGCTAGTTTTCATCACGTTCATATGATTCGCGTTCGGTACTTTGATAATTTGACATGTGGGTGGACCGGTGCTTGGGTGCTGTTCTTACTTGAACAAGCATCCCACTTATGATTAACCTCTATTGCAAGCATCCACAACTATAACAAAAGTATTAAGGTAAACCTAACCATAGCATGAAACATATGGATCCAAATCAGCCCCTTACGAAGCAAGGCATAAACTAGGGTTTAAGCTTCTGTCACTCTAGCAACTCATCATCTACTTATTACTTCCCAATGCCTTCCTCTAGGCCCAAATAATGGTGAAGTGTTATGTAGTCGACGTTCACATAACACCACTAGAGGCTAGACAACATACATCTCATCAAAATATCGAACGAATACCAAATTCACATGACTACTAATAGCAAGACTTCTCCCTTGTCCTCAGGAACGAACGTAACTACTCACAAAGCATAAACATGTTCATAATCAGAGGGGTATTAATATGCATAAAGGATCTGAACACATGATCTTCCACCAATTAAACCAACTAGCATCAACTACGATGAGTAATTAACACTACTAGCAACCTACTAGCACCAATCCCAGACTTGAAGACAAGAATCGGATACAAGAGATGAACTAGGGTTTTGAGATGAGATGGTGTTGATGAAGATGTTGATGGAGATTGCGCTCTCCCGATGAGAGGAGCGTTGGTGATGACGGTGGCGATGATTTCCCCCTCCGGGAGGGAAGTTTCCCCGGCAGAACAGCTCTGCCGGAGCTCTAGATTGGATCCGCCAAGGTTCCGCCTCGTGGCGGCGGAGTTTCATCCCAAAAGGTTGCTTCTTATTTGTTTCTTGATGAAAGACTTCATATAGGAGAAGATGGTCATCGGAGAGCCACCAGGGGGCCCACGAGGCAGGGGGCGCGCCCTAGGGGGGGCGCCCCCCACCCTCGTGAGAAGGGTGTGGGCCCCCTGGTCTTCATCTTTGGCGAGGATTTTTCATTATTTATTATATGGTGTTCCGTGGAGTTTCAGGACTTTTGGAGCTGTGCAGAATAGGTCTCTAATATTTGCTCCTTTTCCAGCCCAGAATTCCAGCTGCCGGCATTTTACCTCCTTATGTAAACCTTGTAAAATAAGAGAGAATAGCCATAAGTATTGTGACATAATGTGAAATAACATCCCATAATGCAATAAATATTGATATAAAAGCATGATGCAAAATGGACGTATCAACTCCCCCAAGCTTAGACCTCGCTTGTCCTCAAGCGAAAAGCCGAAATTGAAAAATATGTCCACATGTTTAGAGATGAAGGTGTCCATAAAAATAAAATATGGACATGAGGGCATCTTGATCATTCTTATAACAACAACTTATATAAATTTTTTTGTCATATGATCTCTAATGCTAGAGTAATAATTCAATCACAATATCAAGTATGTATCATAAACTTCATTGAAAACTAACAAACTACAATCTCGGTCATTGAAGCAATTGCAATTTATCATAACATAGGAAAGAGTCAATGTATAAGAGCTTTTGAGCAAGTCCACATACTCAACTATCATATAATCTTTCACAATTGCTGACACTCACGCAATACTTATGGATGTGGAGTTTTAATCGGACACAGAGAAAGATAGGTGCTTATAGTCTTGCCTCCTAACGTTTTACCTCAAGGGTAATGTCAACAACGGTAATAGTTCATGAAAACTCACATCCAATTAGCCATATATACCATGATCTTTCCAACACACTGTGCTTGCCAAAGGATAAGGTGTAAAAAGGAAGGGTGAAAATCACCATGACTCTTGCATAAGGTAGAAGATAATGATAAAAGATAGGCCCTTCGCAGAGGGAAGCAGAGGTTTCCATGCGCTTTTATAGTTGGATGCACAAAATCTTAATGCGAAAGAACGTCACTCTATATTGCCCCTTGTGATATGAACCTTTATTATGCAGTCCATCGCTTTTATTACTTCCACATCACAAGATCGTATAAAGCTTATTTCTCCCACACCAATCAATCATACATATTTAGAGAGCAAATTTTATTGCTTTGCACTGATGACAACTTACTTGAAGGATCTTATTCAATCCATAGGTAGATATGGTGGACTCTCATGGCAAAACTGGTTTAAGGGTATTTGGAAGCACAAGTAGTATCTCTACTTGGTGCAATGAATTTGGCTAGCATGAGGGGGAAAGGCAAGCTCATCATGTTGGAAGATCCAAGACAATATAATTTATCTCAGATGTAAGAAAACATAACCCATTACGTTATCTTCCTTGTCCAATGTCAACTCTTTAGCATGTCATATTTTAATGAGTGCTCACAATCATAAAAGATGTCCAAGATAGTATATCTATATGTGAAGACCTCTCTTTCTTTATTACTTCCTATTAATTGCAACGATGACCAAAACTATGCTTGTTAACTCTCAACAACTTTTATTCATCATACTTTTTCTATGTGAGCTCATTACTCTCCATGAGATCCATAGGATCTCTTTGTTTCTTTTTATTTCTTTCTCTTTTCTTTTATTCACTTAGGATCATGGCAAAACAATCAAGCCCTTGACTCAACACTAATCTTTATTATATAGCTCACGGACTCGATTACATAGAAGGATAATGAGGCAGAACTCACAACTAGATCATGCCACAAACTTTATTCTACTAGATCGAAATACTACTAATAAGATCGAACTAAGATAAACGGTAAAAATAGGAGTTGTGATTGTGATACGATACCGGGGCACCACCCCCAAGCTTGGCGGTTGCCAAGGGGAGTGCACATACCCATGTGATTATATCTCCTTGGTTGGTGAAGAAGGTGGAGGTGTTGTTGATGATGGATAGTCGCACATTGAGCGTAGGAGGTCTTCTAACTTGCGGATAATGCCCTTGAGTGCGATGATATGCTCCTTCAACAAAATATTTTCACGTGTGAGATACTTATTTTGTATACGAGCCAACTCAATCATCTTGAAAGCTTCGATTTCTGTAGGGGTAAGAAGATTAAGATCTAGTTGAAGGGTGTCTTCTATTGCTGGAACTTGGTCCTCCACGGCCTTCTTGATCCCTTCATCCTTATTGATCTCCATAGGTTCTTCTATCTTCAGCTCTATCTTCATTAGCCAAGCATCATTGCCCTCATGGTTGGAGGAGGAGGGAGACGACATAGTGCATGGCCTTGAAAACCCTGACAGAAAACAGCTCGAAACAAAGACAGGAGATTTTTGCGTGATACGAGAGTCAAAACCTTCGGAAGAATATATAATGATTTTTTACCGACCAAAATACGTATCGTGCAAGAAAATGGAGTCCGGAAGGCACATGAGGTGCTCACGAGCTAGGGGGCGCGCCCTCCACCCTCGTGAGGCCCTCGTGTCCTTCCCGGACTGCTACTTAATTTTCTATTTTTCTAAATATTCCAAAACGGAGAAATATTGCCTTAAAATTGTTTTGGAGTCGGTTTACTTACCGTACCACATACCTATTCCTTTTCGGAGTCTGAAACGTTCTGGAAAGTGTCCCTTATGTATTCCTCCAGGGTTACGGTTTCAATAATATTGGTTTCAACATTTATGGGATTACCTGAGATATAATGTTTGATTCTTTGACCGTTTACCACCTTCGGATTTGTGCCTTCGAAGTTGTTGATTTTTATGGCACCGGAGCGATAGACCTCCTCGATAACATAGGGGCCTTCCCATTTAGAGAGAAGTTTCCCTGCAAAAAATCTTAAACGAGAGTTGTATAGAAATACATAATCACCTACATTAAACTCACGCTTTTGTATCCTTTTGTCATGCCATCTTTTAACCTTTTCTTTAAACAACTTGGCATTTTCATAAGGTTGGGTTCTCCATTCATCAAGTGAGCTAATATCAAATAACCTCTTTTCACCGGCAAGTTTGAAATCATAGTTGAGCTCTTTAATAGCCCAATATGCCTTATGTTCTAGTTCGAGAGGTAAGTGACATGCTTTTCCATATACCATTTTATATGGAGACATACCCATAGGATTTTTATATGCAGTTCTATAGGCCCATAATGCATCATCAAGTTTATTGGACCAATTCTTTCTAGACCTATTGACAGTCTTTTGCAAAATTAATTTGAATTCTCTGTTACTCAATTCCACTTGACCACTAGACTGTGGGTGATACGGAGATGCAATTCTATGATTGACGTCATATTTAGCAAGCATTTTACGGAAAGCATCATGAATAAAATGTGAACCAGCATCAGTCATTAAATATCTAGGGACTCCAAACCTCGTAAAAATAACTTCTTTAAGCATTTTAATAGAAGTGTTATGATCAACACTACTAGTTGGAATAGCTTCTACCCACTTAGTAACGTAATCAACAACAACTAAAATATGTGTATATCCATTAGAGGTAGGAAAAGGTCCCATATAATCAAAGCCCCAAACATCAAATGGTTCAATAACAAGTGAATAATTCATAGGCATTTCTTGACTTCTACTAATATTACCAATTCTTTGACATCCATCACAAGATAGGACAAACTTACGGGCATCCTTGAAGAGAGTAGGCCAATAAAAACCGGATTGCAATACCTTATGTGCAGTTCTATCTCCCGCGTGGTGTCCTCCATAAGTTTCGGAGTTGCATTTGCGTAGGATCTGTTCCTGTTCATGCTTAGGTACACAACGTCTAATATCACCATCTACTCCTTCTTTATAAAGATGTGGGTCATCCTAAAAGTAATGTCTCAAATCATAGAAGAACTTTTTGTTTTGTTGGTATGTGAAACTAGGTGGTATAAATTTAGCAACTATGTAATTAGCATAATCAGCATACCAAGGGGTACTACGAGAAGTACTTATGACATTTAATTGTTCATCAAGAAAACTATCATCAATAGGTAGTGGGTCATCAAGAACATTCTCTAACCTAGATAAGTTGTCTGCAACGGGGTTCTCAGCTCCTTTTCTATCAACAATATACAAATCAAATTCTTGTAGCAAGAGAACCCATCTAATAAGTCTAGGTTTAGCATCTTTCTTCTCCATAAGATATTTAATACCAGCATGATCAGTGTGGATAGTTACTTTAGAATCAACAATATAAGGTCTGAACTTATCACAAGCAAATACATCTGCTAAAAGTTCTTTTTCAGTAGTAGCATAATTTCTTTGAGCATTGTCTAGAGTCTTACTAGCATAATGGATAACATTTAATTTCTTATCAACTCTTTGCCCTAGAACAACACCTACAACATAATCACTAGCATCACACATAATTTCAAAGGGTAAATTCCAATCAGGTGGCTGAACAATAGGTGCAGAGACTAATGCTTTCTTAAGTATTTCAAATGCTTCTACACAATCATCATCAAATACAAATGGTATATCTTTTGTAATAAATTAGTCAGAGGCCGAGAAATTTTTGAGAAGTCCTTAATGAACCTCCTATAAAATCCGGCGTGACCAAGGAAACTTCTTATACCTTTGATGTCCTTGGGACATGGCATCTTTTCAATAGCATCAACCTTGGCTTTATCAACTTCAATACCTCTTTCAGAAACTTTATGCCCCAAGACAATACCTTCATTAACCATAAAGTGGCACTTTTCCCAATTCAAGACAAGATTATTTTCTTCACATCTCTGCAAAACTCGATCAAGATTGCTCAAGCAATCATCAAAAGAAGATCCATAGACAGAAAAGTCGTCCATAAAAAGCTCACAAATCTTTTCACAAAAGTCAGAGAATATAGCCATCATGCATCTTTGAAAAGTAGCAGGTGCATTACATAAACAAAAAGGCATACATCTATAAGCAAAAGTACCAAACGGGCATGTAAAAGTAGTCTTTGATTGATCTTTAGCAGACACAGGTATTTGAGCGGAACCAGAATAACCATCTAGAAAGCAGTAATGTGTATGTTTGCATAATCTTTCTAGCATTTGATCGATAAAAGGTAATGTGTAATGATCTTTCTTAGTAGCCTTATTTAATTTGCAGAAATCAATTACCATCCTATAACCGGTAATAATTCTTTATGGAATCAATTCATCTTTATCGTTAGGAAAAACAGTAATACCTCCCTTCTTAGGGACACAATGAACAGGACTTACCCACGGACTATCAGCAACGGGATAAATTATACTTGCCTCCAGAAGCTTTAGTATTTCTTTTCTTACCACATCTTTCATTTTAGGATTCAGACGTCATTGAGGATCACGAACTGGTTTGCCATCTTCTTCTAAATTTATTTTATGTTGACAGAGTGGGACTAATGCCCTTAAGATCATCAATAGTATATCCAATAGCAGCACGGTGCTTCTTCAGAGTTTTCAATAATCTTTCTTCTTCATGCTCTGAAAGGTTAGCACTAATAATAACATGATATATCTTCTTTTCATCAAGATAAGCATATTTAAGATTATCAGGCAACTGTTTAAGCTCAAACATGGGATCACCCTTAGGTGGCGGAGGATCCCCTAGGATTTCAATAGGAAAATTGTGTTTTAGCATAGGTTCTTGTTTAAAGAATACTTCATCTATTTCCCTTCTTTCATTCATAAACATATCATTCTCATGGTCTAGCAAATATTGTTCTAAAGGATCATTAGGAGGTACGGCAATAGAAGCAAGACCAATAATTTCATCCTTACCAGGCAATTCTTCTTCACGGTGTTGTTTACTAAATTTAGAGAAATTAAACTCATGAGTCATATCATCCAAGCCAATAGTAACAACATTTTTTTCGCAGACTATCCTAGCATTAACTGTATTCAAGAAGGGTCTACCAAATTTAACGGGACAAAAGCTATCTTGTGGGAACTAAGAACAAGAAAATCAGCAGGATATTTAGTTTTCCCGCACAAGACTTAAACATCTCTAACAATTCTCATTGCTGAAACAGTATCTCTATTAGTAAGTTTAATTGTGACATCAATGTCTTCTAACTCAGCAGGTGCAATTTCATGCTTGATTTCTTTATACAAGTCATAAGGTATAACACTAGCACTAGCACACATATCACATAAGCCATGATAACAATGATCTCCTATTTTAACAGAAATAACAGGCACGCCTACCACATGTCTATGTTTATCTTTAGCACAAGGTTCAACAATTCTAGCAGTTTCACTGCAGAACTGAATAACATGCCCATCAATATTATCAGACAAGAGATCTTTAACAATAGCAATATTAGGTTCTACTTTAACTTTCTCAGGGGGTGTATATGTTTTAATATTGCTTTTACGAACCACAGTTGAAGCTTTAGCATGATCCTTTATCCTAACAGGGAAAGGTGGTTTCTCAACATAAGAAGTAGGAACAATAGGATCATTATAAGTGACAATCTTTTCTTCAACTTTAATAGGTGCAGCTATTTTACTTCTATGGGAGGATGGTATTTAAACCACTTCTCCTTAGGGAGATCAACATAAGTAGCAAAAGATTCACAGAAAGAAGCTACTATCTCAGTATCAAGTCCATATTTAGTGCTAAACTTACGGAAAATATCGTTATCCATAAAATATTTAACACAATCAAACTTAGGTGTCATACCTCACTTCTTACCATTGTCGAGGTCCCAATCTTCAGAGTTGTGTTTAATTCTATCCAATAAATCCCATTTGAATTCAATAGTCTTCATCATAAAAGATCCAACACAAGAAGTATCAAGCATGGTGCGATTGTTATCAGAAAGCCGAGCATAAATTTTTTGAAGAATTGTTTCTCTTGGAAGCTCATGATTGGGGCATGAATATAACATTGATTTAAGCCTCCCCCAAGCTTGAGCGATGCTTTCTCCTTATAATTGCGATCACGATGAACAAGATGCATAGGGTAATACTTTTGATGAAATTCCAATTTCAATCTTCTATAGTTCCATGTTCCCATATCATCACATAGCCTATACCATGTCAATGCGTCTCCCTTCAAAGGTAAAGGGAAGACCTGCTTCTTAGCAACATCATCAGAAATACCTGCAAGCTTAAATAATCCACAAACTTCATCCACATATATTAGGTGTTCATCAGGATGCTTTGTTCCATCTCCTGTAAAAGGATTAGCTAGCAGTTTTTCTATAATACTTGAAGGATACTCATAAGGAATTTCATTTTCAATAGGTTCAGCAGGTTGAGGAGCAACTCTTTGCTCTACTGGTCGGGGTGAAGATACCCCGAACAAGCCCCTCAGAGGATTACTTTCCATAGTAACAAGTAACAGTAAATTTCAGCACACTATAAAATTTTTCCTTACCAAATTCCACGTACCAAAGGCGCCTCACTCCCCGGAAACGACGCCAGAAAAGAGTCTTGATGACCCACAAGTATAGGGGGTCTATCGTACTCCTTTCGATAAGTAAGAGTGTCGAACCCAACGAGGAGCAAAAGGAAATGATAAACGGTTTTTAGCAAGGTATTCTCTACAAGTACTAAAATAAGTGGAAACAGATAGTTTTGTGATAAGATAATTTGTAACGAGCAACAAGTAACAAAAGTAAATAAAGTGCAGAAAGGTGGCCCAATCCTTTTTGTAGCAAAGGACAAGCCTGGACAAACTCTTGTATAAGTAAAAGCGCTCCCGAGGACACATGGGAATATCGTCAAGCTAGTTTTCATCATGTTCATATGATTCGCGTTCGGTACTTTGATAATTTGACATGTGGGTGGACCGGTGCTTGGGTGCTGTTCTTACTTGAACAAGCATCCCACTTATGATTAACCTCTATTGCAAGAATCCGCAACTACAACAAAAGTATTAAGGTAAACCTAACCATAGCATGAAACATATGGATCCAAATCAGCCCCTTACGAAGCAACGCATAAACTAGGGTTTAAGCTTCTGTCACTCTAGCAACCCATCATCTACTTATTACTTCCCAATGCCTTCCTCTAGGCCTAAATAATGGTGAAGTGTTATGTAGTCGACGTTCACATAACACCACTAGAGGCTAGACAACATACATCTCATCAAAATATCGAACGAATACCAAATTCACATGACTACTAATAGCAAGACTTCTCCCTTGTCCTCAGGAATGAACGTAACTACTCACAAAGCATAAACATGTTCATAATCAGAGGGGTATTAATATGCATAAAGGATCTGAACATATGATCTTCCACCAATTAAACCAACTAGCATCAACTACAATGAGTAATTAACACTACTAGCAACCTACTAGCACCAATCCTGGACTTGAAGACAAGAATCGGATACAAGAGATGAACTAGGGTTTTGAGATGAGATGGTGCTGATGAAGATGTTGATGGAGATTGCCCTCTCCCGGTGACAGGATCGTTGGTGATGACGGTGGCGATGATTTCCCCCTTCGGGAGGGAAGTTTCCCCGGCAGAACAGCTCTGCCGGAGCTCTAGATTAGATCCGCCAAGGTTCCACCTCGTGGCGGCAGAGTTTCGTCTCGAAAGGTTGCTTCTTATTTTTTTCTCGGTGAAAGACTTCATATAGGAGAAGATGGTCATCGGAGAGCCACCAGGGGGCCCACGAGGTAGGGGGCGCACCCTAGGGGGGGGGGGCGCCCCCACCCTCGTGAGAAGGGTGTGGGCCCCCTGGTCTTCATCTTTGGTGAGGATTTTTCATTATTTATTATAAGGTGTTTCGTGGAGTTTCAGGACTTTTGGAGTTGTGCAGAATAGGTCTCTAATATTTGCTCGTTTTCCAGCCCAGAATTCCAGCTGCCGGCATTCTCCCTCCTTATGTAAACCTTGTAAAATAAGAGAGAATAGCCATAAGTATTGTGACATAATGTGAAATAACAGCCTATAATGCAATAAATATTGATATAAAAGCATGATGCAAAATGGACGTATCACCTCCCGGTCAATAGGACCCCGTTCTGAACGTAGGAGGTCCGTTTCCTCTATTGTGTGGTACGCCAGGCCTCGTTTCCATCGCATGTTCCGTCCAAGTCCTCCTGATGACATGACCACACATTCTGTTTCGACCCAGCCGGTTGGCTCCCACGCGTTCCGTTGCCTCCCGATGAACACGACACATTCCGTTGCCTCCCCATGAACACGGCGCATTCTGTTGCCTCCCCATGAACACGACGACGACGCTGTTTCTCCGTTCCTACCCAGCCATGTACAGGAGCCCTGGCCGTACGTATGCGTGAGTAGGCGTTCGAGACCCCGCTCATATGTACACATACGTGGCTGTATTTTCTTTCTTGCACCCTGGCCGCTGTACGTACGTGTACATGCTACGTGCGCGCCTCTACTATGACACGGATGCGATTCTACTACGACACGTGCGCGCCTCTACATCCACCAGTATATATGTACGCACATGTTCGCGACCAGAATGACAACGCTACGTACGCTTCAACCAGGTGGGTCCCGACTGTCAGGCACTTCCTTGCCTGCGAAGATGTAGCTGGTGGGTCCCAGCAGTCAGGGGGCGAATTGTTTTTTTACCCGGACGCACTTCCTTAAATGCAAAGATGTAGCTGGTGGATCCTAGCAGTCAGGGGCAAACGATTTTTTCACGAAATACGGTGGCCCGTCCGGTGGGTCCCCGTTGTCAGGTGGAGGAATAATTATTTTGCACGTAATAAGGAGGCACTTCCTTGCTACGGCCGTGGACCCAGCTGTCAGCCTCTCCATGTACAGTCCACGTCCGATGGAAGCCGTTCCTTGACCACGTTGACCACGCCGCGCCGAGAGCACCAGGGCGGTGGACGACGGCGAGGCCTAGGAAGGGGACGACGCAGAGCTAGGGAAGATGCGGCAATGGATGCCCACACGTAGAGGAGTACGAGAGTTCATGGTTCGTTGCGGTGTGAGGCTGCCGTTGCCGCAGAATAACAGGGGGTGTGGGTGAGTAGAGGGATGGCCTGGCCAGCAGTGGGAGTAGTAGGGGCGGTGAGGCCTCCGCCGCATCGCAGCCGGCCACGGGAGGCAAGAGCACGAGGCACGACTGACGCTGGTTTGGGCGGCTGGAGCAAGAAGACCAGAGGTTGAAGAAGCACTACGGCCGCTGGATGGACATCGTACGGTCACTGGAGCTAGAATCGTGCATATTGACTAAGTTGACAAAGCCCTCCATCCCCGTCAACTTAGTAGGCCCACAAGTCAGCCTGCCACTATACTGGGTCCCAGCTAACAGAGGGAGTATTCATTTTTTTGTGCGTAATAAGGAGGTACTTCCTTGCGTGCAAAGATATAGCTAGTGGGTCCGAGCTGTCAGCGGCGGTAACGTTTTTTTCGCGAAATACAGAGGCCCTTTCGGTGGGTCCCTGATGTCAGGTGGAGGAATCATTATTTTGCGCGTAATAAGGAGGCATTTCCTTGCGTGCGGCTGTGGACCCAGCTGTCAGCCTCTCCACGTACAGTCCACTTCAAATGCATGTCGGTCGTTCACCATGTTGACCAGGCCGCGCCGAGAGCACCAGGGCGGTGGATGACGGCGAGGCCTAGGAAGGGAACGACACGGAGGCAGGGAAGACTCGGCAGTTGTTTCCCACGCGGAGAGGAGTACAACTGTACGAGGGTTTATTGGTTCGTCTGCCATCGCCGGAGAATAACGGCAGGTGTGGGTGAGTAGAGGGATGGCTAGGCCAGTGATGTGAGTACAGTGGGGCGGTGAGGCCTGCACGGCAGCACAGCCGGCCGCGGGGAGGAGGGAGCAGGTAGTCCCGTCGGCGCTTGTTTGAGCGGCTGGAGCAGGAAGAGCAGAGATTGAAGAAGCACGACGGCCGTTCGATGGACATCCAACAGTCACTGCTTGTGAGTCAACCTTTTTTTAGGAAAGCCTCAAATCTGTGGAAAACAGCATACAACCCATCTGCCATTATTTCTAATAATTTACAGCCATTTTCTAATTCTTAAGGTTTTTTGGAGCCCATATTCTTTTTGTTAGCATTACAGCCCATATTGTGGCCACGGTTAAAAAAATATACGAAATTTTGCATATTTCGGTGCGGTCCGAACTGTTTTTAATCCCGAAATTTCGACTCACATTCAAACTGATTGTAAAAATAAGTGTATATCAATATAAAATCCAACAAATTCTCCACGCATAAAAATTAATGTAATTTAAAATCTCGAAATGAAAAAAAGATATTTGAAACTACTTGTCGGTTTGATGTGTTTTAAAAATGTACATCCCATTTCTCATTACTGATAGGCCATTTTCTCGGCCAGCCGAATGAAGCTCTCCTCGTCTTGAAAGATTTGCAGCCCAACAGGCCTGACAAAGCGACTTACTTGGCAAATCACAAAAAAACTGGGCTGTGGCTGTGGACCCAGCTGTCAGTCTCTCCATGTATAGTACTCTTCCGATGGAAGTCGGTCGTTGACCACATTGACCACGCCGCACCGAGAGCACCAAGGCGGTGGAAGACGGCGAGGCCTAGGAAGGGGGCAACGCAGAGCCGGGGAAGACGCGGCAGTGGATGCCCACGTGGAGAGGAGTACGAGGGTTCACTGGTTCGGCTGCGGCGTGAGGCTGCTGTCGCCGCAGAATAACAGGGGGTGTGGGTGAGTAGAGGGATACCCTGGGCCAGCGGTGGGAGTAGTAGGGGTGGTGAGGCCTCCGCGGCATCACAGCCGGCCACGAGAGGCAGGAGCACGCGACACGACCGGCGCTGGTTTGGGCGGCTGCAGCAAGAAGACCAGAGGTTGAAGAAGCACTACGGCCGTTGGATGGACATCATACGGTCATTGGAGCTAGAATCGTTCATATTGACTAAGTTGACAAAGCCCTCCGTCCTTGTCAACTTAGTAGGCCCACAAGTCAGCCATCCACTATGGTGGGTCCCAGCTAGCAGGGGGTATTCATTTTTTGGTGCGTAATAAGGAGGCACTTCCTTGCGTGCGAAGATATAGCTGATGGGTCTGACCTGTCAGCGAGGGGAACATTTTTTTCGCGAAATATAGAAGCCCTTCCCACATACAGTGCACATACAGTGCGTAATAAGGAGGAACTTTCCTTGCATGCGACCATGGACCTCGTGGGTCCCATCCATTAGGCTCTCCATGTACAGTCCTCTTCCGATGACTCTCGTATGTTGACCACGCCACACCGAGCGCACCGAGGTAGTGGGAAACGGCAAGGCCCCAGATTGGAACGACCCGGAGATGGGGAAGATGTGGCATCGGAGTCGCGGATGGAGGGGAGTCTGAAACTTGACTAGTTCGGGTGCGTGGTGGGCCTACACTCGGCAGAGAATAATAGGAGGTGCGGAGTGGAGGGATGGCCTGGCCGTTGGCGGGGTAGCGTTTCGCTGAGTAGCGCAAAACAACGCCGCTGGACGCCGAAGGCTGGAGCAGGCGGTTTCGGCAGCGTTGGGGGAAGAAGATGAGAGATTGAAGAAGAATGTCGGCCGTTGGATGTAAATCCAACGCCTTCTTAGGCTTCGACCTTCTGGCCCACATGTCAGACGAGAGATTGAAGAAGAATGCTGGCCGTTGGATGTAAATCCAACGCCTTCTTTGGCTTCGACCTACTGGCCCACATGTCAGCCAGTCCATTTGTTTTTTTAGTTCATTTGGTGGGCTGGGTGAAACAATGATGTAGCATCTATGCAGCCCGTTTAAATCCCATTTGCATTTTTCTCGAAATCCGTGGACTTGCTGGGCTGGGTGAAAATATCATGTTGGGCTAGACGGAGAAATGTTATAAAAACATAAACACATGATTGCACATCAGTAAAATCTTTGCAAGCTTATGTACGCAATCACTAGGAGTTAACTTGCCAAGTTATATATAAACAATTATTATTATTATTTTGTAAGAACTTTCAACTTACGAAATAAAATATCATTTTAATTTGATGAGTTAATAGTACGTGGGGTATTATTATTTTTTAGGCTAGACGTGGGACAGTTGAGTTGGTTCTAGGGGAAAGTACTGGGAGAAAACTCAGTTTACATTGAAAAAGAAAGTGGGAGAAAATTCAAAGACCTGCTGGGTCCACCTGAGGAGGGGAATATGTTGGGAGGAAGGAGATTCAAAGCACGGCAGCCAAGTGAACTAGTTTTCTTTTACAAACAAGTGAACTAGTTTACATACATAAGCAAATAGCCACTAAAAAAGCAATCAGGTTAATGGGTTCTTAAAAGAAATATTTCGGACAAAACAGATAATTACGACATATAGGCTAATGCATGAAACACTCAGATGGTAAAGGTGCTTATAAACAGATAAAGTACAACATCTAGACCATCCTGGCACGCTTGATCATGACGCTACGGCTATCCATGTACTCGTCGGTTACGGGAAGCAGACACGCCCTCATGTCCAAGATCTGCCTGTACATGTTGTAGCATGCATATGCGTCCTTGGCTGCGTAGGTTATGTAGGCTAATTCAGAGGTACCTCCCCGTGTTCAGATCGTCTTCTTTCATGTTGGCGTATGAGGGGTCGATGTTGGTCTCAGCGAGGTCAACCACGGAGTCCTCCTCCTGCCCGTTGCTGATGATCTTGTATTGCTTCTGGATGTCGACAAGCTTGTTGCACCAGATGGCCGAATCGTCGCGTTCTTCCTTCTCTCCACCATAGCGAAGGTGCAGTCGGCGCTGCCGATGAAACGGGCGAATGCTCCAGAACCTGGTACAACCATAGGACTGAGGCGAGGCAGAGCTTCACCGAGTCCGTATCGTTGGTGTACATCACATTCAACTTGGTGCAGCCATAGGACTGAACGGCAATCTCAAAGGTGAACTCCTTGCTGAAGTCCATATCCAGCAGGCTCACCCCTTGAATCGCCATTGGAGTCTCTTCAAGTGAACGAGTGTGTAGGTGGCGACATTAGTTCATTTTTCAGCTCTTGGGGAACTGGATTCAACAGTATGATGAGTGTGTACAGGCGACAATAGTTACTACCCCTCCTTCGTCCGCTGCACGCCTGGTAGAAGATGCACCCTCGGCCACACGTCGTTTTACGAGCGGGTTTGTATTGGTACTGTAATAATAGGAGTTAGTGGTCACTTTACTTAAATTTAATTAGCTTTAATAGAAATTTATACTTAAAACAAGCAATGCATTCGCTCGTTCTATCAGTGCCACAGGATCAACATGCACAACAATTAGAATTATTATTCTCAGGACGCACACGATCAGCACATTTGTCGCACTTTCACAAAGATAATACTACCAAGTTTGAACTGTTTGTTATGGTTGTTGTCCTCTGCATCATCATGCCGTGTTTCCCAGCTTGCAAGATTCAGAACCAACAAATAAGATCCAAATAATAAGTACAACAAAGATGCCTACACATCTCATTGATTCCCAGCTTGCAAGATTCAGAACCAACAAATAAGATCCAAATAATAAGTACAACAAAGATGCCTACACATCTCATTGATTCCCGGCTTGAAAGATTCAGAACCAACAAATAAGATTCAAATAATAAGTACAACAAAGATGCCTACACATCTCACTAATTCCCAACTTGCAAGATTCAGAACCAACCCATTAGAGCCTTTTGATAAAGTGAATATCAGGATTAAATCCATCTTGGCTAGCCATGTCATACAATCGAAGAACTTGGTGAATGCTCTTGACCGTCACAACATCTGTAGTTGAGTATTCCTGTTTGCACAGCATGTTTGCACAACACAAACAAGGAGACAGGAGAGCATGATTTCGCTTTAATAGCGGCCTCCTTGAACTCAACCTCCAGCTCTACTTGGATGAGGTCTGCCTGGAGTTCCATGATTCAATTCATGCGCCTTTTTCTGCAGTTCACCTGAAATGAAGCAAAGATTGCATCATTCAGCTAGCAAGAAGTACTTGCTCTTGTGAGCTGGAAGGTTCTTCTTTAGTAGTTGCACTAAAATTGAGGAACATTAAGGTTGGCTGTCCGGCTCATGTAAGGGGCAACTATAATTTTCTTATCCTTTTGTGTAGTTCCACTAAAATGAAGTGCCATTGTGGTGACAGTGACGGCTCCATCTTGCAAAGGCTAATAAAATGTTGCACGAGATTACCAGCAGAACTTGACGGAGATTTTGGAAACTCCAATCACCATTTTGTGCAGTTCCACCAAAATTGAGAGATGTTGCCCACGTGAAATTTTAGTTGAACTGCACAAGACACTCATTCCAAAAAAGTGTTTTGTGCAGTTCACCAAAAGGTCACAATAGCAACAAGGTGAAATGGATATCCCTATCTGCACAAAAAGATAGAAAGTAAACAGTTGCTGGTCAATAAGAATATACGAAACATATACAAAATGAAAAGAAGCATCTTAATTATGTTCATGGCAATCACGCAAGGACAGTAGAAATTTTAAAACGTCAGCAATGCTTCATGTTACCAGAAGCATTACAATCAATAATGAGATTCCTCAAATATGGGATTACTTTAATGGTGGCATTGCTTGTTTACTAGACACAGTAAATCAATAGCAGCTAAAGAGTTGGTTTAAGGGCATGGGACCGTGGGGACACCAGGACACTCAGCAGCGTAAAGGAGCAACTTACTTATCATACTGGGGAAAACAGCAGGAGTGCCATTTGTAACATAGTTTAATTGCATCTTATCACTCGAGGCATTAGATTGACAATAACACTGGTTAGACATGTCCCTAAGGTAACAGTGTGATCGCTTCATTTTACATGCGCCCTTACATTAACAACAGCAAAAGGTTGGATAAGGACATGCGACAGTGGACACATCAGCACAATGTACCTACAAGGAGGCATAAAGTGGTGATGCCGAGTTTGTTCATGCTATGTGAGGGCAGCAAACCTAATCCTGGAGACCTTGTACTATGTGAGGGCAGCAAATCTAATCCTGGAGACCTGTTACCATGTGAGGGCAGCAAATCTAATCCCAGAGACCTTTTACTATGTGAGGGCAACAAATCTAATCCTAGAGACCTTTTACTATATGTGAGGGCAGCAAATCTAATCCTGAGACCTTTTACTATGTGAGGGCAGCAAATCTAATCCTGAGACATTTTACTATGTGATGGCAGCAAATCTAATCCTGGACATACTCTATTGACTTGTCCACCAGCCGCCACTTTCTATCCTTTTTTCAACTAATAATAGATATGTTCCTTATCCAGTTTGTACTGCGTTTTCCCATTATTTCCCTTTTCAACCAAGAGACCGGTTGGGTATCCAGTCTCTACTACTTTCACCATATTATTTCCTCTTTGAATCAAGTCCTAGATTCATGCTACAACTTTCCCCCCTTTCTTCGTTGTTTGAACAAAGCCCTAGATTCGAATGCATGAAGTAGCTTTACCTCTAATAATACTAAAAATTTAGGTGGCTTTGGAAGAGCTGATGGGAGTAGAAAAAGATGCACATGCAGACACGTGGGGATCTGGGGCAGTAGAGCAAGGCCGCTTTCGAAGAACTTATACTTGAGGGTCGCCGGGATGTCGGCGGCGGCAGGTTGGATCTGCGGACAATACGGCAGGGAGGAAGAAGGGTCAGGGGACCTCCCGAGCCGGCGCTGTGTCGGAGAGAACGGCACGGGCAGAGGATCGGGCTCCTCCGGCAGCTGTGGGTTTCCTCCCTCGGTGGCGATGACCGCGTGAAGGATGCCTGTGGTCTCTAGCACCGTCTGGAAACACTGCGCGGTGCGGGGCCGCAGGCCGGCGCCTTGGATGATTTGGCATAGCCGACTGCCGCTTGCGTCCATCGCCTCCATAGGTGCTTGTGGCTTCTGGTCACTTGGTCTTGGATTGGAGTGAGCAGTGTTGCGCAGAGACTTGGGAGTAGATGGATTGGAGTGGTGGGGTGCCTTTATTATATGAGAGTCCAAACTTTGTTGCATTCACATTGTGCTGGCTCTATTCTACTTCTCCAATTAATTCCCTCTACATGTAATTGAGGATGCAACATTGACCGTTCAACGTCTCGGGAACCGCTACCCTCTCCCTCCTTGGCATTCAAGCACCTATGGACCCGTCGACGACGTGGTGCCTATGATGACTTCGTAAATTTCAAGATGATAGTGCCGTGCGTGTGTGCGTTCATAGGGGTGAGTGTATGCACGTGTATATGAGCGCTTGCGTCTGTACTGTGTAAAAAAACGTAAATGCGTGTCAAAAGAGACTAGTCAGTATACTCAATATTGTGCACCCCGGAGAGGAAAACGATAGAACTAGTATGTATTTATTTATGGCACAGATTCACTCATTTTGCTCCATATGTACTCCGTCTCGGTGTTGTCTAGTCACTTGTTGAAATCTCTAGAAGGGCAAATACTCCTTTCTGGTTTACAGGGCTATACTAGCAAGTAGTTGTATGTACTAGTACAATAGTGGGCTCACATAGCAATTTTGTCTCATGCAAGAGCCTGGCTATATGCGTGCTCCAGTGTTCGCAACTGCAACGTTCGGTTTGCGCTTGGCTCTTTGCCTCTTCGAGAAGACGAACAATGATGTTACTACTACTGCTTCTACAGTGTCGAATCCACTGCTGCATGTCTGATCACCACGAGTGGGATGGATAGCTTGTTGTAGAAGTACTACTAAGCAAAAGACTGTCCTCATTTGCGAGCAACCGCGCGCATGGGTGAGGGAGAAGGCGTGAAGTAAAATCAAGCTTCTCCTCGTTGTACGAGTTGACGCCACACATCATAGCACTGGCCCCACATGCTTGCCTCTAAACTTGGCTGAAAGACCCGCAGTGTACAATATATTTGCTGCAACCTCTAACATTTACCCGCCACAAATTAAAATATATGTGGCCGTATGCATTGTTCTGATGCAGAGGCCGGGGAGTCCCCCTTTCAAAAAAACTAATTAAAATATATATTCCTGTCTTGACCAGATAAGCGTGCAAACTACAATCACCAGGGTGTCAGGTAGGGCTAGAAGACTATTTTTTTTAAACTTCGAGACGGCCACATAGCATGGAGCCGACCCCGACGATTTTAAGCTTACATGCACGGTACATGCTATCTTAGACTACTCTACACATGAAACTGCCACACGAGCGTCCGGGCTGCGCTTGGCTCTTCGCCTCTTCGGGAAGTCGAACAATGATGGAGTACTACTGCACTGGAGGAGTACTATAGTACGCTTCTGGCCATCTGACATCGATTGAACTGCTGCATGTCCACCATGTGCGGGGGGGAGAGCATGCAGCAAAAGCTTCTCCTAGTCTTGCCAGCCACCATGCTCATGGGCGAGGGAGGGACGCTCCTGCCTTTGCGTGTATGACAGGTGGGCCCGACAGGTGTGTGGCTAACCTGTCATACAGCCAAAGGCAGGTGCAGTTAAGTCCGCGAGGGAGAGGATAATCAAACTTCTCATTAATGTACGAGTTGACGCGACACATCAAAGCACTGCACTCAATATATTTCAATAATTTGCGTTTACTGATGCATTAATTACAACACATGCATGCATGCAGTGACTCTCCTTTTGATACTTTCATGTGTTGATTTAGTGCACCTTGAAGTAGTATAAAATATGTGACGGTAAAGCTTTGTAATACCCCGGCCCAAGTCGAGAGATGGTTGTGCACGAGGAGGGCAAGATCATGCAGACCAAACATGACCCGACGATGGAGCTCTCTAAGGTCTCGATGGACCTCACCGTGCTCCACTGCCCCTTGTGCCTCCGCCCCTTGACGCCTCCAATGTATGAGGTTCGAATACACCTCGTCCGTTCAGCTGATTGAGAAAGGTGCAGGTTTCTTGATTGATGTGTTGTTCGATTGATTTCTGCAGTGCAAGGGAGGGCACCTGGCCTGCATGGACTGCCGCGTCAAGCGCCCCGGGAAACAGCGGCAGTGCCAGAAGTGCGAGCACGGCGGTGCTTCGACGTGCGGAACACGGCGGTGGACTCCATCCTTTCATCGGTGAGGGTGGAGTGCCCGCACGAAGGTTGTGGGCTCTACGTCACTTACCACAAGCTCGCCGATCACCAGAGCGTGTGTCCGCTCGCGCCTTGCAAATGCCCCGTGCCCGTCTGCGGCTACGAAGGCCCGCCGCTGGCGCTCTACCACCACATCAGCACCGCGCATCCCATGCCCATGCATAGGATCCAGTACGGCAAGGTGCTCCAGCTGCAAGTGCCACTGTCGGAGCCACGGCTCTTGCTGTTCGCGGAGGAGGACCACCGCGCATTTTTCTTGGTCGGCAGCGTGCTCGACATCGGCACGCCTATCGCCGTGTCGGTCGTCTGCATCAGAGCAGGGGCATCCCCACTGCCGCACTATGTGGCCAAGCTGTGGGCGAACGGCCCGCCGGGGGAGCCCAAAGGCACGACCGATGCCATCAAGGTGGAAATGTAGGTGACAAGCAGGAAGGATCCCGTCGACGTGCATGAGCTGACCTTCTTGACAGTTCCGCCCAAGCTGCTGGCCGGGGCTAAGCTGGTGTCCCTCCACATTCAGATTGACAAGCTCACGTCCTAAATGTTTCTACAGTGCCTTCTGTTTATCTTAGTAATATGCTAATATAGGGATTACCTTGGTCTACTTTAGCTTAAGAAATGGTGGGTTTTGGTGGCGATGCAGCAATTACTTCGACATCAGATCAGTAATTTCCAATAGTCGAACGGATATTTTGTGTCTGTTGGATATAAGGTTCCTTTGGATAAGAAGTACTACTTGTCATCAAAATGGATAAAAGGAGATGTATGTAGACGTATTTTAGTTCTAGATACGTCCCTTTTTATCCATTTTGATGACAAGCACTCCCTCCGTTCCACAATACATGCCTTCCATTTGTCAAAATATAGATGTATCTAGACATGTTTTAGTATATAGGTACAACCATGATAGAGCCAATTGGATGGTTGAGAACACTACAATTCGTAGCTACAGATGCGTGTGTGACTCCCAGATGCAGAGGCCGGGGGTCATCATCCTCCTTTTCGAGAAAAAACAGACGCGTGTGTGAGAGGACGAGAGCGTGCGTGCACCTCTTCTCTTCCTGTATAACGTACTACTAAACTCAGAGTACAAGTTTTTGTGGGTGGCACGATGGTGCATGTTGAATGCCCCATTAACCGTCAGATATGTATACGATGGTGCCAGTTATTGCACGCACACAGCAGTACTCCCTCCTTTCCGGTTTATAGGGCTTAATTCAAAAATCTCACCAACCAAGATGGTGAGTGGTGGAATATTTTTTGTAGTTTGCAAAAGCACCTAATTAGTGCTCTTGTTTTTCTCAAAAAATTATGTTTATTAATGCATTAATTGCAATGCATGCATGCATAAAGTACATGCATTGGTCAATTTTCTCTTAATAGTTGCATGCAATGATTTAATGCACCTTGGAATCTGAACATGTGTTGGGGAACAACCAAATTGAGCCTTATAAAATGGAAAAACTAAAATTTTGAGATAAGCCCTATAAAACCGGAAAGGAGGGAGTAGAAAAAGAAGTACTCCATCCGGGAATAGTGCCGCACTTCGAAACTAGAACCGTCAATAAATTTTGAGCTTGCGTCTCGTCACATTCCAAATTACTCCATGCTATATTGAATTGCAAACCTGTTCACACCGATCACAACCTAAACGGTTTCCCACTTAGGAGCGTATTAGTACCACGCTACTCCCTCCGTCCGGGTTTATTAGGCCTAAAGACAATTTCTCTTAGACCAAGACACATAGTAATTTGCTCACATTAATTCTTTCATTTCACTCCCAATGCACTCTCTCACATGCATGCAACCAATGAAAAAGCATGCATGCAGTATATTAATTTTTCAGCCATGGCACCAACAACAATGGCTTTCAATGCAACCAATGAAATAGTTGCATGCATGCACCTTTCCAAAGCGGGGCCTTACAAAAGGGGAGTATATTGAATTGCAAACCTGTTCACACCGATCACAACCTAAACGGTTTCCCACTTAGGAGCGTATTAGTACTCGGTTATAAATACTGTTATGCCAAGATAACTGCACATTCCTCCTCAACTCCTCATCCACAAAAACAAACAAGTCATTCAGCATCCTTCCCTTACGTCTGCCATGGCCAGCGTGAGTTCTGGGTCGAGAGATTGCCACCAGGGAGAGGCGAGCATGGAAGCAGAAGCACGAGAGATGTCCCGCCTTGCTGCGAGAGCAGCCGACATGTCCCGCCGCGCGGAAGTAGCAGCACAGAGGTCCCGCCGCGCCGCTGAAGCAGCATAGAGGTCCCGCCGTGCCGTCGATGCAGCATACTGGCCTGGCCGCGCCGCGAAAGCAGCAGAGATGTCTTGCCGCACCACGAATCCAGCAGAGATGTCCCGTCGTGCCGCGACGGCCTGGGAAAATTTCTAGCGGGAAGGCGACGACTGTTACAGGCGTATGCATGCGATCGTCCATAGCTAGATGGATCAGATCTCTGGCTGGGTGAGGTTGCAGGATGACATGAAAGCCTCGTTTGAATAGGCTACCGGCGTCATACTGCAACTAAGGGAGGGCAATGAGAGGCTCCGGGCCGAGCGCGACCTGCCGAGGGAGAAGATCGTCCGAAGTGCAGACCAGCAGGAGGAGACCAGTGCCTTGTTGAAGAGGACCGGCGTCATCGTCAAGAAACTTATGGACGAGAATGACATGCTCCACAACGAGCGCCAAAGGCTGGTGGAGGAATCCGTGGATGTTCTCAAGCAGCGTCTTGAGGACACGAAAGAGCTCATCGCCGCTCGCCATGGAGTCTAGTTCCCACTGCCTACAACAACGCTTCAAGAAAGTAGAGATCAACAAGCCAGATCCTTGTCTTCCTTCTTCTTTTGCCCTTGTGTATTTCGGGCATAGCCGCATGTGGCTTTTTTAATTATCTTTCTAATTATGTAATACAATTAATCGTCCTTATCTTTCTGTGGAAGATCAATGTTGCAAGGCTGGAATTAAGAAAACTCTTGCTGTGGCGACCCTGGCATTGCTGTTCTTCTAGTTGCTGCTCAGCTTCCTTCAGTTTCCTGGTTTCTTTTGATGTAATAACCGGTTTAGGATGTGGATTGTGTCGTCGGTTGTGAAATGTTGGGTTCTAGCGTGGATGTTTGGCCTTTGTTGGCCTCTTGGGATGTTGCGATTTCAATCTGGTAGCTTTTAGTCCTTCGTGTTAGGCTGGAGTTGTGCTGAACTTCTTGTGAATTGTGGTGGTTTTCAGTAATGAAAATCGGAAGGGGCAAGCCCTTCTTTCATCAAAGAAAAATTAATCGACCTTATATATTCATCAGTCTTGCTATAAGTCGCAGTAGATGCTATATAGGTCCGTCGGATCTTACATCAAGATCCGTGCTTTCAGATTTTCTTTTTTCTCTCTTAAATCTCAGTCGAGTGAGACATAGCCACGCCATTAAACAGAGGCTCGGGCGCCATTAATGGAGACCTTGGGAGAGAGGTGGACGACATATGGAGGTAAAAGGGCTCTCCTCCTAATAAGCACGCGCAGGGGTCTGATCGCACGCCTCTCGTACTCAAATAGCTACTCTGCACGGCGCCTCCTAGCTAATAAAAATGGGGATGCGTGGCGGCACGTAAATGGTACTAGTAAGTAGAACGCCCACGGTTTCAATAATATTTGTGTTTCTGATTGTAACGTGACATCACTTGTTCCAAAATGACTTTGTTGATTGTTAATGTGTGCGCCTTCGCAAATCGGACCGCAAATTTACCACAGCATGTTGGTGCCATGTCATGGCACCAAGCCAAGTTTCATTATTTTCATGCGTGTTTTGGATTTACAGGAATTAAAAAATAAGTTTCTCAATGTTTCCAACCCAGCCACGACGCCCAGAATTTTGAATTTCATTCCCATTTTCTTGCATGGAACCTAGAAATTTACCCGAGGACACACATGTGATTTTTCAACCAACTTTGGTGCACTGGAACATGTGCTTGTATTTCAAATTTGAATTATGCACACAAAGGTGACACGTTCCCTCCCAGAACCACGAGCCTTCTTGAGAGAAGCTCCAATTTGCAAGAAGCTTATACCATAATTTGTTCCTATTCGGACAATTTTTTTACCATGGCATGGTACTACCATGACATGACACCATGCCAAGTTTCATGATTTTAAAACCAAGTTTCTCAATGTTCTCGACAGAGCCACGATGCCCAGATGTTTGAATTTTATTCTCATTTTTTTGCATGGGACCTACTCCCTCCTCCCATCTATATAGGGCCTAATGTGTTTTTCAAGACAGCCTTTGACTATTGACAAGATTAATAGCACATGAGATGTATACTATGAAAATTATATTATTGGAAGCTCCTTTGACATACAAATTTGAAGGTATGCTTTGTGTAAGTTGCATGTCATATATTATTGCTCTAAGGTTTGGTCAAAGTTAGCCTCGAAAAATGCATTAGGACCTATATAGATGGAAGGAGGGAGTAGAAATTCACCCGAGGACACAAATGTGATTTTTCAACCAACTTTGGTGCACAGGAGCATGTGCTTGTAGTTCAAATTTGAATTATGCACATTAAATGACCAAAACTCAATTAATGTGTAAATAAGGCCAAACGAAGCCGGAATAATTCCAAAATTTAACAGGGCACTCATGTAGTTCTATGTTGCCTTTGTAAATAAACTCAAGGGAGACAACGTATATCGTTTTGCACTCAAAGGTGGCACGTTCCCTCTCAGAACCACGAGCCTTCTTGAGAGAAGCTTCGGCCTGCAAGAAGCTTATACAAAAATCTGTTCCTATTCGACCAATTTTTTTACCACAACATGGTAGTACCATGACATGACATCCATGCCAAGTTTCATGATTTTCAGACGTGTTTTGGATTTACAAGAATTTTAAAACCAAGTTTCTCAATGTTCTCAGTCAAGCCACGATGCCCAGATGTTTTAATTTTATTCTCATTTCTTGCATGGGACCTAGAAATTCACCTGAGGACACAAATGTGATTTTTCAACCAACTTTGGTGCACGAGAGCATGTGCTTGTAGTTCAAATTTGACTTATGCACATTAAATGACCAGAAACTCAATTAATGTATAAAAAACAACAAACAAACCCAGAATAATTCCAAAATTTAACAGGGCACTAATGTAGTTCTATGTTGCCTTTGTTAAGAATCTCAAGGGGGGGGCAGCGTATATCGTTTCACACTCAAAGGTGGCACATTCCCTCTTAGAACCACGAGCTTCCAAATCGGCCCAATTTTTTACCACAACATGTTAGTGCCATGACATGACACCATGCCAAGTTTCATGATTTCCAGGCGAGTTTTGGATTTACATGAATTTAAAATCAAAGTTTCTCGATGTTCTCGGCCGAGTCATGACGCCCAGATGTTTGAATTTCATTCTCATTTCTTTCATGGGACCTAGAAATTCAACCAAGGACAGACATGTGATTTTTCAACCCACTTTGGTGCACCGGAGCATGTGCATGAAATTCATATTTAGATTATGCACATTAAAAGTCCAGAAACTCAATTAATGTATAAAAGGCCAAATGAACCCGAAATAATTCCAAAATTTAACAGGGCACTCATATAGTTCCATGTTGCGTCTGTAAATAAAATTAGGGGGAGGCAGCGTATATCGTTTCGCACACAAAGGTGACACGTTCCCTCTCGGAACCACGAGGCTTGTTGAGAGAATCTCCGGTTTTGCAAGAGGCTTATACCAAAACTTGTCACTATTCAGCCAAAAATTATATGTATGAAAACAGGGTTTAGATTATCCCAAACATCTCGCTACCTAGACCAATAATGTACTATGATTTGAATTCAACATAAAATGGATACAAATATTTGAATTGGAGAGCGTATGGTACATGTAGTTCATAGTGAAATATGATTACTGCTATATGTATGTTTTTTGTTATCAAGATAATATTTAAATTATTGTATAACTTGATAACAATCATATTCAAATAAGGAAAATTGATTCAAATTTAGTCCATATGGTAGACGACAATATATATGTTCACATGGTGGAGTAAAATGTTCATATATGATGGAAGATCAAAATGTACGACTACATCAATTATAAACCGCAAGGTCACTTAACGATATATTCGAATTCAACATAACATGGATTCAAAAATTGAAATTCGAGATCATGGCATCTGTAATCATATAAAAAGGGACATTACTCTTTCTTTGGTGGGAATTGATTTGTTTTTTGTTGTTGTTGAGGGAAGTGTGAATCGATTTGGTACTGTGCAGGGTAATCTTGTTCTCCCGATTTTTTTACATTTTTCTTATAGTTTTTTCAATGCCATCTATAGCAATATAGTAAAAGGGGACATGACTCTCTTGTGTCCCGTATGAATTGTTTTTTTACACGTTAAGTTTGTTCTGCCGAACAAGGAATCCGCACCTTGTTATCCCGAAATTTTCAAGCTCGAGTATCTTTTGTCTCACCTGCTTTGAAACTCCTGCTTCTTCAACCCGCGCCGTGCCTTGTTATCCCGAAATTTGGACGCGTGCGAGAACTCCCTCCTCATCCGATATCGCTCCCGCAGCCCAGACACGCGAAATCCCCCTTCTACCCCTCAGCCGGAAATGAAGCTCCACGTCGCGGTGTCAAAACCGGTGGGGGTACGCTGGTAACTTACCCTACATTTCGGACAAGCGCGTCCCAAAGCTTGGCTCCCCCCTCCCCCTTCACCCCCCCATTCGTACACCGAGGCCGCCAAAACCCGCGAAACCCCATGCTCCTCCGTCGGCATCCCGATCGCCGCCCAGCCGGAGACTCTTCCCCGACTATGTCGTCCACCACAACAGCTCGCCATACCTCATCCACCGCATCGGATGAGGATCCGTTGTCAATCTCGTCGTCCCGCCGGATCAGCTGCCCCGTCCTCCACCTCCAAGGAGCTGCCCCAACGTTTGCCTCGTCTATCATGCCACCTCAATCCCCACAGCGCCGTCTTGACCTGCCCCACCGGAACCGCAGCACCCTCACCAATTCCTCCGATGAAGCCGAGGCCAACTCGACGCCACCAAGGAGGTTCTGCACTCACCGCTGCATTTTATCTTTTATTCGATCTCATGGGGCTGCCGGTGCTCGATACCGAGCAGACATGGCATGTCTCCATCGACGGCACCGTCGCCGGCAACATCATCCATGACGTCTCTCCCCCATGTCGTTGCTTCCTCGGCGGCGACTTCCACAACAGCACTAGCTGCAGCTGCTCCGGCTCTCGCTCGCGCTGCGGCTCTGTTCTTGCTGTCGGTCGCACTGCTGCACTGCTCCTGCTTTCGTTCGCGCTGCTGCTCTGCTCTTGCTCTCGCTTGCGCTGCTGCTGTTGCACGACCTCCGGCAGCTACAGGAGTTGCAGCTTTAGCACTCACTCGCGGTGCTATTGCACGACTTGCTCTCTGCTAGTGCATTCCCTGCTCGAGCGTCTGCTGATTTAGATCACTGCTTCTCTGCTACTAGTGCTCGAACGCCCTAAACATCTATTGCAATGCTCTGTTACTAGTTCAATCAGTTTCAACAGTAAAACTCAGTTTCAACAGTAAAACTCAGTTTCGACTGTGAAGTTCATTTTCTTCAGATAAGTTCAGAGTGAAGTACTTACAGCATCTGTCGGAGCGGCCATGGCGCGGCTGATGCGTTTTACATCTAGCACGCCGTACACCTTAGCGGAGCTGCTCCAACGACGAAACCGTCCATCACAACGGAGCAGTACCCTCGGCGCCGTTTCCAGAGGCCTCGGATCTTCTTCCCCGCCTCCGACAGTCACACTGGCATCATCACCATCCTCCATGTCCAACCCAATGATGCTGAGGTCCACAAGGCTATGCCAAAGAGGTTGTACACTCGTCGCATCACTTTGTTTCTCCATTCCTCTCTTCTTTCAATTCATGTGAGCCAAACCCCAGGTTGACTGAAATCCTATGTTTCCAAATGCTCTGTTTTGCACGTGCATTCCTATCCTATTCATGTGTTTTTCCTGTCCCTACGTTTATAGAATCCTCCAATTCTAAGGAGCCCTTACAGATTTACTTCATTTTCAGACAGGCATCAAAGAAAACTCTGTGTGTTATGTCCTGCTCTTGTCGTGCCGTCATCCACCCCACCTGAGGTGCACCATCGACAGAAGCGTTCACTGCAGTAGAGATCCCCCCTGCAGACTTCCTTTCGCCGCCTCAGATCATCTTCCCTGTTGCCGGTAGCCACGCTAACTGTATTACCATCATCGACTGAGCAGATGAAGCTGAGGACTACACAGTTCCGGAAGAGAGGTCGCAGTCTTTCGTGTTTGCTTACGTTATACATCGGTTATTATTACCTGCTACTTTATCGTTCAATCTTGAGTTTTGAATTGCCCATGGGTCTCATATTGAGCCAGCAACGAATAGTATCTGTCTACTATCTGGTTCATTTGGAGTCTTCTATGTGGTTCATGTTGGGTGGGGAACAAACAATAGATGATCCATTGTCTATCTTTTTAAACTGAAGCTATAATCTACCTGCTATCATTAGTTTTGGATCTATCCACTCGTTTGCTACCATCAATCTTGATTTTTGCATGCACCCCTTAGGCCTTACAAAATCTAACTATTTTTTATTATGCATGTCAGATATTGTACACAATCGTACTGAACATGTAGAGAAAAGGAGAAGACCGTTGCATGCAAATATAATGTCATGCAGACGCCGCTCCATGGTGGGCGAAGTGTCCCCCCTCCTGCATTTCCAGATTGTATTCTAGAGGAAGATAACTGTTCAGATGGAGATTCAGAAGGAGCCGACAACGCCTGTTTACCACCTGAGGTGTTTGCTCTAACCTGGCATGCTAATGTTGGTCATATCATGCATATGGCGCCTTGCATTGCTTACATTATACATCTTATATGTCATCATCTTAGTTTAGATTTGCTTTGTGTGAATGCCACCTATTTGGTTTCCATATCATACTCCCACCATTCCTAAATATTTGTCTTTTTAGAGATTTCAACAAGTGACTATATACGGAACAAAATGAGTGAATCTACACTCTAAAATATGTCTATATACATCCGCATGTGGTAGTCCATCTGAAATCTCTAAAAAGACAAATATTTAGGAACGGAGGGAGTATATGGGAATTATGCAATGCCATCTTCTTTAGACAGGCATCATATACGTGAATCATGCAATGCCATCCTATTTAGCCAGTCATCGTATATGTGAATTGTATCATGCCATATTTTTTCCATAATGTATTCCATTTGTCAACAATGTTTATACATTCATCTACTCTTCCCGTGCATCAGCCATTTGAGTCGGTCATGGGAAAATCTGGAGTGAAAACAAGGTCTTTTGAGCAGTCAGTGCTACATGTCGATGCAGATTTCTTGCTGGTTATAGATAGCTCCTCAGAGGAGGATTCAGAGAGAGATGACCAGTCGTATTCCCCCCCGAGGTGCATGCTCTAACTTGGCTGGGTTATATTGCTCATATCATGCATATGGTGTCTTGCATTGCCATGCCATCTGCTTAGATTAGACATTCTTTGTGTGAATGCCTCCTGTTTGCTTTCTGTATCAGATATGTGAATTATGCAATGCCATGTTTTTCAGCCAATTATCATATATGTGAATTATGCACTGCCATGGAGCCAGGCATCATATATGTGAATTATCTCATGCCATCTTTTTTTCATTACGTATTCCATTTGTCGACAATCTGTGTATATTGAACTACTCTTCATGTGTATCAGCCATTTGAGCCGGTTATGGAAAAATCTGGAGTGAAAACAAGGTCTTCAGAGCAGGTAATGGTACCTGTTGAAGCATATATCTCGATGGTTACAGGGAGCTCCTCAGAGGAGGATTCAGAGACAGATGACCAGTCCTATATCCCACCTGAGGTGTATGCTCTAAGTTGCAATGTTTATATTTCTCATATGATGCATATGGTGTCTTGCCTTGCTTAGTTTAGACATCATATGCACAATATTGAATTCTATCTGCTTAGTTTAGAGATCATACATGCGAGTGCCAGCTGCTTAGTATATGAATCAATTATGTCAATTATATCATGCCATCCTGTATACTTAGACAACATGTATGTGAATTATTTCATCCCAACCTATTTTAGAAAGACATCATATAGTTTTGTCATGTCATCCTGTTTAGGTACTCATCATATGTTGAATTATGACATTATATCCTGTTAAGTTATGCATCATATATCTGAAACTGTGTCATGCTATCTTGTTTAGTTAGGCACCATATATGTGAAATTGTGTCATGCTGTCCTGTTTGGTTAGACAACATATATGTGAATTACCACATCTGTCTATCATACAATGTCTGTATGTTCAATTTATTTTCTTGTTTATCAGCCATTTGAATTGGAGGGGGTGATGGTAGTATCTAAGGGAGCAAAACCCCGTTCTTCACAAAAGACAATGCTACCCATCGATGCAGATAGAACCATGGTTGTACTGGCCCACAAACTAGCCCCACCACACATAATTGAGACTCTTCCAGATTGCACACTTACACCGTTGGGCAGAGAACCAGCTACAACCCATCTAACCGCAACCCAGTGGATAGTAACCCACTTATAGTTGACAAAGCACCATGTCCACCATAGAGTACCCCCACACGAGCAGTTTGTAAAGCCACTGCAGTGCCCAAAGCATGAAGACCACCACAGCTAACCCAAACTCCATGTTTAAAGCAGAAGAGCAACTATTCTCAGGTCAGATTCCGTAGCTATGGTCCATACTCCTTTGCTGTTGCATCACTGTATTTACTCATACCAACTATTTTCGAATTTGAAGGATCCAATTGAAACTCCAATGGCGCAACAGGTATGTTTTAAACCTATTTCTTTAACTGGATTGCTGTTCTAACTTCTTGCTCTATGTTGATTTCAGTTTAAGTTGTATAAACAGTTATGTTCTCATGTGATGCACATTACAAGTGCTGCCAATGCTGTGTAGTTTCTCACACTTATATTCTGTCTATGCTGCTGTGTCTTAAAAATATATGAGTTGAACTGTGTCTCTATCTTGATTAGGGAACATAAAATAGAATGATATGGACAATACAATGACCATAGTACATAGATATATGTTTGTTTCATGCTGTTATCCTGTCCACCTTACTACTGAACCGGTTTACCAAAATGAGTTTTGTATACTACAAGCTAAACCTGTGATGTGTCTGCTTGTTTCTCTTGTAGTATGCAAACAGAATATTGGAGAAGAGCACCCCACTATGCAATGGTAGAGAAAGTAATGCAGATAAGGTTCAAGATAGTGAGACAACCCTGTTGGTCTCCAAGAAAGGTGATAAAAACGATCTTGTAGACAGTGAGAAAATCCCACAGTCCTGCATTGATGTAGTGTTCGAGTTACTGGCCAGTACCGCTGGCACAAGCTCTTCGAACTCGCTGCCTGAATCACTTCGGCTTCTTCAGTCTCAGCTACAAGCTGAAAGGCATCAGCCAGCTGTGTTGCGGCAAGAAGCCGAAGGACTGAGGAAGTCCCTGCAGAATTCAGATGCGTACTTTCTTGTGCAACGACAAGTGTTGGAGGATTTAAGCGCCAAACAAGAGAAAGTTAATAAGCTTGCTAAGCATCTTGCCAGCATTATGGGTACCTAGGATATTGTTTCTTGAACTCTTCTGAAGTGGTTTCAGTTCTGGACTTGTTTTGCTGCGGTGTTTGTATGCTGCTTTGTTCCCTATATTTGCACTAGTGGCAACTTTGATGCCCAGTGGATGTAATATGTGTAATAGCCATGATAGCCTAGCATAAGTTGATTGCTTATTTATTTCCTTGTTGTCTTGTTTATTTGTTTGCTTGTAGTCAGTGCAGTTCTTTTTTCGCGGTTTGCTAGTGGCTGCAATAACCTATTTTTTAAAACTAGGCCACAATAACCATGGGCTAATATTTACTGTAGTGACACTGGGCCTCCTATGGGCTGTAGAAACAGTGGGCCTTCTACGGGCCGTAGAAACAGTAGGCCTTCTACGGGTCGTAAAAACAATGGGCCTTCTACGGGCCGTAGAAACAATGGGCCTTCTACGGGCCGTATCATCAATGGGCCTTATACGGGGCGTATGATCGATTGGCCAAACATGGGCCAATAACAGGCCGCATTATGGCCGTAAATGGGCTAGAGTTGCAATCGTCCGTTCATGGGCCGACCATAACGGGCATCGTTAATAGGCCGTATTTGATGACGCTATGAAAACGGCCCAATGTATGAACGGACCACAAACGGGCCGACTGTAACCACGGGGTGAATTTGGCCCACAAGCAGAAAATGACAGTAACGGGCCGTAAGTAAATGAATGCTGGAAATGAGCCCAAGAATAAATGGACTCTGAGAAGGCCGAAAGATAACATGGGCTGGAAACGGCCCAACGGAATAACGGGCCGTTAATGGGTATAAAGTGATACACTGTTCATTACGGGCCAGTTTCACCACGGGCCGTTAATGGGTGTAAAGTGATACACTGTTCATTACGGGTCAGTTTCACCACGGGCCGTTAATAGGCCAAGAGTTACATAGGGCCTCATATGGGCTGAAAGACGTCATGGGCCATACATGGGCCAGAAGTGAAAATGGGCTGGAATCATATTGGATGGCCCAGATGACGCTGCTGGGCCTAATTCGGATAGGGCGTAACGGGCCTTGAGTTAGCGGGTTGTAAATGGGCTATATGCGATCAAGCCGTTAACAGGCTTTCCATGGGCCGGCCCGCCACCTTTTGACCAAGTCAAACGGGCCGGCCTTTTCACAGGAATGGACCTCTGTTGGGTCGTGCCACGTGTCGACGTATCATAGGCGCCTTCTGTCCAATGAGTGGATGACATCTATCCCAACGATGAGCCGACACGTGTTTCCTCCAGCCAATGATGATTTTACACGTGGAAAATCCCCATTGGTCGGGGCTGTTAACGGGTTATCGGATCCAAAACCCAACCCGATAGCTTAACGGCGTTCCGTTATGGTGGATGCCACATGTCGGTCACCCTTGACGAAAGCACTTCTATGACGCGCGATTTATCACCATGGAAGTGCACACTTCTGTCATGATAATTTTGGTAATGTCATGGAACACTTCTACGACAACACAGGTATGACTATCTTGATTCTGTCATAAAATCGTCATGGATGTACATGCATGACAAAAAACGCGACCTACTATGACAAACACGTATTATCACGGAAGTGTATTTTTTTGTAGTGATGCCTTCCCTAATCTGTGTGAACTCGAAAGTTATGCGGGTTATACTCTACTAGATTTTCGTCAGATAAAATTTCAACACTACAGCTTCATCAAGAGCGAGAAGTAAAATGAAAGGTTATGCATTGTAGAAGTGGGAGTCGACCCTGAACCTTGTGTTCATGCCCACGAACACGGTGGGGGACTTATCATGGAAGCTTCTTGCGAGGATATTTAATCATTTGAATATTCTTCCGGTATCGTAAATTGGATCCCTTGCAGTTATGGTCCCGACCATATTTCCTCCTTGATCCCATTTACTGGGTAAGTTACAATTACTTATCCTCTGCAAATCATTCCCCCGTCCAACCTCTACTTCGATTTACCTTCTGGCACTACACCTAGTACTTGATACTGGGAAGCTTTATACCCCATCACATCATTCCTAGCCTGATCGGTTATATTTTTATCATGTCAACTTTTTAACTGTGCTACATGGTCCTTATGCCCGGAGAAACTTCCGGCGATGAGCTAAGCTTACGTCGATCTTCCTCATCTTATCATTTCACCTCGAACAACAAGCTTGACTTTGAGCTTGTGTCGAATCCATGGTTCTCATAGCCTTTCACTTCATCCTTCCTTTTCTGCTTGGTGGCATCTTCGTAGAGTCTCTCGACAAAATTTGTCTTGATCACCGTCAACACTTTGGGTTCTTTAGAGATGTCAACTGAATTCATGGCTAGAAATACCATCCTTGCCTCTCGATGACTTGTATCAGCATCAACAACATTCTTGTCTTCCCCCCAACACAAACTAGATCATATTAATTTTGGGAGTACATCCTGTCGGTGTCAAAACCGGTGGATCTCGGGTAGGGGGCCCTGAACTATGCATCTAGGCCGGATGGTAACGGGAGGCAAGGGACACGAAGTTTTACCCAGGTTCGAGCCCTCTTGATGGAGGTAAAACCCTACGTCCTGCTTGATTAATATTGAAGATATGGGTGTTACAAGAGTAGATCTACCACGAGATCAGAGAGGCTAAACCCTAGAAGCTAGCCTATGGTATGATTGTATGTTGTGATTGTTGTACTACGGACTAAAACCCTCCGGTTTATATAGACACCGGAGAGGGTTAGGGTTACACAAGGTCGGTTACAAAGGAGGAGATATCCATATACGTATTGCCTAGCTTGCCTTCCACGCCAAGTAGAGTCCCATCCGGACACGAGACGAAGTCTTCAATCTTGTATCTTCATAGTCTAACAGTCCAGCCAATGGAGATAGTCCGGCTGTCCGGAGACCCCCTAATCCAGGACTCCCTCAGTAGCCCCTGAACCAGGCTTCAATGACGATGGGTCCGACGCGCAGCTGTCTTCGGCATTGCAAGGTGGGTTCCTTCTCCGTATACATTACAGAAGAAGTTGAATACGAGGATAGTGTCCGACCCTGTAAAACAAATTCCACATTCCATTGCAGAGAGAATAACGTTTTCGCAGATCTAATCTGCTAGCTTGTTTTGGCAACATGACATCATGTCATGGCCCGGTGACTATTCGAACCATTTCTTTTAGCGAGCCCTGCACATAACGCGAGGCAGTTTTTCGACACATCTTGTCAAAGCAGAGATCGTGTCCCCTTATTACGGGATTCTCATCAATACGGGCGTGGGTAACCCAACCGCGCCATCAATTGCGGCGCTTGGGGGATAAGCGAGTTTTACTAGGCAAGTGGGGATGTTTAATTTTGTCCGCCCATATAAAGGGATAAGGATTCACCTTTCTATCCATGCCTTCTTCCTCCTCTGCTCATCCGCGCCCGCATACTCGAGCTCTAGCGCCCAAGTCCTCACTTCCATCTCAACCTTCTCCAACCATGTCCGGAGCGGGAGGCAAGTGGATGGTCTCCTCCGTCACGGAGGGAGACGTCAGAAAACTGAGGAGAGCCGGATACCTGCACGACGACATCACGCACCGACTCCCAGATGAGGGACAGCTCATCCCCACCCCCGAGCCCCATGAGAGGGTGGTATTCCTCACCCATTTCCTCCGCGGACTGGGATTCCCTCTCCATCCCTTCGTCCGGGGCTCATGTTTTATTACGGCCTGGATTTCCATGATCTGGCCCCGAACTTCATCCTCAACATCTCAGCGTTTATCGTCGTGTGCGAGGCCTTTCTCCGCGTCAAGACCCACTTCGGCCTATGGCTGAAGACCTTCAACGTCAAGCCGAAGGTAGTGAGCGGCCGCCAGGTGGAGTGCGGAGGCACCATGGTGGGCAAGATGCCCAACATCACATGGCTCGAGGGCACCTTCATGGACACCATAAAGGGGTGGCAATCGGGGTGGTTCTATATACCGAGCCGTGTGACCCTGCATGGGTAGTGTCCCCCGAGTTCTGATCTGGCATCCCCATGCGGCTCACCTCCTAGAAAGAGAAGGGCCTGTCCTGGGGTAATTCAAAAGAGCTGACCATGTGCAGTCAGCCCCGATGTCTTGAAAGGTTATGGGCCTTGGGTTAGACTACCCGTGGCCCATTACTCCGACAGTAGTCCCCGAAGCTGATGAGGCGCCGCGGACAACCAGCCAAGGAGCCTCAGCAGTTTCATTCTCGGATTCGCCTGATTTTGACTCATCCAAAAAAACTTTCGAATGCCCTGGCGGGAACTCCGTGGCGTACTAGCTAAGTTTCCTGGCCGCCACCCGCTTCGGGCCTGCCACGTGGCAACCAGTGGCCGGGATAGTCTGCCTACCCATCTGCAAGATGGGACATGCCTGCAGGCGGGGCCCACCACTACCGTGCCTCGGCACGCGAGCGGATCCGCTACGGCCGTGGGGGACGGTTGAGGTTCCCACGGAGTTACTGCGCGCAGTAACTTTGCGCGATAAACATGGGGCGTGCGGTAGTGGGCACAGTAGATCCGGCAACAGCTCCCTCGGCTTCGCAGCCCACGGGGCTATAAGTAGGGGGAGGAGGGGAAGCGGCGGAGCACACGCGTCCCGCCTCCCCACTGCTTCCTCTCCTTCTTCTCTCTCTCTGCACCTTGAGCCTCGTCGAACATTGCGGCGGTCCGCTCATGATGAGCTCTTCCTCCGCCGTCACGCCCCCGACGGCGCACTCTGGTACCTGGGATGGTTCGTAGGTCCACGACGATCACATCGATTTCCTCCTCAAGACGCGACGATTGCCCGGTGAGGACCTCGTGAGGGTCCGCCTCGCGTGGAGGGGAGAAATTTCGCCGACGCCGCAGGAGGGCAAGCGGGTCGTCTTCCGCTCACACTGCCTACACGGCCTGGACCTGTGTGACGCCCCTAGACCATTGTGCCAGGTGTCTTCCAGTTATTTGCTGGCATTGCCATGTCATTCGCTTGCGTGTTGCATCTTGTCATGTCATCATGTGCATTGCATCATCATGTTTTCAAAACTTGCATTCGTCCGGGTCTCCTAGTTCCGTCTGTTGTTCGTTCTGAGTCCAACCACACTCGCACGCGCACGCGGCATGTCCGAAATATTATTTTATAAGTGGCCGTAAAATGTTCTCGGAATGGGTTGAAAGTTGGCGCTCGGTGTTGTTTTGTTTCCAGTAGGCCCCTTGCCAAGTTTCATCGCATTCGGAGCTCGTTTGATAGCCCAACCGTTAAACTATAGCGGCAGTATAGCCGGTCTAACGTTAGCCGTTTTCGGTCTCCGAAAACTGTTGCCGAACTTACCCTCTATTTTCCTCCCTAGACCGTCTTCACATTTCACTACACACCCTCAGGCCCTACCTAACCCCTCTTGTCATCCCGCGGCCCTCCTCGCATGCGCGTCCGAAAAGCTGTCCCGGACCCGACTCGGACTGTCGCCACCGTTGTGTCCGGATCATCCCCAAACATCTACAAAACGTCTCCGTTTTCTTATTTGGGCTCCCTAGCCTATTTTTCTCGACCATTCGATTACGATCGGAGGGACGGATTTACCCCTAACCAAAACCACTCACTATATATATTAGCCTAACCTAGACCAAATCCCTAATTCCTAGGGATCCATCCCACCGCCGCCACTCACTTCCTCAGATTCCACGCCGAACCAATCCTCCAGCCAACCGAAGCCACAACATTCTCCTCCTCGGATCCACCGCCGCCACCCTCAAATACCACATCGGGATCCTCCTGGATCCCCTTCTCCCTCCGCCGACAAGCATCACCATAAGGTGAGCCCTTGCCGCCTAGTTCTCTCCCTCCCTACACATCTCTTTTCCCTCTCTGGTTCTCCCCTCACTTCGTCCCTCTCGTGGCTCTCTTCACAGGTGCTCTCCATGCCATGGAAGCCACCGCAGGCCTCCACCTCGACCACCGCCGCCATGGAGCAGCCCCATGCCCGAGCGTCCCTGTCACTGTCGTCTCGTCCCTGCCAGAGCCTCCTCAGCCGGCACTCGATCCAGTTTGGGATCGAGGCCACAGCCTCGCTGCGCCCGAGGGATGGAGCTCCTCGCGCCCACTCCTTCCATATGCCCCTCACCGACACCTGCACCTCGCCGACATCACATGACACGCCCCCCGGTGACCCCGCCTTCTGCGACAATAACCAGGACCGACCTCCTCCGCCGCTCCAAGTCCCTCACTGCGCCGCGCGCCGTTGGCTGCATCGGCCCGAACCGGCCTCCTCAAGTCCGGTCCGCCCCGCCGCCTCCGCTCGTGGTTCCGGCGAGTCCAGTCATATTGCGCCGCCTTCTCTCCTCCCCGTCGTCGCCTGGCGCCGCCAAGTTTCCCCGCCGCTGCTGCCGTTCCCCTGCCATGGCGCCTCGACCCCCTCTGCTCCTGCACCTGAGGCCCCGAGCTCCTCCAGCTCGACCCAGTCCGTCAAGCTCCCTACCGCGCCGGAGTCTCGCCGTTCCCGCGTCCGGTCGCCATCGTTCCCCGCCTGTGTCGCCTCGCCAAGTCCCTGCAATCGCGCCGCTATTTTACCTGTTGCTATCATTGTTCTTTAGAGCGAGCAGTTTGCCCGCTCGCTTGTGCCTCGCGTTGACCGAGTACGATGCCGCAGCAACCGTGCGTGGGCCTCCTCTTGCCTCGCCCCGGCCCAGAGCTTCCTCCAGCAAGGCTGGTCCAGCACCAAGGCGCAGGCCCAGCTCCCTTCTGCCGCGCAGGCCCAGCTCCCTTCGCCCGCGAGGCCCAGCTCTATGCGCCCCTGCAGGCCCTATGTGATCAGCCCATTCCACGAGATTTCAGCCCAGAGTCTATTTTTTAGGCTCTACGAATTTAGTTATTTTTTCAGAGAGACATGTTTTACAGAAAACCCCTCATACTCCATGCATATTAATCTATGCATCACATGTAAAAACTTTATATATGAAATAGGACTAGATTTTCGTCTAGTTTAATAATTTGCAACTTTCATCCTTGTTAAAAATGTTTAAAATGTTGTTTGCTTTAATTTGCCTATTGCCATGCTAAAACGGTTTATTTCATAACTAAATAACCGTAGCTCCAAACTTAACAAACTTTATATGTAAATGGGGTAGTGTCGGTGTCAAAACCGGCGGATCTCGGGTAGGGGGCCCTGAACTGTGCGTCTAGGCCGGATGGTAACAGGAGGCAAGGGACACGAAGTTTTACCCAGGTTCGGGCCCTCTCGATGGAGGTAAAACCCTACGTCCTGCTTGATTAATATTGATGATATGGGTAGTACAAGAGTAGATCTACCACGAGATCGGAGAGGCTAAACCCTAGAAGCTAGCCTATGGTATGATTGTTTTTCTGTATGTTATCCTACGGACTAAAACCCTCCAGTTTATATAGACACCAGAGAAGGTTAGGGTTACACAAAGTCGGTTACAATGGTAGGAGATCTACATATCCATATCGCTCAGCTTGCCTTCCACGCCACGGAAAGTCCCTTCCGGACACGGGACGAAGTCTTCAATCTTGTATCTTCATAGTCCAGGAGTCCGGCTGAAGGTATAGTCCGGCTATCCGAACACCCCCTAATTCAGGACTCCCTCAGTAGCCCTTGAACCAGGCTTCAATGACGACGAGTCCGGCGCGCAGATTGTCTTCGGCATTGCAAGGAGGGTTCCTCCTCCAAGTACTTCATAGAAGATTTTGAACACAAAGATAGTGTCCGGCTCTGCAAAATAAGTTTCCACATATTGCCATAGAGAGAATAATATTTACACAAATCTAATCTGCTGACGTATTCCGTAGTGTGACACACCATGGCCAAGCCTTTATCCGAGTCATTTCATTATCCCACCTCAGTGCGTCATGCGAGGCGGTTTCCTTGGCACGTCTTGTTAAAGCAGAGATTGTGTCCCCTTATTCTGGGATTCTCATCAATACGGGCGTGGGTAAGCCAACCGCACCATTGATTATGGTGCTTGGAGATAAGCGAGTTTTACCAGGCTGGTGGGGACACGTAGTTGCGTCCACCCATATAAGGGGATAAGGATCCACCTTTTCACCTACGCCTTCTTCCTCCCTTGCTTATCCATTCTCGCACACTCGAGCTCCAGCGCCCAAGTCCGCACTCCCCACCTCAACCTTCTCCAGCCATGTCCGGAGCGGGAGGCAAGTGGATGGTCTCCTCCGTCACGGAGGGACACATCAAAAAACTGAGGAAGGCCGGATACTTGTGTAACGACATTGCGTACCGGCTTCCGGAAAAGGGGAAGCTCCTCCCCACCCCAAGGCCCCATGAGAGGGTAGTGTTCCTTCCCCACTTCCTCCGCGGACTGGGCTTTCCGATCCACCCATTCGTCTGGGGACTCACACTACTAGGAAAAGGCCTACTAATGGCGCACCTAATTTGGCCATTAATGGCGCATTAGTGGTACGCCATTAGTAGCACGCCATTAGTATATTTAACTAATGGCGCACCACTGGTGCGCCATTAGTATCTGGTATACTAATGGCACACCTCAGATGCGCCATTAGTATATACAATAGTGCGCCATTAGTATGCCTCCCAGGGGGCCATGTATACCCAGGTGCTTTGGCATACTAATGGCGCACGACAACATGATGCGCCATTAGTAACTTCGGCATACTAATGGCGCACTATTTAATGATGCGCCATTAGTATCCTTTGGCATACTAATGGCGCACTATGATGTGATGCGCCATTAGTATGAATATTAGGTTTTTTTATTTTTTTATTTTCTGTTTTTTGCACAGGTTACAAAATGTTTAATTGGACAAAATACAGACAGCACACATCAACAACAGATTCATCGAATACAATAGAAGATTAGTCTCTGAATACAATTCATCATTTTAGTCTCCGAATACAATTCATCATATTAGTCTCCGAATTGAAAAGACCGAACAAAGATAGAACATTATATTACAAGTCTCGAGACCACGAGTTTGTCTTCACATTACAAGTCGATATCGATCATCTAAACTACCATCACATAGAAGAGAGCTGCGGTCATCACGATGAAACTCGTCTTCATCCGGTTCCTCCAACGCTCCCTCCCTCTCCCGCTAGATAGCGGGCGTATCTAGATTCGGCCTCGGCCCTAGTGGCGTACCCTTTGTAACTGTTACCGCTGAATGCGTGAACCTGTCTCCAACACTCCTCCCAGTCGTCGTAGACTCCGGGAACCTTACCCTTGTACACGACATACCACGGCATCGCTATGCAGTAGCCAAACGAAACGTTAGTACTAATTCACAGACAATACATAAGCAATATATAAGTATGCAACAGAACGATTGGAAGAGAAAAGCAAGACATTAATAGCATCGATTACATCTAAGTTGAACGACTCTCGAAACCAAAGAGACATACTACAAGTTCATTAAAGTTTAATTACAACATCAGCCAATCGATGTTTCAGAACTAGACACAGCATCACTGCTTTCGGCTCGACTCAAGGGACCGGAGCATGGATGAAGCCGCCGTCTATCGTGGGAGTCATGAAACAACGGGCGTTGTCAGCCTGCATTTGTAGGATTGTGTCGATGTCACTGTTGGACGGTTGATTTCTGAGGTAGAACTGCCCCGCGGTACGAAGGACATCTTGATGGATTTATTTCCGCAAACTCCGACTGGATGCAAAAGAATTCTTGTCTGATGTCCGCATCCTGGATTGCCGACACGCTCGCGGCCCAATCTTTGAGTCTACTCGGTAGCAGAAGTTGATGATGGTCCCGTACGATCGTCCGCATGTGATGGATGGCGTAGTAGGCACCCTTCTGACTGCCAGGCGGCTCCTTGACACAGCAGAACATCGTATTGTGGGAGAACACGTGCTTGTCGTACTTACGAATAGGCTTGGTGAAGGTGCCTCCAGATTTGACGTAGCTGGGGAGAACATCATCAAGAACCTTCTTGACATTTGTGTAGTCTACGTTCGACTGACGGTCCGGGTCAAAATACGTGGCCATGGAATATTTGGGGCTTAGGAGGATGAGCGTGCAACGTGTGTCACTGCAGAAAACACGGAATGTTAAAAGAAAAACGATCGAAATCTAAGAATTCATATGTTACGGGGCGGTTGAGGGGAGGACTTACTCGGGAAAGTAAGGCACGAGGAAGTTATCCTTATCTTGGTTTGCCAGAATGACGCCTTCGAGGTAAGAACTCGCGACTTGCTGGTCCCCAGCGCTTCCCAAGATCTTGGCACGCATGTAGAAGGGGTCGACTATCACGATGTCCGGGGTCTTGTCGCGAATGATCCGCATCTCCATACTCAGCGAAAATAGCCGAACGAAGGTGTAGTGCAGCGGATGAAGGTTCAACATAGCGTGGATGTCATCAAACCGTAGGACGATCGTACCCCTGATGGAGTTATCCACAAAGCCCTTGCCCTCTGGCACCTTGGCCGCGAAAACCGGGTATGCCACATCCTTCTCCCCGAGACGCCGCTTCTCCAAAGAAAGAACACTGTCATGCAGACTCCGCATAGCACCGGTTGCAGCATCGAGCATATTTCTCGGTAGCATCGGCCTACCCGCCACATGCACCCTCCTCGAGATATCCTCAGGTGAAGGTGGCCCGTCCTGAGCACGGATCGTACTCGGTGCCGGCTGGCCCGCACCCTTGTTAGTCTTTCTTTTGCGTGCCTTCTTCTTCTCTTGTAAAGGGACCGAGTTCTGCTCACAGACCGCCTTCTTGAGTGTGTTGGGGCTGATCATGTTTCACACCTCGCCTATCTGAGGCTCGGTGAAGTCGTCAACTGGAGGCGTCTCCTGAGAGCTGAACTGCAGACGACGCCTGTTGCAACTTGGCTTCTCCGCGGTACCAGCTAGATCGCGCACGTCTTTTGTTGGGTTGGGTTCTTGAAGTCACCACCGTACCCATGATCAACAAAGTACTGATCGACGTTGGCAAATGTATCGTTGTCATCGTTGTTCTGATCCTGTGCCATATGCATGTTTGGATCCAGTGGCATAGGGATGTCCGGCACCGTTGCGGCGGTCTTGCCATGGGGCCGACTTGGCGCCGGCATGACTGGCGGTGTTGTCTTTGGGGTGGTGTCCCCCGCCACCAAACGAATATGGCTCTTCGGCCAAAGCAGGGGCCAGCTCAGGCAGGCGCTGAGGGTCATCACGTTATCATCGTCGCCCCGACGGGTCGAATCGGAGGTAACAACTCGTCGCAGCCTGGCAGCACCCGAACCAGTTGAACCCTAAACTAGTTGGGTGGCATCTGGGTACCGTGGAACAATGGGTTGCCCGGTTGAACGATTTAGCCCTTGGCAACGTCGACCAACTCGTTGTTCACGAAGTGCAGGAGAGTGCACGGAACATCGGCGGCGCCCTGCGAAAACATGTAGGGCGTCAGGGATTCCCAGTCAAAGGCAAGGAGATGAAGTCCTCGGCCTAGAGAGGCTTAATTAGTTACCGTGATGATGGTGTCGAGCTCGGCTAATGTCGAGGCACCGCCAACGGCGGGCGTGCAGTTGACGGAGGGGCCGCTTGCTGCAGAGGTGCCGGCCGACATACACCCGGGTGCATTAAGCTCCCGTGCCGGCGTCGGAGACACCAATGCCGCCTCCACCGGAGACACCAATGGCCCTGCCATCGCGTTCTGCGAGTTGCTGGCCGTGAAGCTAGGAATCGGGGGCGGCCCCTATTGGCCGCCCGCAATCCACGCACTAATCCCCTGGATCAAGGTAGGCACAATGGCGGTGATCGTCGCTCCGAGTTGTTGTTGCACTTGCTCTTGGACAATCTCCGGAATCCGCGCCACCTGTGCCCTGAGTTCTTGAACCTCACGCGCCTGGCTTTCCGAGCTGGTCTTTTTCTCCTTTCGCCCACCAGTGTTATAGTATGACGACCAGTTTGTAGACAAGCCTTTGCCGGCCACACGACCAGCTGACGTCGGCTTACTGAGCTTATCCTTGTTCTTCATTACATTCAACGCCCTATTTAGAGTGGTGTCCCAAGGGTTTCTCTTAGTCGACCCCGCGCTACTGCTTTCAGTCGCCTGCGGAAGGAATGTGAACCATTTAGAAATTTGGCTTCATTAATTAGAATGCAACCATATGGAGCTAATTACGCGGGGGTGTATTCCTTACCAGAACAAGCTCAAGCGCCCTGGTCTTCGGATCCGTGGTAAGCTCCTTTGTTTTCGGGTCCTTGTACCGGGCCCTGACAAAGTTCCTGGTCTGCTTGTCACCGTATTTATCGAAGAGGGGCGGTAGGCCTTGCTCGGCACGGTCCGCCTCCTCCTTGTCCCATATAGGCTCCGCCACTCTGTAACCGCCGGGACCGAGTGTGTGTTCCCCTAAGTTCAGCTCCCGCATTTCTTTCCCCCACTTACTTGATTCGGAGTTTGCGGTGCTCGAGCAATTGATCTTGAAGTCGTTGTAGTCATCTTCGATGATCGAAGGATTTTTCTCCTTGATCTTCTCATAACTCTCACCTTTCTCGATCATTCTCTTCACATTGCTTTTCTAAGTAGACAGGGCCTTGCTCATCTTCGTGAGGGCAGCATTGTTCACTTTATTCCCTTTGAGGCTTGTGTTTTCAAATTCAGCGGGGAACTTGTATCGTTCGTGCAGCTTCATGAAGAGGAGGTTGCGCAAATTCCCTCGGTCAGGATGCTCAGGTTCTCGGTGTTGATCAAGACGGTGCTCCGGAGAATGCACCCGAGCTGAAGCGAGTACCCCTTGACTATTCGTTCGGGCGCCATTGGATTCCCGTCGGAGTCCACTTCAGTAACTTCCTCCTTGAGGGTGCGGAGCATGGTCGGGCGCCGGTCCTTTCGTTGCCTCTTCGGTTGGCTGCCATCTGTGCGTGCGTCGCCATCATCAGTGGTGGCATCCTCGGCGGCACCATCAGTGGTGGCATCAGTGGGGTCATCCTCGGCGGTACCATCAGTGGTTTCAGGATCGGTGGGGAAGGCGACGTCCTCATACAAGTGAGGTTGTTCCTCCATCTCCTGGGACAGCTCCCAGAATTTCTTGCCGCCCGAACCCCCGGCCTCATCGTTGTTGGCCATGTTTCTCTATAAATAGGAACAAAGTTTTGTCAAAAAGTTGGTTATTGTCAAGGAACAAGATCATGGTCTCATCATTTAGGGTTTGTCGACACCGAGGCATCCTAAAAGCTAAGCTTTTATCATTGAGGGTTTTTCGACGCCGAGGCACCCTAAAAGCCTAAGCTTTCATCATTTCGGTTTTTATCGACACCGAGGCACCCTAAAAGCCATGCATTAGTCACAGGTACGCCGGGGCACTTGATCCTACTTAATTAACTACTAAGATACCCCGGCCCATGCATTAGTCACAAGTACCCCATATGTCCTATTTTTAGCAAAGTCATGCTAAAATTCACGGAAAATTTCAGCATGACCTTTGCTGAAAATAGGACATATGGAGTACCCGAATTTGCCGGAACGGAAGTTAATCGACATTCCAGCAAACTCAAGGGCCTCTCGGGTGGACAAGGCAAAAAAGGCCTCCATCACAACATGGAAAATACATTGGCATGTGAAAAAAGACCTCCATTGCTTAGGATGCACTGCCACTGAAGCATTGGGTACAAGACTGTTACATGAAAGTAAATGCAGCAGTTGAAGCAGAGATTGGTGTACAAGCAAGAACAGAGCAAGTTCTTCTTATCCTCTGCAATTATAATAGGAGCAAGAACAGAGCAAGATCATCACGACACGATGGTCGGAGACATGACCTTTGCCTAACAGTTCTGTACTCCTGCCAAAACTGAACACAACACTGCATAACAATTCTGAACTTCCGCCAAAGCATCTTGCCAGCTAGTAGACCAGCTAGTAGACCATCATTTGTCAGGCCAAATTGAGGCCAAACAGAAAACCAATGTGGCCATGGCACAAAGTCCATGACCCAGAACAGGAGACATCTGAAACTATACGACTATACAAGCCTACACTAGTATTACCACAGTATATATATATTGCTGTGAACAATTAGGCCAAAGCACATCCAAAGCACAATATGCAGGACAGATAGGCCATCAATATTTCCTCTATGCAAATACAATGGTAGCATCCAGAGGGCAACAACCTTGTACTACTACTTGACACAATCAGCACATCCATATCAAAATTAGTTCTAGCATATATAAGCAGTACCACATAGCAAATTCATAGGAAAACATCATACATTAGCAGAAGTTCATAGCAAAACTAGATGAATGTTTGGCCTCTTGATAAAAATCAGCTAGGTTTGCTTGGAATCAAAAAGCCCCAAAGTAGAACCCTCAGCATTATTAGATAGAACCAACAATTGAACCAGAGAACAGGTAATCTGTAGTGCAGTAGCACACCTTAGATGTGAGATAGCATAGATGTCTTGTTTTTGGCTACATTTGGTCTGCGTAGAGGCTCATGGAGTAAGATAGCATAGATGTCTGGGTTCTAGCTCATCGCATGCTTTTTAGAAATGAATGAGCTAGCTAGTCACTAACAAATCGAATTTCATCAACTTGCAATACAAGGCTCAAGCAATGGGTCAGGCGTCTTCTAACTATACCAGAAACTTGTTTTGGTCCAAAATGTCTTTTATACTACTCTAAGTAACAAGCAATACTTTCACCACTATTTTAATGGTAACATGCTAGTAAAAATAAAAAAATGGCATTATTCAGGAAAGGTAGTTTTTATAGTAAATCGAGTCATTTTTTATCATGTGTTTTGTATGAAGTATTAAACATCAATAGTGGCCAAAACTGAAGAAAAAACTCCACACAAAGCATACTACGTATAGTTTTGAGCTGCCAAATTATAATAGTGGAGCAGCAAGTGAATCCCTCACATTAATCAACATCCTGATTCACTCACAGTTGACTGATCAGAACAAATTGCTTTACTTGTATTGGGCAGTCCTTGAAACATAGAAAAAGAGATCACACAATTGATTTAACACTGAAAATTGTATATCTCTATTCAACATAGGAGACTAGAAAGATGGAACACTGAAAACTGTTAAAGCTACAATATAGGAAAAAATTGATCTTCTCAAGGCTCACAACTGAAAAATAATTAATAGCTTGCAATAACACATCTTAGTGGAACCAGGCAAGAGAAATAAAAGTTGGCTTGCATTGTGGCTTTTGATGGATGTACGGTCTGCATCAGAAACTACACAGAGACCATCGAAACATGGAACTTCATCCGAGGACATGGAACAAACCTTTCTTTCTCTGCTTCCCCTTCTCACTCCACCTCCAGCCTACTTCTTCCGGTCTGGCTTCACCCGCTCCGCCTGCTTGTCCCCCTTCCAAGTTCCAAGTACCAACAAGATGGAAACGAGGCCGCGATCAGTGCTCTGCAATTATAGAAACTATCAGGGATCGCATGTCGAGCAGAGAGCCAAGAACCGGAGCAAAATCAATTCCAAGAAAGAAACAAAGGGTTCCTAATCCACACCCGCGAGACAGATCGATCGGAGGCCTAATGGATCTAAAAGAAGAAGGAGGAGAACTTACTTGGGCTGATGCAGCGGCCGCTGAGGAGGAGAGGCGGCGTCGAGGCGGCGTCGAGGTGCCGGTTGCTCACCTGCGCTTGGTGGCTGGAGGGGAGCGGCGATGAGGAGGACGACGAGAGGGAGCGGGAGCGCGAGCGCGAGCGGGAGGAGCCCGAGGACGCGGAGTGGGAGGAGGAGCCCGACGAGGTGGACGGGGAGGCGTCCGGGCCGCCGGCGACGAGGGGGAGGAAGGGGAGAGGGAGGCGGCAGGGGCGCGTGGGCGGCTGCGGCGCAGTGGGTC
>NC_041382.1:560460928-560479798 GCF_002162155.2 Triticum dicoccoides | reverse complement strand
GGCGGCCGGTGGACCGGGGGGTGCTCGGCGGCGAGGGGGGCCGGATCTGGCGAGGTGGGATAGCGATCGAGATGGAGGGGGATCGAGATCGAGTGTCCATGAAATTTAAAAATATTCATGATAGTTCAAAAAGTGCCCATGAAATACAATCGAGAAATGAAGGCTACGATTTAAATACAATCGATCTTAGCTAGCTATCTGTTCACAATCTTCTTGCCCTTCTTTTTCGCAAATGGAGTTCTTCTGTGGAACGGACGTCCTTTAGGTAGGGTGGTCCTGCTTCTTCTTGTGGTGTATGCTGCTACTTCATCATCATCGTCATGTTCGATCCTCGGGTCGCCATACTTGTCAAAGTCTTGCTCATTGGCTACTCCATCCATTCCGATGATCTTCCTTTTGCCTCTCCTCACAACAACACGACTGGGCTTTGACGGGTCGGTAATGAAGAAGCATTGGTCCACTTGGGAAGCCAGTACCCATGGCTCATTTTTCACGGTGACGTTTGCGCCTGCGGTCTTGGATTTGGCTTCGGGTATAACCATGGTGGTGAAATACCGGTCTTCTTTTAGGACGCTCTTCGCCCATCTGACACGGAACATCGGGACCTTCTCTCTAGCATAGCTCAGCTCCCATATCTCCTCGATCCTTCCGTAGTATCTGTCCTTGTCGTTACCGGTGTAGGATTCCATCGTTACCCCGGAGTTCTGATAACCATCGCTCTTCATGTCCTTGGCCTCGGTGTAGAATGTGTAGCCGTTGATATCGTACGCCTCATAGGTCATCAGGTTGTGCTCGGCGCCCTGTGACAAGGCGAATATGAGTTGTTCTTTCGCGGAAGAATCCTCTTGTAAAGGGTACGACAGAAGCTTCTGCTTGAACCAACGCGTGAAACATGAGTTGTGCTCTTTGAGTATATCTCCGTCCGTCCTCTGTTGGCCTCGATCATTGTACATCTTCTTAATAAAGGTTTTGTGCTCTACCACCCAAGGATCGACCACGTCTATGTGTTGTAGCGTGACTAGGTTTGCTCTTTCAAAGTTGGCGAGTCAACCCTTGAAGTCGACATGCATTTCGGGACGACCCTCACGGTGACCCCATCCAGCGAGCCTGCCGAGGTGCCTGTTGACGGGCAGACCAACGGGGTTCTCGATGCCTAGATAATTCGTGCAGTAGGAGATGCACTCTTCAGTTAGAAAGCCCCTGGCTATGCTTCCCTCTGGACGTGACATGTTGCGAACGTATCCTTTGATGACACCATTCATCCTTTCGAACGGCATCATGCTGGGTAGGAACGTCGGCCCGAGTTGGATGATATCGTCTATGATATGGACCAGCAGATGCACCATAACATCGAAGAATGCGGGCGGGAAGTACATCTCAAGCTCGCATAGTATCACCATGTTCTCTTCCTGTAGCCTTCTGAGTTGCCTCACGCCAACAGACTTCTGAGAGATGACGTCGAAAAAGTTGCATAGGCCAAATAGGGTTTCACGGACGTGCACGTCCATGATCCCACGGATTGCAACTGGAAGTATCTGCGCCATCAGCACGTGACAGTCGTGAGACTTCATCCCGCTGAACTTTTGCTTCGCTGGGTTTAGGTATCTTCTTATCTTCCCCGCGTAACCGTAAGGAAGTTTTACTCCTACGAGGCAGGTGAAAAACTGCTCGATCTCCTCCTGACTTAGAGTGAAGCATGCGGGAGGGTAGTCATTTCCGGTCTTCTTGGCCTTTTTGCCTTTGCGACGACTTTCCGTGTCCTGCTTCGCCTCATCATCATCATCATCATCATATATAGCGTGAAGCTCCTGCCTGATTCCCATTGATTTCAAGTCTGCCCTTGCTTTCGGCCCATCTTTGGTCCTCTCTGGCATGTTGAGCAGGGTACCAAGCAGACTCTCGCACACGTTCTTCGTGATATGCATGACATCAAGGCTGTGAGGCACACGGTGGATCTTCCAGTACGGCAAGTCCCAGAAAACAGACCTCGTTTTCCATACCTTCAGCAGCGGCTCTAGCGCCTTTCGCTTCTTTCCCGGCTCTGGCGCCTTTTGCTTCTTTCCCGGTAGTGGGCAGTCTTTCCAATTTTTCAACAGCTCGTCTATTTCCTCGCCGCTCCTCGTACGCGGGCGTCCTCGGGGTTCGGTTTCACCATCGAATAGATCCTTGCGTTTTCTCCACAGGTCATCGTCGCGAAGCCACCTTCGATGTCCCATGAACACGGTTTTCGAAGACCCGGGATCTCTATCTAGCTGGCGATACGTTGTGTCATCCATGCACCTGACGCATCCAGAAAATCCGTGGACCACCTGCCCCGCGACATATCCGTAACCGAGATAGTCGTGCACCGTCATGAGCAGCGCGGCTCTCATAGGGAAATATTCTTTCTCTGCGGCGTCCCACGTATTGGCTGGCGTTTTCCACAGCGTGTCAAGCTCCTCTTTCAGCAGCCCCAGATACAGATTGATGTCGTTCCCTAGTTGTTTCGGTTCTTCAATTAGCATACTCATGTGAATGTACTTCCTCTTCATGCACAACCAGGGGGAAGGTTGTACATCCACACAAACACAGGCCAGGTGCTATGTGTGCTTCTCTGGCTGACAAACGGATTGACTCCATCGGTGCTCGCGCCCAGCACGATGTTCCTTGGATCGTTCCCAAATTCTAGGTCTTCGAAGTTCAACGCTTGCCACTGGCTCGCATCCTTAGGGTGACTCAGCATCTTGTCTTTTTTATCTATCTCCGGATCATTTGCGTCATCTTCTCACTTCTTCTCCTCCCTATCCGCGTGCCAACGCAGGAGCTTTGCTACATTAGGGTCCGCGAAATACCGCTGCAGACGAGGAGTGATCGGAAAGTACCACACCACTTTTCGAGGAGCTTTCTTCCTCTTCTTGTATCGAGTGATGCTGCACACCGGACATATGGTAGACTCCGCGTGCTCGTCCCGATAAATGATGCAATTGTTCATGCACACATGGTATTTCACATGCGGTAAATCCAGAGGACACACGATTTTCTTTGCCTCCTCCAAACTGGTCGGGCACTTGTTCCCTTTGGGAAGACGTTGGTGCCAGAATGACATGTTCTCGTCGAAGCATGCGTCGGTCATTTTGTGTTTTACCTTCATCTCCAGAGCCATGAGCGTTACTTTCAGGCGGGTATCCTCGGGCCTGCATCCTTCATACAATGGAGTAACCGCGTCTAACTCAAGTTGATCCATCTTGGCTTTCTCTCGGGTGGCAGCTCTTGCGTTATCCGTCTGCTTGAGAAGCAGCTCTTGAATATGAGGGTCCTGCACCCAGCCCATCGATGGTCCAGCATCGTCTGCTCCGCCGGCATCATCACCTTCATGATCATGCCCATCGTCTGCTCCGGCATCTTCCTCATCATCATGTCCTGCATCTTCTACACGATGACTGTGTACAGCATCACCGTCGTGATCATCTCCTGGGGATTCTTCGTCTTCTCGCCCGCCCGAGCCGCGGTGGTTGTCTTGCTGCCCTTCCTCATTTCTTGCCTGGCCCCCATGGACGACTTCGTAGTCATCTTCATCACCTTGCCACCGATAGCCATCTATGAAACCACGCAAGAGCAGGTGGTCCCGCACCTGCCCGGATTCCGGGTCCGCAATAAGGCTCTTCAGCTTGCATCTTCGACACGGACATCTTATCTCCGTCTCGTTCTTTTGAAGCATCTCGGCCTTCACGGACCTCAAAAACCTATTCACGATGCCTTCGGTCATCATGCGGACCATGGTCGCCTGCGGGGTAGAGCAAAACGATATTTTAGAACCAAGCAAAATTTGGCATGACTTTCCCTAAAAATAGGACCAAAAACAATGCTTAATGCCAAAATTCTCGCCGAATCGGAAATGAATCAACATTCTAGCAAAATATTGGCAACTATCGCATTTCAAATACCGGTACACCTCCAAACACAAACACATATGCAACACCACAAACATATGCAACACCACGAACATACATAGATCTAGCTAGGCCATAAAAAGTGCATGTGCACATTGTTGTAGGGAGAACAACATAAATATAGCTTCCCCCCTTACTTACCTATCAAAACAAGATAATTTAACCACTTAAATTGAATGAATCTATGGTGGAAATGAGGTGAAAAAGAGGAGGCACCCGAGACAAGGAGGAGGTGGAGAGAATGAAGTGGGGAGAAAGTGAGTGTGGGTAGGAGAGGTTGTCCAAAATATCTTGTTGCTGCCCACTTACTAATGGCGCACCAACTCTAAATGCGCCATTAGTAATCCAGGTTACTAATGGCGCACCTTCTGGTGGTGCGCCATTAGTAGTTTTGCAAAAAAAACATACTAATGGCGCACTGTCCCACGGTGGAACATTAGTGTCATTAGAAGTTTTGCAGAAAAGGGAATAAAAAATATAATAAAAAAAACAACATTAGTGGCGCACTTTCCGGCAGGTGCGCCATTACTAGTTACAACTAGTAATGGCGCACTGTGTCTGGATACGCCATTAGTATGTTTGGACAGGCGCACTAGTTTAAAAAAAATTGATACTAATGGCGCACCCTGGGCCGGGTGCGCCATTAGTAGTTTCAACTCTAATGGCGTATCAGAAGGTGGTGCGCCATTAGTATATACTAATGGCGCACCGCTTGTCTGGTGCGCCATTAGTGTCAATCCCATCTATAGCCCTTTTTCTAGTAGTGTCATGTTCTACTATGGCCTGGATTTCCATGATCTGGCCCCGAACTTCATCCTCAACATCTCGGCGTTTATCGTCGTGTGCGAGGCTTTCCTCTGCATCCGCCCCCATTTCGGCCTATGGCTCAAGACTTTCAACGTCAAGCCGAAGGTGGTGCGCGGCAACCAGGCGGAGTGCGGAGGCGCCATGGTGGGCAAGATGCCCAACATCTTATGGCTCGAGGGCTCCTTTGTGGAGACCCTGAAGGGTGGCAATCGGGGTGGTTTTACATCACCGAGTCATGCGACCCTGAGTGGGTCGCAGCCCCCGAGTTCCGGTCCGGACCCCCAACGCGGCTCACGTCCTGGAAAGAGACGGGCATGTCGTGGGGCAACAAAGGAGAGGTGACTGGACTGTAAACATGCATCGAAACCCTGGTGGACAAGCAGCTCAAGCTTGTCAACATAGTCCAGGTTATGCTCATCCGCCTGATCCTCCCGTGTCAACAACGGGCCTTCAATCTGTGGGAGTTCAACTCGGCGCAGCACCGAACTCTGAGCAGGCTCTTCGACACTACGTACAAAGATGCCTGGAAGGTGCTTTTCAAGGGCGCCGAGGCTCCCGCATCCGCCACCGAGGATCGCGGATTCAGCGCGCAGCGTCACGCTAGCGTGGTAAGTTGTTTGTACCTTTCACAGGGTATTAGTTTTCCATAGTTTAACTCAATGTGGGATCTAAGCTCCCTTACCTTTGATAGAGTTGGAAGGCGAAATCCGGACAGATCGACTGTCCGGCTCCCTTGCCCGAAGACCCAGCTGATGCCCGCTTAGCGAAGCTGCTGGTTCCGGCACCCTATGTGGTGCCGGAGAAGAAGGCCACGAAGAAGGCCACGGGGACTCGAAAGAGTTCCCGGCGCCAGGAGGTGTCAGGTTCATCACCCGACGGCTCCGAGGCGCATTCCTCCTGTGAAGACAAGGAGGAGGAAGAAGAGACCTTTCCCCCTCCAGCGGGAGGAGAGAAGAAAAGGAAGGCCGCCCTCTCTGAGGAGGTCGGAGGGTCCAAGAAGGGGAGAACCCTTCCCCTGGACTACTCCACCGACGCCGACGACGGCGGATAAGAGTGGCCGCTCAGGGCCAAGCCCCTGGCGAAATCGTAAGTATCCGGATACCCGAGTAATTCATAGTATTCCTTTATTGCACAGCTTTCCCTTATGTCGAATATGATTATGCAGCCCACCCAAAGACCGGCTCGACGCATCGTCGAGCGGTTCACTGGACTCGTCGGATGTGAATTCGCTTCCGACGGCTTCCTCCCCCCGCCCTACGGACGACGCCGAAGTGTTGTCTCAACAGGTTCCAAGCCGGGAGGAGGTGGTCCTGGAGGCGCCGCAAGGCGACCTCCCAGACTCCAGGAGTAAAGGGGATAAAACCCCTAGGGCTCCAAGTCCGGCTCTAGGTCGGACACTGCTCCGGAACCTTCAAAGGTTCCAGAGTCCGGTGGAGGACCTCCTTCCAAGAGGAGCAAGCCCACCGTGCCAGTGACCCCCGTCCAACCGGAGGCGCCGGACAATCTGTTGGAGGCGCTCCAAGGCGCCTCCATCGACGAGGAGCACCGCACCATTATGAGTGCGGTGGTCCAGAAGGTTCAGTCCGCCAAGAGCGGACTGACTGAAGCTTGTACTAGCCTTTTAACAGGCTTTGAGGTAAGTAAAGAATGTGTAAATAATATTACCACATAGACAGTAGCCCCTGATGCTCCGTTTGGCGTTCGAGAAGAAAAGCCGAATAGAGGATCAAATAAAATTCGCAGGAGTCTAACAAAAAGGAGTCAATATGCGTATGCAGGCTTCTCTGCTTGCGTCCGCCGCACTGACTGCGGAAGTGGACACGCTAAAGCACAACCTCGAGCAATCCGAGTAAGAGCTCAGGCATGCCAAGAAGTAGCTCGAGGACAATGAAGGTAAGAAATACCTTGTTTAAATATATATAAAAAGGTGCAATTGCAAAAAATGACAGGATTATCGTGGCTATTGTAGGGGCCACGTCTGAGGTGGCGACCCTTAAGCAAGCGCCGGTCGAGGCCGAGAAGAGGGCAGCCACGGAGCGCACCGAGCGGGAGAAGTATGAGGCCCAGGTTGGCAAGGTGCAGCAAGAGCTCCAGGTTCTCATGAAAAAACATGAGAGTTTGGAGCTTGACTCAAAGACGCGAGCGTCCGAGCTCGCGGCGGCTATTTAAAATGCCAAGTCTGCCAAGGCCGAATCCCAGAAGACCCTCCAGGAGTTGGATGAGGTGAAGAAGATAGCGGCGGGTAAGGCAGTCTTTATGCAAAGCAAACACATAAACGTGAGTTACTTGTTACTTACCCAGATCCGGAGCTCTCTAGGAGCATTCGCAGATCTTCCCCGGAGTGTGTCCGATGCTGCCGCATTCTATCGAGCCGAGGAGGGCAGCTCGACAGAGAAGGTGTTCTGGTCTCAGTATGCTGAGGCCGGACACCCCGTGCCCCTGAGTGACCAGCCGAAGCAACTGGTCGAGCTCCACAAGGCGGCCGAACAGGCCATGAAGGGCCTCATAGTTCGGCTGTGGCCTGGAGAGGCTCTGTGTGGGAGCTATTTCGGGCTGGTGCGGCGGCTGGTGGAGGCCTGTCCAAGGCTCGAAGTCATCAAGCGCTCCGTCTGCATTGAAGGTGCCCGTAGGGCCCTTGCCCGTGCTAAGGTGCACTGGGGCAAGCTGGATGCTGAGAAGCTTGTGAAGGACGGGCCACCGCCGAGGAAAGAGCATCGCAAGCCCGAGAATTATTATAAGGATGTTCTGAAGGGTGCCTGCCTTGTGGCGGATGAATGTTCTAGGGATGTAATTTTTGAGTGAAACTTGCTCGTTTTGTCCTATGCGCTGAAAACTTGTTCATATGCGCTAAGCAATGCTGTTGGAATTTAAAATATTACCTTCTATGCGGCTATTTATCAATTCTGAGAGATGGCGAGTCGTCGGCTTCTGCCCCCGTGCCGCTAGTGCTGGGGTGTTCGGGGATAAACCTGAGCGCTCTTTTTCCCATGTTTGGGTCCTTCGAGGGAGGCGCTCAGCCCAACGAACAAGGCAATCGGACTATAATGCGTGAACACTCTCACTTAGCCATAGAATTCTATAATTTTAAATTTCGGCGAAGCCCCTGGTATTCAGAAGACCGAGTTCGGGGTGCTATCCACGCCTTGGCCGGAAAGAGCCGACTCCTCGCTCTAAGCGGCATAAGTCTTTAGGGACTCGAAAAACCTCTCGAACAGCGACCAGCTCTCGCTTCATCATGTCAGTCAGTTTTAGCTTTCTCCACTGAGGTGCTCGACCCAACTCAACTAGGGCACAATCGCAGTGGTTCTCCTGGTGCTACCTTAGCCGATATAGCAGAACGTAAGGCACCAAAACATAGGAGCCGTGCAAACCCAACTATTGACCCAAGACATGATTCGGAGCCGATGCATATAATGCTATAAGTTCGGGGTGCCGCACTTGATAAAGTGTTCGGACTTCTCACACCATATTAAGGGGTACTAAAGCCCCTGGCGTATTTTGGCCGTACCAAAGTGTATGGGTGAAACATGTCATTAAGGAACATATATTAAAAAAGAGTAATGCAAAAATAGACAAAAGCTAGTGGGATAAAATCCGTCAATAATTGGGTCTAGAACCAATGCGGCGAATCCGCCATGACAGGTGCTAGTGGGATGGTCCCTTCGATCAAAGGTGATCGGGCAGGAGGACCATGGGTTGAACTTTGGGGCGATTGGCTCTATCGCGTATACGTCCCTTAACGCGCGCTTCCGGTCCCTCTTGGGAATGTGGCTTGCGTATATCATGTTCACCGTCCACACTTGTGGGGGAAAACCCTTCTGTCCACTGTTGTTCGGTGGCCGGGGCTCTTCGTCATCATCGCTATGCAGCTCCTTGTCTGTATTTTCGGCATTTAACTTGCATGCCTGCTTGAACACCCAACAATTCCTGTTGGTGTGATTGGCCGGCTTTTCAGGGGTGCCATGTATCTGGCACAAGCGGTCAAGTATTTGGTCCAAACTGGACGGGCCCCTAGGATTTCTTTTGAATGGCTTTTTACGCTGACCGGATTTATAGCCTCTGAATCCGGCATTAACTGCCGTATCCTCAGCATTGTCGCCGTTAATGCGGCGCTTTTGCTTGTTGTGACGCAACCTGCCATTACTGTCCCTGGTATCCGAATTACCAGAGTTCTTGGTCATATTGTTGCTACGAGCAAGCCAGCTGTCTTCTCCCGCACAAAAGCGGGTCATCAGTGTCGTGAGTGCTTCCATAGACTTCGGTTTTTCCTGTCCAAGGTGCCGGGCAAGCCACTCGTCACGGATATTGTGCTTGAAGGCTGCTAGGGCCTCGGCGTCCGGATGGTCGACTATTTGATTTTTCTTTGTTAGGAACCGTTTCCAGAATTGCCTGGCCGATTCATCTGGCTGCTGATTTACATGACTTAGGTCATCGGCGTCTGGGGGTCGCACATAAGTGCCCTGGAAATTGTCGAGGAATGTGGCTTCTAGGTCCTCCCAACAACTGATTGATCCTGTTGGCAAGCTGTTAAGCCAATGCCGAGATGGTCCTTTAAGCTTGAGTGGGAGGTATTTGATAGCATGGAAATCATCGCCGCGGGCCATGTGGATATGAAGGAGATAATCCTCGATCCATACTGCAGGATCTGTTGTGCCGTCATATGATTCGATGTTTACGGGTTTGAAACCCTCGGGGATTTGATGATCCATTATTTCGTCTGTGAAGCATAGTGGGTGTGCGGCGCATCTGTACTGGGCTATATCACGATGTAGCTCCAATGAGCTTTGTCTATTGTGTTCGGCCCTGCCGAATTTGTGGCCGGCGTGACGGTTACCGTCTCGAGTGATGGGGCACCCACGCGATCCATAGATCGATCTTGTTTGCCTTGCCTTGTCCTCCAACATATCTTGCAGGTCCGGCGCATTTTCCCGTGCCTTGGTACGGGGTGCGGCTTGAGTGGAGGGCCGAGAGGCCTCTCTGTCGCGGCCACGAGGTGGCCGATTAGCCGTATTGAGTGAAGGTGATGTAGGTTTAAGTGCTTCCTCCTCTAATCGGGGTAGAAACCTGCGCTTTGGGTAGCTCTTCGAGGGGCGTTCGAGTTTATGCTCTTCGGGTGCAAGGACTTCAGTCCATCTGTCGACTAGCAAATCTTGATCAGCCCTAAGCTGTTGCTGTTTTTTCTTGAGGCTACTTGCCGTGGCCATAAGCCTGCGTTGAAAACGCTCTTGCTCAACGGGATCCTCTGGCACGACGAATTCGTCGTCGTCGAGGCTTGCCTCGTCTTCAGAGGGAGGCATATAATTATCGTCCTCGACCTCTCTGTCTGCCGCTCTCTCATGAGGGCTGGTTTCTCCATCCTCCTGTGCTAAATCTTGCTAGAGGGGGTTTTCTTCGGCACTATCCGGAGTATTATTATCTCCCGTGCTGGAATCACCGTATTTGTTTTGGCGGGATTTTGAGCGGCGCCACTGACGCCGGCGCTTAGGCTGTTTCTTGGAGGGATCATCCTCCGTTGTTCCATCGCCATCTCCTTCTTTTGGGATGTCCACCATGTATATGTCATATGACAAGGTGGCTTTCCAGGGCCTGATAGGCGCTGGTTCTTCATCGTCTCCTTCATCGGCGTCCATACCGTCGATGTCTTCGGAGTCGAAGTCGAGCATGTCGGTTAAATCGTCGACAGTGGCTACAAAGTGGGTGGTGGGTGGGCTTTGAATTTCTTCATCATCCGTACCCCAACCTTGCTGACCGTAGTCTGGCCAGAGCTCTCCTGATAAAGAGAAAGATTCCAGTGTCTTCAGAATATCGCCGAAAGGTGAGTGCTGAAAGATGTCCATGGAAGTAAACTCCATGATCGGCGCCCAATCGGATTCGATCGGCAGGGGCGCGGAGGGTTCGGAGTCCGGAGAGGAGTCCGGCTCCTTGGAGTCACGAGTCTCGCGGAGTGCGGGGCTGGTGTTCGGCTCAATCGCCGTTGGGATTGCAGCCCCCGAGGCGGCGTCCAACCACTCATCCTCGATCGGCGCAGTTGCCTCCGAATTAAGGGTCGAAGCCGATGCGGGTGCGGTCTCCGGGGCACTGTTCGGCGGCAGAGCTAGATCATGCTCGTCGGGGACAGTGCGGCGCGCTCGGCAGTGGCTCGAATCAGTCGAAGATCAAGTCCCCTCGGATGTCAGCTGTGTAGTTTAAACTTCCAAATCTGACCTGATGGCCAGGGGCGTAGCTTTCGATCTGCTCCAGATGGCCAAGTGAATTAGCCCGTAGTGTGAAGCCGCCGAAGACGAAGATCTGTCCGGGGAGAAAGGTCTCACCCTGGACGGCATCGTTATTGGTGATCGTAGGATCCATCGAGCCTGACGGTGACGACACAAAGGAACTCTCAATGAAAGCACCAATGTCGGTGTCAAAACCGGCGGATCTCGGGTAGGGGGTCCTGAACTGTGCGTCTAGGCCGGATGGTAACATGAGGCAAGGGACACGAAGTTTTACCCAGGTTCGGGCCCTCTCGATGGAGGTAAAACCCTACGTCCTGCTTGATTAATATTGATGATATGGGTAGTACAAGAGTAGATCTACCACGAGATCGGAGAGGCTAAACCCTAGAAGCTAGCCTATGGTATGATTGTTGTTCTGTATGTTGTCCTACGGACTAAAACCCTCTGGTTTATATAGACACCGGAGAAGGTTAGGGTTACACAAAGTCGGTTACAATGGTAGGAGATCTACATATCCGTATCGCCTAGCTTGCCTTCCACGCCAAGGAAAGTCCCTTTCGGACACGGGACGAAGTCTTCAATCTTGTATCTTCATAGTCCAGGAGTCCGGCTGAAGGTATAGTCCGGCTATCCGAACACCCCCTAATCCAAGACTCCCTCAGGTGGAAAAATGCCTAGTTTAACATGGTGGCTTTACTTTGCATGTTTAACAACTCTTAAATTGTGTTTAGGGCAGAACAGTACCAAATTCAAATATTGCATGTGAGGATTTCTCCGGAATTGTTGTTCGTTGTTCCGACCTCATTTAAACTTGCCTAGATAGGTAGTTTTGTTTTGCCTCACCTCTTGCCATGTTTAACAACTTTTAAATTTGTTGAGTACCTAACCGAGAGTGAACTAAATAATTGATGTGGTGTTCCATCAATATGCAACTCGTTGCATATTGAGCTCCACTTAATTTGTAGGGTTGTTTTGTGCATTTTGCCATGCCATGTTTCATTATACCGGACATGCATCATACTTGGTTGTGCATCATGCCATGTTTATGTGGTGGTTGTTTACTATGTTGTTTGCTTTCTTTCCGATGTACTTCTCGGTAATCCGGTAACGTTGCGCTCGTGAGGATCCGTTCGACTTCGTCCGTTTGTCTTCTTCATGGACTTGTTCTTCTTCCTTGCGGGATCTTAGGCAAGATGACCATACCCTCGAAATCACTTCTATCTTTGCTTGCTAGTTGCTCACACTTTTGCTATGCCTATGCTGCGATACCTACCACTTGCTTATCATGCCTCCCATATTGTTAAGCCAAGCCTCTAACCCACCTTGTCCTAGCAAACCGTTGTTTGGCTATGTTACCGCTTTGCTCAGCCCCTCTTATAGCATTGTTAGTTGCAGGTGAAGATTGGAGTTTGTTCCTTGTTGGAACATGGATATTTTGTTGGGATATCACAATATCTCTTATTTAATTAATGCATCTATATACTTGGTAAAGGGTGGAAGGCTCGGCCTTATGCATGGTGTTTTGTTCCACTCTTGCCGCCCTAGTTTCCGTCATATCGGTGTTATGTTCCCGGATTTTGCGTTCCTTACACGGTTGGGTTATAATGGGAACCCCTTGATAGTTCACCTTGAATAAAACTCCTCCAGCAATGCCCAACATTGGTTTTACCATTCGCCACCTAGCCTTTTCTTTCCCTTGGGTTCTGCAGACTCAAGGGTCATCTTTATTTAAACCCCCCCGGGCCAGTGCTCCTCTGAGTGTTGCTCCAAACTAGAGCCCTGTGCAGCGCCCCCTCGGGGAAACTCGAGGTTTGGTTTTAGTTGTATGGAGCACTCATCTGAGTGTGCTCTGAGAACGAGATATGTGCATCTCCTATCGGGATTTGTCGGCACATTCGGGCGGTGTTGCTGGACTTGTTTTACCATTGTCGAGGATGTCTTGCAACCGGGATGCCGAGTCTGATCGGATTGTCTTGGGAGAAGGAATATCCTTCGTTGACCATGAGAGCTTGTGATGGGCTAAGTTGGAACACCCCTGCAGGGATTTGAACTTTTGAAAGCCGTGCCCGCGGTTATGGGCAGATGGGAATTTGTTAATGTCCGGTTGTAGAAAACATGAAGTTTATCTTAATTAAAATACATCAACCGCATGTGTAACCGTGATGGTCTCTTCTCGGCGGAGTCTGGTAAGTGAACACGGTGTTGGAGTTATGTTTCACGTAGGTTGTTCTAGGATCACTTCTTGATCATAGTTGTTCGACCGTGCCTTTGCCTTCTCTTCTCGCTCTCATTTGCGTTGTTAGCCACCAAATATGCTAGTCGCTTGCTGCAGCTCCACCTCATACCTTTTACCCTTCCTATAAGCTTAAATAGTCTTGATCGCAAGGGTGTGAGATTGCTGAGTCCCCGTGACTCACAGATACTTCCACAACCAGCTTGCAGGTGCCGATGTTACCGTGCAGGTGACGCAACCGAGCTCGAGGGGGAGCTCTATGAAGATCTTGTTCGTTTGTTGTTCCGTTTCTAGTTGATCAGTAGTGGAGCCCAGTTGGGACGATCGGGGATCTGTGTAGCATTTGGGGTAGTTTTATTTTATTTTGGTTCCGTAGTTGGACCTTGATTGTATCTGGATGCTGTAATGCTTTATTCATGTAATTGTGTGAAGTGGCGATTGTAAGCCAACTATGTATCCCTTTCCCTTATGTATTACATGGGTTGTGTGAAGATTACCTCACTTGCGACATTGGTTTCAATGACGTTATGCCTTTAAGTCATGCTTCAACACGTGGGAGATATAGCCGCATCGAGGGTGTTACAAGTTGGTAATCAGAGCCTTCCCCGACCTTAGGAGCCCCCTGCTTGATCGAATCGCTGGTGTTGTTGAGTCTAGAAAAAAAATTTGAGTCATTTAGGATTATATATATCGGAGAGTTAGGAATTCTTTTTACTCCTCAGTCTCTTCGTCGCTCTGGTGAGACATCCTGACGTAGAGTTTTGACTCTTCTCTTCTCAAATTTCACTAATTTTTTTAGGATCATGCGGGTATCTTGGAATCATTTTGATGGTTTTGTGACGAGAACATTGTTCTTGGTGCCTCCTAACATTTAGGGTTGTGGCAGTGTCCCGGGGAGTTGAGCTTCAAGGTGTTGTCGTCACAATTTTATCGTTGCAATTCTGGAATACCTGAGTTCGCCGACATCAAAAATCTCTTTTATGTAGTTGTTGGTGAGATAACCTCGACGCCACCCAGTACTAGGGCAGGAGTTTGGGAGTATTTCCATAACTCGTATAACGAATGCTTTTTGAAGGTTGAGGTAAATGATTTCCGAAGGTTTCTTGGTTATGTGTTGAAGGATGGATACAGCTGGATGTAGGATTTGCTAGTTTTGGGTGAGATATTATGCTTCCCCTGTATCCCCAACACCTGATTGCATAACCGGAAAGTTTCGGGAGTTTATAAGTGGGAATTCAAGTAGCTCTTAGGATATCTTTCCTACAGACGCATGATATGAGATTGGGTTCGACGTCTAGTGGTCCGCCTATCCATGGTTGGTTTTACAGTGGTCTCGTTGTGTCTTAAAGAGTCCTTGGCTATGCCGACTCGAGGACGCTTCGTATGTCATGTGCACTGCCTTGTACATGATGGTGTTGTACGATCGAGCCCGTGTAGGCCCCACCACGAAAACTTCAGACAAAATCTCTATCATATGTTTGTTCCGGCTTATTCTGCAAGCCAATCCTTTGTTTTGTTTTGAGTTGTGGTATTCGAGTTGCTTCGAAGTCAAATGTTGATTCCATACCTTTCCTAAATGGTATTCTCATGTTCCTATGTGAATACCAATCCCTCATGATCATCAAGATTATCATGTTAATTCTTTTTTAACCGGCGTGTTTCTCTTCAAGTGGATCCACCCATTTCAACATCAGTGACATCAATTCTCAGTTCTTCTCAACGGTGTTTGTTTCATCCGTCTCCAAGTTGCCTTTGTTTTTTCCCGCCCTCACTCCCTTGTTTTCTCCGAGGACTCACAATTTTTACTCAAGTATCCTTTTATTGATGGGAAGTCTCTCCATTCCTTTCCATTAATGTTCTTACCTGGTGATGCTCATGAAGATTCTAACGGAGCATCAAGTTTATCATTCTTTGTTCTTTTATCTTCCCCGGTGTGTTCAATGCAATCTTTCGATGGTGATCACATACTTTTCCTTGTTTCAAATGCGTTCTTATGCCGGTGCACCTCATAATCATTCCCCGCTTGCTATTCAATTGTTCTGGAGTGCTGAAGAAATCTCAGAAGGCTTGTTTTGTCATTCAAGATCCGTTCCACTTATTTCGAGGTTGTTATCTCATTCAAGCCGTTAAATTCAACCAGTGCATTCTCTCTTTTAAACTGTTCTACGGTGTTTGTTTTGAGTGGGCCCTAACCCACATGTCTTTTCCTAGGATCTTACCTAACTCTTCTAATTTTCCTGGAGCTATCCTCAAATTATTTTCAAAGTTTGACGTAAGAATGAATTGTCATCAGTCAAATGCCTTTCTCCAAGATCTTTCATTTCTTTTCACCATTGGCTCAACCATTCTATTCTTCATCACGGATTGCCTCAACAATTCTTGGTGGTGTTTCCCATCGTCATTCTATACATTTGAAGACCGAAGAAGAGTTTTTCCTCCAAATCTTTCCCATTCTCTCGAGATTCGTCATTCTAGCTAGTGGCCATCCTCTCATAATTGTTTTTTATTGTGAGAATTCTTTTCACCCACTCGGAGCTTTTCATGAGTAGTTACCATTTCTTTCCTCCGAAGGCCATCTTTTCAAATATTATTCATTCCAGCTTTCAGCTCTCATTATTCAATCATAATGGTCACTTCATTCTCATGTATCTAAATTCTCTCAAGTATCTTCATTCATTTCTCTAATTCTTACCGGTGTTTTCCTTATCTTTTCTTTGTTCATTTTCAATTCTTACGGTGTTTTGCTCACGATTCTCTTCCATGGTTATCATATTTATTCATTCGTTGTTCCAATCCTACCGGTGGTTCGTTGAAGACCTTCTCAAGTTTGTGTTATATCTATCTTAATCCTTTCTACGAGAATAAGTTGTATGCAATCCGTTGCTTGTCATCAATTAAATTGGTGAAGGATGCGCATAATGTAATTCTTATTCTTGTTTCATCCAAGTAAATTTAATTCCTTATTCCGGAGGTTCATCAAATTCTTGGTTTCACTTGATTCATCTTTTCTTTTCTCGGAGTTCCAAACTCTCTCATTTTTCTCGTCATGAAGATCCATCTAATCATTGCAAGTCTTCACCTTGTGTTTTCAACTTCTCTTTCATTTTCGATTGACCATTTCTTTTGTTTACCGGAGTTCTTCATGAAGGTTCTACATGATGGTTCATAAAGGATTTAATTCCTTTTCGAAGTGTTCATCAAGATTCTTTTTAGAGGAGCTCAAGCATTCTTCATCTTGCAATCCGGAGTGCTATTCTTTCACGCATATCTTTTGAGGTGGTGTTATGTCTTTCTTGATAAGTTCCCTTCGTGCTTCGTGATTCACAAGTTATCAAGAATGAGATATTTTAAATCCACCAATCTCTTCATTGGAGTTATCTTGTATCATGTTTCTCCTAAAGCCTTCTCTAAGGATTATTGCTATTTATGGTGCTTATTAGTGACCAAAGTTCTTCATTTATCCTCCCGGCGAAATAGTCTCATCTCTTTGTTTATATCAATCCAATCTATTGTTTCCGTTAGTGGCGGAATTTCACCTCATAGTTTTGAGAGGTGCTCCATAAGCCCACTACAACCGTGTTCTTTTCGTTGTTGGTTTTCCAACAACTCGATTCGCCCTTCTCCTAAGGATGCCTTTTCAAGCTCATTTGAGGTAGAAGATATTGTTTTCTCCTCCGTTCATTCCATTCCATCCTCTCATTTCTTTTGAAGGCTTTGTGATGTTGCTCTCTTCTCTCATCATCTCGGATTGTCAGGATCGTGTTCTTTCCTTTGCTTATCCATTCAACTAGAGTGGCGTGTTTTCATTCGAGTTCTCCCCATTCTATCAAGTTTTGCCTCCCTTCTCAACCAGAGTGCTGTCTGAAATCTTTCTTACCCATTGTGCCTTTCTTTCAATAGTTAAGGAGGCACTGTGTTGTTGATGTCATCAAGTATCTTCTCATCTTGTCAAGTTCATGTTCAATTCCTTTCTTTTACAGTCGGTGTGCTGCCCAAATTACATCATTTTTATTCCTTCTCTATCTTGTTTAACCTGAGTGTTGTGTCTATCATTCCTCTTCTAACCATACTCTCACCCAAGCGCTTTCATTTTGACAAGTTCATATTATTGCCTTCCATTTCCAACCGGAGTGTTGTCGTAATTGATCTATATCTTTCTTTGTACATCTCGTTTCATCCGTAGTGCTTGCATGTACTTCCTATCCATTGCAACCCTTGTCTTATGTCTTTCAACCTACAAGGCTCTAGAAAGGTTCTCTGTTCCTCTTTCGAACGGAGTATTTTCAACTTTGCTCATCTTCGTTGCATTCTTTCTTTCAACTTGTTCAACCTCTCAAGGTTCATGGTGTCACTCGTTTGCCAAAGAAGCAACTTAGTTTTACCTCTTCTCTTCCTCTTCCTTTTCCCTCCGGTGCCATCCTAGATCTCGGGATGAGATCCTCTTGTAGTGGTGGAGTGTTGTGACGCCCCGAGACCATTGTGCCAGGTGTCTTCCAGTTATTCGCTGGAGTTGCCATGTCATTCGCTTGCGAGTTGCATCTTGTCATGTCATCATGTGCATTGCATCATCATGTTTTCAAAACTTGCATTCGTCCGGGTCTCCTAGTTCCGTCCGTTGTTTGTTCTGAGTCCAACCACACTCGCACGCGCCTGCGGCATGTCCGACATATTATTTTATAAGTGGCCATAAAATGTTCTCGGAATGGGTTGAAAGTTGGCGCTCGATGTTGTTTTGTTTCCAGTAGGCCGCCTGCCAAGTTTCATCGCATTCGGAGCTCGTTTGATAGCCCAACCATTAAACTATAGCGGCAATATAGCCGGTCTAACATCGGACGTTTTCGGTCTCCGAAAACTGTTGCCGGACTTTCCCTCTCTTTTCCTCCCTAGACCGTCTTCACATTTCACTACACACCCTCAGGCCCTACCTAACCCCTCTCGTCAGCCCACGGCCCTCCTCGCACGCGCGTCCGAAAAGCTGTCCCGGACCCGACTCGGACTGTCGCCACCGTTGTGTCCGGATCATCCCCAAACATCTACAAAACGTCTCCGTTTTCTTATTTGGGATCCCTAGCCTATTTTTCCCGACCGTTCGATTACAATCGGAGGGACGGATTTACCCCTAACCAAAACCACTCGCTATATATATTAGCCTAACCTAGACCAAATCCCTAATTCCTAGGGATCCATCCCACTGCCGCCACTCACTTCCTCAGATTCCACGCCGAACCAATCCTCCAGCCAACCGAAGCCACAGCCTTCTCCTCCTCGGATCCGCCGCCGCCACCCTCAAATCCCACATCGGGATCCTCCCGGATCCCCTTCTCCCTCTGCCGGCAAGCATCACCAGCAGGTGAGCCCTCGCCGCCTAGTTCTCTCTCTCCCTGCAGCTCTCTTTTCCCTCTCTGGTTCTCCCCTCGCTTCGTCCCTCTCGTGGCTCTCTTCATAGGTGCTCTCCACGCCATGGAAGCCACCGCAGGCCTCCACCTCGACCACTGCCACCATGGAGCAGCCCCATGCCCGAGCGTCCCTGTCGCTGTCGTCTCGTCCCTGCTAGAGCCTCCTCAGCCGGTGCTCGATCCAGTTTGGGATCGAGGCCACAGCCTCGCTGCGCCCGAGGGAAGGAGCTCCTCGCGCCCACTCCTTCCATATGCCCCTCACCGACGCCTGCACCTCGCCGACACCACAG
>NC_041382.1:560444316-560460545 GCF_002162155.2 Triticum dicoccoides | reverse complement strand
CGCGCCATTGGCTGCATCGGCCCGGACCGGCCTCCTCATGTCCGGTCCGCCCCGCCGCCTCCGCTCGCGGTTCCGGCGAGTCCAGTCTTATTACGCCGCCTCCGCTCCTCCCCGTCGTCGCCTGGCGCCGCCAAGTTTCCCCGCCGCTGATGCCGTTCCCCTGCCATGGCGCCTCGGCCCCCTCTGCTCCCGCACCTGAGGCCCCGAGCTCCTCCAGCTCGACCCAGTCTGCCGAGCTCCCTGCCGCACCGGAGTCTCGTCGTTCCCGCGTCCGGTTGCCGTCGTTCCTTGCCTGCGTCGCCTCGCCAAGTCCCTGCAATCGTGTTGTTGTTTTACCTGTTGATGTCGCTGTTCTTCAGAGCGAGCAGTTTGCCCGCTCGCCTGCGCCTCGCATTTACCGAGCACAACGCCGCAGCGACCATGCATGGGCCTCCTCTTGCCTCGCCCCGGCCCAGAGCTTCCTCCAGCAAGGCCGGCCCAGCACCAAGGCGCAGGCCCAGCTCCCTTCAGCCGCGTAGGCCCAGCTCCCTTCGCCCGCGAGGCCCAGCTCTGCGCGCCCCTGCGGGCCCTATGTGAGCAGCTCGTTCCACCAGATTTCAGCCCAGAGTCTATTTTTTTAGGCTCTGCAAATTTAGTTATTTTTCCAGAGAGACCTGATTTACAGAGAACCCCTCATACTCCATGCATATTAAAACTCAACAATCTATGCATCACATGTAAAAACTTTATATATGAAATAGGAGTAGATTTTCGTCTAGTTTAACAATTTGCAACTTTCATCCTTGGTAAAAATGTTTAAAATGATGTTTGCTTTAATTTGCCTATTGCCATGGTAAAACGGTTTATTTCATAACTAAATAACCGTAGCTCCAAACTTAACAAACTTTATATGTAAATGGGGTGGAAAAATGCCTAGTTTAACATGGTGGCTTTACTTTGCATGTTTAACAACTATTAAATTGTGTTTAGGGCAGAACAGTACCAAATTCAAATATTTCATGTGAGGATTTCTCCGGAATTGTTGTTCGTTGTTCCGGCCTCATTTGAACTTGCCTAGATAGATAGTTTTCTTTTGCCTAACCTCTTGCCATGTTTAACAACATTTAAATTTGTTGAGTACCTAACCGAGAGTGAACTAAATAATTGACGTGGTGTTCCGTCAATATGCAACTCGTTGCATATTGAGCTCCACTTAATTTGTAGGATTGTTTTGTGCATTTTGCCATGCCATGTTTCATTATACCGGACATGCATCATACTTGGTTGTGCATCATGCCATGTTTATGTGGTGGTTGTTTATAATGTTCTTTGCTTTCTTTCCGGTGTACTTCTCGGTAATCCGGTAACGTTGCATTGGTGAGGATCCGTTCGACTTCGTCCGTTTGTCTTCTTCATGGACTCGTTCTTATTCCTTGCGGGATCTCAGGCAAGATGACCATACCCTCGAAATCACTTCTATCTTTGCTTGCTAGTTGCTCGCTCTTTTGCTATGCCTATGCTGCGATACCTACCACTTGCTTATCATGCCTCTCATATTGTTAAGCCAAGCCTCTAACCCACCTTGTCCTAGCAAACCATTGTTTGGCTATGTTACCGCTTTGCTCAGCCCCTCTTATAGCGTTGCTAGTTGCAGGTGAAGATTGGAGTTTGTTCCTTGTTGGAACATGGATATTTTGTTGGGATATCACAATATCTATTATTTAATTAATGCATCTATACACTTGGTAAAGGATGGAAGGCTCGGCCTTATGCCTGGTGTTTTGTTCCACTCTTGCCGCCCTAGTTTCCATCATATCAGTGTTATGTTCCCGGATTTTGCGTTCCTTACACGGTTGGGTTATAATGGGAACCCCTTGACAGTTCACCTTGAATAAAACTCCTCCAGCAATGCCCAACATTGGTTTTACCATTCGCCACCTAGCCTTTTCTTTCCCTTGGGTTCTGCAGACTCAAGGGTCATCTTTATTTAAACCCCCCGGGGCCAGTGCTCCTCTGAGTGTTGGTGCAAACTAGAGCCCTGTGCAGCGCCCCCTCGGGGAAACTCGAGGTTTGGTTTTAGTTGTATGGAGCGCTCATCTGAGTGTGCCCTGAGAACGAGATATGTGCAGCTCCTATCGGGATTTATCGGCACATTCAGGCGGTGTTGCTGGACTTGTTTTACCATTGTCGAGGATGTCTTGTAACCGGGATGCCGAGTCTCATCGGATTGTCTTGCGATTAGGAATATCCTTCGTTGACTGTGAGAGCTTGTGATGGGCTAAGTTGGGACACCCCTGCAGGGATTTGAACTTTCGAAAGCCGTGCCGCGGTTATGGGCGGATGGGAATTTGTTAATGTCTGGTTGTAGAAAACCTGAAGTTTATCTTAATTAAAATACATCAACCGTGTGTGTAACCGTGATGGTCTCTTCTCGGCGGAGTCCGGGAAGTGAACACGGTGTTGGAGTTATGTTTGATGTAGGTTGTTCTAGGATCACTTCTTGATCATAGTTGTTCAACCGTGCTTTTGCCTTCTCTTCTTGCTCTCATTTGCGTTGTTAGCCACCAAATATGCTAGTCGCTTGCTGCAGCTCCACCTCATACCTTTTACCCTTCCTATAAGCTTAAATAGTCTTGATCGCGAGGGTGTGAGATTGCTGAGTCCCCATGACTCACAGATACTTCCACAACCAGCTTGCAGGTGCCGATGTTACCGTGCAGGTGACGCAACCGAGCTCTAGGAGGAGCTCTATGAAGATCTTGTTCGTTTGTTGTTCCATTTCCAGTTGATCAGTAGTGGAGCCCAGTTGGGACGATCGGGGATCTGTGTAGCATTTGGGGTAGTCTCCTTTTATTTTGGTTCCGTAGTTGGACCTTGATTTTATCTGGATGATGTAATGCTTTATTCATGTAATTGTGTGAAGTGGCGATTGTAAGCCAACTATGTATATCTTTCCCTTATGTATTACATGGGTTGTGTGAAGATTACCTCACTTGCGACATTGCTTTCAATGCCGTTATGCCTTTAAGTCGTGCTTCGACATGTGGGAGATATAGCAGCATCGAGGGCGTTATAGCCTGCCGGCAAGCAACTTCTTCCACTCCTTCCTCGAGTTCTACAGACTCCAGCTGCACCACCTCACCCCCAACATGGTGGTGCTACTGTCCGCCTTTGTCACCTTGTGCGAATGCTTCATCGGCGTTCTCCCCACCATCGAGCTCTGGGGGGAGTTCTTCTACTCCAAGCTCGGCACCCAAGCCGTGGGCGTGCTGGCTCAGTGCGTCGCGTTCATCGCCGTGCGGAGGTCGGGGCCGACAACCCATTTCCCTCCATCAGGATGATCAAGTCGGTGAAGATGTGGCAGCGGTCGTACTTCTACATGAAGAACGTCTCCGCAGAGGGTGATTGGGTCAATCTGCCGGCCTACGTAGCCGGCCCGCCAGCAGGGAGGCAGCCCAACTGGTCGCACCGGGCCTGGACGTTGACACTTGCAGGAGCCGACGCCGTTGCACAGCTTCGAGTGCTGACGCAGTCGGAGGGCCTGACCGGGCCGGATTTGCTGGCTGCCTTCATGGCGCGCCGAGTGATTCCCCTTCAAAGTCGCCTCCACATGATCTGTCAGATGAGCGGGCACCAGGACCCAAGTCGGATGTGCACCAAGGAGATGCGTCATGAGGAGGTAGCCTACATGGTGAACTATCTTGCGAGCTGCGACCTCAACGAAGAGTGACAGTTCAGCAAGGAGTGGTATTCACGTGCTGCCCCTCCGCCTCTGGTGAGTTGTTTTCCTTCTCTCTGTTTCTTCGATTCTCCTGACATCTTTACTGCCGAGTCCGTCTTGTCCGTTCTGACCAGTCGGCTTTGGTCAGAACCCCCTCCTCTAGCCAGCAGCCGGCACCGTGGGGCCGGACCGTGAGTTCCTCCCCGACCGAGCGGAGAGCGATGTGGACGACCCCGACTTGGGGGCAGCGGCCCTGGAGGACAACGCCGAGGGAGGAGGCGGCGCAGCAGGTGGCCCGAGACTTGGGGCCAGTGTCGAGGACTGGCCTGATGATGACGAGGAGGTCACCCCGCGCCACCAGCCAGGAGCCAGCCAGCCGGGCACGGGCTCGTCAGCCCCGCCGGACACCCAAGGCGGCGGCAAGAAGCGCAGGGCTGGGATGAGCCTGTTCGGCAGCCGGCCGAAGAAGCCCACGGGCTCAGCCGCGGCGACCAAGCAGGACGAAGCGGCCGCAAAGGCCAACTGCTTCCGCAAGGTGGTGAAGATGCCGCAGCTGATTTCGGCGTAAGTGCTACCTCCCTTTGTACCTTCACATTTCTTTATTGAGTCTGTCTGAAATCCATTTGCTTTATTTTCCCGACTTTACGGCCCCGCTCTCTCTTGAGAAGTCGACCGCCGGCTCCGTCGTAAAGTCGGCAGAGACCTCCTCCACCACCCGGCGGATTGATCCCGCCGCCGACCTCCGGGAGGCGACGGAGCGGAACACGCGGGAGGCGCGTGAGGAGCGGGAAGCCGCCCGCCTGAAGAAGGCGGAAGCCGACAAGGCGGAGGCCACCGCCCTGAAGAAGCTGGCGGAAGCCGAGGCTACCGATGCGGAGAAGAAGCACGCTGAGGAAGCCGCACACCGCCAGTCGGAGGTGTTTGTCGTCCCCTTGAACTCTGCGCCGCCGCTACCGGAGTTCATGGTGCACACTGGGGAAGTCAGCGACGAGAACCCGGTCATGGAGAGGGATGCCAACGTCACCTCCACGCCGGAAGTCATTGTGCCAACACCGCCGCCCTCCGGAAGCGCGCCAGGCAGGCAACCGGTGGACCCGCCAGTGCCGCCAACCGAAGGCGTGGCGGCGACGGGCATGGCCCTCGAGGTCAGCACGCCGACGCGCCGCCGTCTTGCGAAGGCGACCTCAGCGCCGCGCCCTCTGGAGACCGGCGCTGCGAGCTCCACGATCCCGGACACTGAGCTGTCGAGCGCGGCGCCCACCAGGTGGGTGCGGGGAGGCAGGACGGGCCGTTGAACCAGGCACTCTTGGACGTCCAACCCAAGCTGCGGGCCGAGGGCGACGCCATCAAGGACTGCACCAAGGCGTATCTGGCGTCGCGAACAGCCATCCGGGTACGCATCCTTCCTTTTTGTTTTTGCTTTCGTTGTTTTTCTTTGTGGCGGCGCGCCAGTGCACCCACTGGGTGTAGTCCCCGAGTTTCGGGCCGGCTGCTGAGCAGGCAGCTCGGAACTCTAATCGGTGAGTTCCAAGCACCAACACTTTTTCTGAAATTTTGATGCAGGATTACGACAATCTTCGCGTGACCTCCTTCAACGCCAATGTTGAGGAGCTGGCCAAGCAGACCGCCGACTTGTCGGATAGCTGGGGTGAGTCTTCTTCTTTCTCTGCGGGAGCGCGCTGGCGCACCCGCGGGCTGTAGTCCCCGAGATTCAGGCCGACTGTTGAGCAGTCGAACCGGATCTCCCCGGCGAACTTTTCTTCTTTGTTGACGACTGACACCCCTCCCTTTCCTTCTTCAGAGGCCAACGCCGCCCTTCAGCAGCAGCTGGGCGAAGTCAACACCGCGCTGCGCGTCAAGGAGGAGGTGTGCGTCCGGGTGACGGAGGAGCGCGACCGGCTGGCTACACAGCTGGTGGAGCAGAAGGAGCTGCTCTAGAGGGCCCAGAAGGAGGCGGAGGACAAGGAGACCGCCCGTCTTGCCGAATTTGCGTCCGAGCGCTCCTCCTGGACTGACAAGGAGGCGACGCTGGTCTCCGGCTTCCAACCAATCGAAGATCTTGTTGATGGTGAGCTTCCCCTCATTTCCTTTTCTAGGCTACCGACTGCTAGTTGAGTCGACCTTAAATTTTTAACCTTGTTTCTTCGCTCTTCTTCCTTAGCAGACTTCTTCCCCGTCCATTCGGACTCCGCCAATCAAGCCATCGAGGCTGATCATGAAGCACGGAGGGCAGACGGTGCACAAATCGCCGCCAACGCCCCCCCGAACTCTTGGCGAGCAGATTTTTAGCATCAAGGCCCACCTTCGGCCGGCCCACCGGATGCTGCGCCGGCTTCAACATGTCGGCGCCCAGGCGATTGCCACCCTGTGGCCGGATATGCAGGCACCGCGCACCCCTAGTCGGACTGCCGACTGGCTGGAGGTAGCAGCCGGCCGTCTTGAGGCCTGGAAGGGTTCTTCGGCCCGGGCTGGAGCACGCCGGACTTTAGAATTCGCCAAGGCGTGGTATCCTGGGCTGAGTTTAGCCCAGTTAGCCACATTCCGGCTGGAAGCTCAGGCGGAGCTGGCAGCGGTGGAAGACGATCTCGTCAAGCGCGCCGCGTCAATCGCCATGTACACCAACACCAGCGTCTTTGTCCTAGAGTGGGCTAAGAACGGCGAGGAGGTGCCGCCGGAGTGGTTCGGGCTGAACCCGGACGATGGCGAGGACTCGGCGGAGGTGATCGACTCCAGTGGCGAAGAAGAAGGCGAGGAGGATGAAGGAGACGACGAGGAGGCGCCACAGGTCGAGGCAGACGGCCAGCCCCAGCTCGACCGCGCCTCTAGCAACGAGCCGCGCCCAACTGAGCCAGCTGTTGCCAGAGGTGATCAAGCGGAGACCAACCAGCCGGCCACCCTGGCAACTGGCACCGCCGACTCCTCCGGTCCTCCGAGTCCGTCTGCGGCTTCCTAGGCTGCCACTTTATCTTTGTTTTACCTGCTTAGCAGTCTCAATGAACTTGTTATTTTGCACAATTCCACCCACTGGGTGTATCTTGAACTTCTGTTTGATGATTTGGCCAAGGGCCTTTCTATGTAAATATTTATCCGCATCCTATCTCTTCTTGCTTATTGCTCTTTGACTTTTTCCTTTGCTGCCTTCCCTTGGTTGCCGTCTTGCCAGTCGGACAGCCGCTCTGCAGACTGCCGCTAGATCAAATACTTGGCTTGTTTGGGAAGGCAAGTACTTAGCCTTTTAGAGTTTTTAGCAAGTTAATTTAGAAAACGGCAAGCCGGCTGCTAAAGAGTCGGTTGTAAAAGGCTGAAAACCGGCTTTAAACTATGAGCAAGCTTTGAGTCCTTAGCCATTTTTCATATGGACACCCATTCTACCTTACTCCTGCTCGCCACATAGTCGCTCTGTGATCTACAACTTCTAACAGGAGACGGATTAAGTGACACACATTACTTGTCCGGCTACAGGAAGTCGTTTCATAGCTCAAGTCGGCAAGTCCCCGGGCCGACTAGTCGAACCTGGTGCCAAGTGGCATAACAAAGAATAACATACTCGTAGGCATAACTCTTTATCATATAGATAAAAGAAGGCAGTCCCCGAGCTCTTCTCGAGGGGCCCGAAGTCTTTGTACTTGAATACAAAAGGTAGCGTGTTACATACTGTATTAACTGTAAAATCTTCGGAGGAGATTTGCATTCCATGGCCGCTCCGTCTCTTTGCCGGAGTCGTCCCTTTTCCATGCTCGGGGCTTCTGAGCAACGATCAGGTAGTAGGAGTCATTGCCCAACACTTTGCGGATGATGAAAGGGCCTTCCCAGGGTGCTGAGAGCTTGTGCTGGCCAGCTGTTCGCTGAATCAGTCGGAGCACAAGGTCTCCTTCTTGGGAAGATCGCGGCTTGACCTTCTGATTGTAGTATCGGCGTAGGCTCTGCTGGTAGATGCTGGACCGGCTAAGTGCCAACAGCCGGCCCTCTTCCAGCAGATCGACGCCGTCTTGACGTGCTTCCTCTGCTTCCTCCTTGGTGTACATGGTGATTCAGGGGGAGTCGAACTCTATGTCCGTTGGGATGACGGCTTTGGCACCATGGACGAGGAAGAAGGGCGTGAAGCTGGTTGACTTGTTTGGAGTCGTGCCCAGGCTCCAAAGGACGACTCGCAACTCGTCAAGCCAGCAGCCTGCCGAGCGCTCCAGTGGCTCGACCAGCCGAGGCTTGATGCCGGACAGGATTAAGACGTTTGCTCGCTCTACCTGGACGTTGGACTACGGATGGGCAACAGACGCTAACTCCAGTCGGATGCCCTGCGTCGTGCAGAAACGGGCCAAGGAACCTTTGGCAAAGTTTGTGTCACTGTCAGTGATGATGCTGTGCGGTATGCTGTACCGAGTTGTGATGTCGGAGATGAAGGTCACAGCGGTCGGACCATTCAAACTCTTGATTGGTTTTGCTTCTATCCACTTGGTGAACTTTTCCACTGCGACAAGTAAGTGAGTCAAACCGCCTCGTGCCGTCTTGAATGGTCCGACCATGTCTAGGCCCCAAATAACAAAGGGCCAGGCAATGGGAATAGTCTTGAATGCAGAAGCCGACTGATGAGGCTTAGAGCAGACCTTCTGGCACCCCTTGCATTTTTGGACCAAAGACTTGGCGTCTTCAAGAGCAGTCGGCCAGAAGAAGCCATGGCGGAAAGCTTTGGTGACGAGTGCTCTCGAAGCCGCATGGTGGCCACACTCGCCTTGATGGATGTCCTTGAGAATTGCTTGGCCTTGCTCTGGCTCCACACAGCGCTGGTAAACACCAGTGACACTGCGCCTTATGAGCTCTCTATTGACTATGGTGTACGCTGCCGCCCGGCATTGTACTTGCCGAGCCGAGATCTCATCAGTTGGCAGCTCTTTGTTCACCATGAGTTTGAGGATGGGCCGAGAGGTGGCGGGTTAGAATTGGCAGCCGCTTGCTGTGTCGATGAAGTCCCCGGGCGGATTGGTGCAGTCCCTGGGCCGGGCTCTGAAGTCTCCGGGTGGAGCTCTAAAGTCTCCGGGCCGACCGCCGCAGTCCCCGAGCCGGGTGCGACTGCCACGATTCCCGTGCCGCCTGCCGGAATACTTGTGCCGTCTGTAGGGGCTCTTGAGTCAGATCCGACTACTTCAGGAGTAGCCGGCACGAAGATAGAGTCTGACTCCGGTGATGTCTTGACAGACGGCTTGAGGAGGCGCTAGAGGGCGACGCAGGACGGTATCGCCTGACGGGTGGAGCCGATTTGCGCCAGGGCGTCTGCTTGGTCATTGTCGTTTCTTGGTACATGGAGAAACTCACACCCCTCAAAATATCCGCTGAGTTGCTGTACGAGGAAGCGGTAGCTCTCCATGTTTGCGTCCTTGGCGTCCCAATCACCTGACGACTGCTGGACCACCAAGTCGGAGACACCATAGCACAGGATCCGGTGAATGCCAAGCTCTTTGGCTAGCCGGAGCCCGTGAATGAGTGCCTCGTATTCGGCGACGTTGTTGGAGGTGGCAAAATGGATTTGCAGCACATATTTGAGCTTATCGCCTTTGGGAGAGGTGAGGACGATACCGGCTCCCAAGCCGGTGCGCATCTTGGAACCGTCGAAATGCATTCGCCAATGGGTGGAGTCGGGCGCTGGCGGTAGATACTGGGTTTTGGCCCAGTCGACGAGGAAGTCGGCCAGCGCTTGTGATTTGATGGTAGTGCGAGGTTGGTAGTAGATGGTGTAGGGGGCCAAATCTATGGCCCACTTGGCCACTCGACCCGAAGCGTCTCGGCTGTCGGTGATCTCGGCTAGAGGAGCCGTGCAGACCATAGTGATTGGATGTTCTTGGAAGTAAGGCTTCAATTTCTTGGCGGCAAAGTGCACGCCATAGCACACCTTCTGGTAGTGGGGGTAGTTTTACTTGGAGGTCGACAGTACTTCACTCAAATAATATACCAGTCTCTGGACTGGTAGTGCCTTGCCTTCCTCCTTGTGTTCTACCACAATGACTGTGTTGACTACTCAGCTGGTGGCAGCGATGTAGAGGAGCATGGGCTCCTTAGGAGTCGGAGCCGCCAGGACAGGTGGAGTAGTCAGCATCTTCTTTAGTTGGAAAAAAGCTTCGTCCGCCTTGTGGTTCCACTCGAAAAAAGTGGTCTTCTTCATGAGTTGGTACAGGGGAAGAGCCTTCTCGCCCAGCCGACTGATGAGTCGGATGATGGACGCCAAACAGCCAGTGAACTTTTGTACATCCAGCAGTCGGCTGGGTACCTCCATCCTTTCAATGTCCTTGATCTTCACGGGGTTGCATTCTATGCCGCGTTCGGAGACCAGGAAGCCAAGGAGCTGGCCGGCTGGTACTCTGAAGGCGCACTTCTCCGCGTTGAGCTTGATCTGAAATCGGCGCAAGTTCTCAAAGGTCTCCTTGAGGTCTTCCAGCAGTGTTCCACGCTTCTCCGTCTTTACCACCATATCGTCCACGTAAACATGAGCATTTCTGCTGAGCTGCTTGAGGAGGCACTTCTGCATGCATCGTTGGAATGTGGCACCAATGTTCCTCAAGCCGAACATCATGGTCAAGTAGCAGAAAGCTCCAAAAGGCATGATGAAGGCGGTCTTCAGCCTGTCGGATGGGTTCAACTTGATCTGGTGATACCCTGAATATGCATCCAAAAAACTCAATAGCTCGCATCCGGCTGTGGAGTCTATCACTTGGTCGATCCTTGGCAAAGCGAACGGGTCCTTGGGGCATGCTTTGTTGAGGCTAGTGTAGTCAATACACATTCGCCATTGCTTATTCTTCTTTAGTACCAGGACCGGGTTGGCCAGCCATTCTGGAAAGAATACTTCCATGATGAAGCTGGCCAAAGCAGCCAGGCTATTTCTTCTCCAACAACTCTTCTCTTCTCCTCTGACAAGCGGCGCAAAGGCTGCCTGACTGGCTTGGCATTAGACCGGACGTGTAGTTTGTGCTCGGCGAATTCCATCGGGACACCTGGCATGTCTTTGGGGGACCATGCAAAGATGTCTCGATTCTCACGGAGGAAATCGACGAGCTCACCTTCCTATTTGTTGTCGAGGTTGGCGCCTACGACAGCGTACCTCTCTGGGTGCTTTGGGTCCAAATGTATCTTCTTTGTTTCTTTGGCCGGCTTGAACGAGCCCTCAGCTTCCGACTCCCTGGGATCGGGCGACATCTCTGGCTGTTTGCTTGCCATCGCCACAACCCGGTCAAGCAGTCGCTTCTCAGCTGCAATCACAAGGGACTCGACCAGCCGACTGCTCTCTGATGCGCAGGCAGATGACTTCTTGTAGTCATCAGTTATGGTCAGGATCCCCTTGGAACTCGGCATCTTCATCTTGAGGTAGGCATAGTGGGGGACGGCCATGAACTTGGCCAGGGCAGGACGGCCAAGCAGCGCATGGTATGGGCTCTCTAGGTCCACCACCTCGAACCAAATTGACTCTCGGCGGAAATGATCTCTGTCTCCGAAGAGGACGTCGATCAAGATCTTGCCGATTGGTGATCAGGAAAGGCCAGGAACTATGCCGTGGAACACCGTCCGGCTGGACTGTAGTTGCCTCTGCCTGATTACTAACTTCTCCATGGTGTCTTTGTACAGGATGTTGATGTTGTTGCCGCCGTCTATCAGGACTCTGGACAAGCGAGCACCTCGTTTGTCCGTGGCAAAGGTGGTGTCCAAAACCAAGGCGTAGGAGCCGGGTTTGGGCATTACTTCTGGGTGGTCAGCTCTGCTCTAGCTGATGGGCTTCTCAGACCAATGCATGAACTCTGGGGTATCATATGCTACTGCATTCACCTCCTGCTGCTGTTGTCGCCTACTGCGTCGATCGTCGGCCACACTGGTGAACACGACATAAGCTCCCTACTCTTCTGGGTACTCGTCTTGTACTGGGCCGACTGGTCTGACCGTCGGCTTTTGGGGCGGAGGAGGAGGCGGCTGCCCCGCAGGTGAGGGAGGCAAAAGTCCGTCTCCCTTGGCTATCCTTGTGAGCCAGTGGCATTTCTGAGTGGTGTGGTTGGACGGCTTTGCGCCACTGTGGAACTTGCAGGGACCATCCATAGTCTGCTCATATGAGAAAGCCGACTGCCAGTTGGGCTTGCCGCCCTTCTGGCGTTTGGGCGGGGGCTGCCCTTCCGGCTACTGGTTTTCGACTGTCGCCACCTGCCGACTGGTGGAAGTCGGTGGTGGGGCTTTGCGCTTGTGGTAGTTATGCGGTTGACGCCGACTGGTGTCTCCGGCCGGGGTTCGAGGAGCCTGAGGAGCCACCTTGCCGTTCGCGCTAACTTGAATCTCCGTCTTCATGGAGGAGTCGGCCGTGGCGTACTTGTCCGCTGTGATCAGCAACTCGTCGAGGGTTTCCGGCTCATCGTAGAGAAGCTTGTGCTTGAGGAGGCTGCCCTCTCGGCATCCAGCGGTGAAGTACTCAATGGCATGCACCTCGTGCACGCCTTCGCAGGAGTTGCGAAGCTCGGCCCAGTGCGTGAGGTAGTCACGGGTTGACTCGCTGGGGCCCTGTACACATAAGGAGAGCTGGCGAGGCTTGGGAGGCCGCTTGTACATGCTGGTGAAGTTGCAGACGAAGGCGTCAGTGAAGTCGACCCAACTGTTGATGTCGCGGGGCCTTAAGCTATTCAGCCAAGTCCGGGTCGTGCCTTGGAGCATGAGCGGAACGTACTTCACGGCAACATGTTTGTTGCCGTTTGCTATGCTGACGGCCGTGGAGTAGTTGACCAGCCAATCTTGTAGCTTCACGGAGCCGGTGTATTTGGGTGTATCTACGGGAGCCGAAACACGGCGGACCCAACTCATCTTCTTCTTCAAGCGCTAGGGATCGGTGGAGACGGTCGATCCGATGGTGGGCATCATTCTCTCCGACTCCCTCTCGGCGGCCAAGGCGGTCGCCGAGCTTCGGGTGATCAACAGGCGGCGGGGAGACTCACCTTTCCCTTCGAGTGGGAGGAGGAGGACAGTCGTCCCGTCGTTCCACTGTTCTTGGGCGGCCGTCTCGGTCGCGCTCTATGGTGATGCGAGTCCGACTGCGGCTGGCAGCCGGCTCCTTGTTTTTTCTTCTGTGGACGCCACCAGTTGGCGTCCGAGACTCCGCGCCTTGGTCTCGGCGTGGAAGCAGGTTGTCATTCTGTTGGCGTGGCGCATCAGTGTGGCAGCCGGCCTCATTCTGCTCAGCAGCCACGTCAAGGAGTCGCTGGACGCGCTCCGTCATCAAGCGATGTTCTTCGCCCTCGAACTTGTCCAGCTCGTCCGCCGCCGCCTGGGGGCTCGAATGTTCTCCACAGGCGTGGCCTAGATGGGGCGATTCGCCCCGAACATATCGGCGATAGCCGCGCCACGCTGCTGGACCGTGCCAAGGCGGCTAGGCCCAGCCGCAGCCGGCGTGCCGCCCACAACGCGGTCCATCTCGCACTGGTAGGCTTCTGACATGCGTCTCATGCTGGCCAGCTTTTTGGCGCCTTCGACTAGCTGAAGGCGTTGTGCCTCCAGCGTCTCGGCGTCAGCGTCTTCGGGGATGGGTGCCGCCAGGTCTTGTGGCGCCGCGTTGAGCGGGTCATAATCACCCCGGCCAGAGTGCTCGCCATGATCAATGGCAAGCACTTCCGTGACGGTGCTTCCGCCGCTCTCCGCGCGAGGAAGCGGCTCGTCGTAGACCACCATGTTGGTGGGGAATGTGTCAAGCGACGCGGTGTCGGAGTCGACCAACATCGGATCAATGGAGCCTACGGACTCCAAGTCCCAAGCTGGCTCGCTGGCACATGGAGTTGATCGAGGAGGCCCGCAAGGAGGCTCTCGGGGCCGCCTGTGCCTGCGTCGATTGCGGGCCCGTCGGAGAGGCGGACCTCGCCGACAAGATCGGCGAGGCAACTGGCCGCGCAGGCAATTTCAGCGCCATGCAGCGCGTCGGCACAGACTCCGTCTGGTGTGCCGGGCTGGCTGCGCTCGCCAGGGAGAAAAAGGGTTCCCGTCCAGAATAGGTCTCCGGACAACGGTGCACCAGGCCCCATGATGGCTTATCATGGTGGGGGCGAGTAGAACGTCGCCGGTGCCTGGAAACGAGATGAGGCGTAGATACGAAGGCCGCCGTACTTTACCCAGGTTCGGGGCTCTCCTAGGAGATAACACCCCTAGTCCTGCTCTATGGGGTCTCCGCATGATCACTAAGGCAAAGTGAGTACAAAGGCGCTCCTCGAGTTGTATCTGTGGGTAGGAGAAGGCAGGGCTAGCTCTCTCCTTCCTCTAAGGTCCGGTCTAGTTCTAATGAATCGAAACCCCTTGCATGGGTTCCCTAGGGGTTTATATAGGCCTACCCCCCAGGGGTACAATGGTAAACTATCTGGGTGCAGGGCCCAGCTGTTAGTCTCTTCGCTTGCGGGCCCTCCTGCCGACTTTTGGGGCCCGCCAATTGATGGGCCCAGCCGACTGGTCTGGTACGAAGCCGACAGGTCGCACCTGCCGCTAGCGGGTTCTGCCGGCTTCTGATTACTGTAGTTGTCCTTCTAATGACGCAGGCTTGGACATGGAGTTATGGCTACAGTCCTGCCGCCTGGCGGGCGATTACTGTAGCCACTCCCCGTCTCGTCTGGTTAATGGCGCGTGGGACCCATGGGAGGGGCAGGCCGACTCCCATGGGCTGGCTCCCTATGGGTCCGACTGGTGGCGCCCTTGCCGTCTTCCGGACTCTCACTGACTGGTAGGGCCCGTCATCCATGGATCTATCGTCAGGCCGTCGTGGGTACAGGACTCTGCCCACTGTTGCTGACGTCAGGGATGGCATGGCAATAGTGCTGCGCCAGACGGAGATCTCCGCTGGTACAGTGCACTGTGTCCTAGCCATCTCCTGGAAAAGGGGAGGGAGTGGCTTTACTATCGCCACTCCCTATCCCATCCCCCCTGATGAGGGCATGGGCTTTGCTGGTGTCGTGGGCCGACTCCCCGTGGTCGGCTTCTTTGTAAGCCGCCAGTCGGAGTCGGCCGGTCTTGATCTCATCTCTAGGACTCGGACGCATATGGGCAGCCGGCTGCTCCTCCAGCCGCTCTCCTGAAGTCGGCTCTCCGTCTGTCGTCTCGAGGGGCGCAGTCAGCCCCGATGTCTTGAAAGGTTATGGGCCTTGGGTTAGCCTACCCGTGGCCCATTACTCCGACACCGCTTGTCCTTGGGAAGGATATACTCCTGATGATTATGTTTAAACACATTTTCCTTTCCATTGTTCTGATTAATATACTAATCATATTTTCCTTTCCATTCTTTTGTTTAACCCTTCCGATAAACTAACTTATCTCGGTAGAGATCATTTTCCTGCTTAGGTAAGCACCTCAATCTACAACACTGTCAGTAAAGACTATGTTATTATTATTGATGACATTCCGGTAGCCACCGATGGACGAGAACTTTGCCTAACAGCCCGCCTCATCCAACGAGCAAGAAAATGGTTCTCTTCGTCCCTCACCCTTGGTACCGACGTTGTTGCCGACATAACTGATAGGCTACCCTCTGACATGCCTTGCTATCATGACCATGCAAGATGTTATCGCTCCTTCTATTTTAACCCACATGGTGGGCCCATAACCCATAGTTCCACAGGATCGGAACCTGACTCACCTGTATATCCTTTATTCCGAAGTATCATTTGCTCTTGGCTTTGTGTGTTGTCATGAGCCACCGTCCGAGAGATGATCTATTCCCGATGCTCTGAAACCCCTTCTCACACTTTGTTCAGGTATCGATCGTTTATCCATTCGCTTGAAACTGCCTATTGTACCATCATATTTTGCTCTCGATGTTTTCTTAAGTTTCAACTTGAGAGACACTTCTGCCACATTCCCTGAATTGTTCACCAGATAATTAACCCTATAAGGGTCAGTTCTTTCGAAGTTACTCTTTACTTCCGCACTTAAATCTCGAGACGAGATTTCTTGTAGTGGAGGAGATTTGTAACACCCCCCGTGTCATGCTACAGTAACCCTCTATGACTAAACTAATTATTTTCCAAACAGTTCTTAATCACCTATGCTCAATACCCATTTGGAAATTCCAGTCAAATCAAATTCAAGCGAAGTTTGAAGTTTCCCAAAAGTTGCTGGAAAAATGTTCATCATTTGTCAAAAATTCCATAATAATTATTTGTTAAGGAAAACAACATCACTTTTGTCCAAAGATGGGCTTTAGTAATTATAACAGCACCAATTCAGCATTTTAAAATGCTATCCTATTTATGAAAATATCAAATGAATTCTCTTGGTCTACAAATTACTTGTGGCACTACCTAGATCACCAGGGAATAAAAGGGGCACTTCCCATATTTTTCCTACGTAAATAGCATGCCCATTATTTCTTACCCATCTCTGTTTATTTAAAAAAATGAAAAGGAAAAGGAAACGGCCACCCACTCCCCCGGGCCTCTCGGTCCAGCTAGCAGCCGGGCACGGCCCACCCCGGCCCAGCCGGCCACCCATCTCCCTCTGGCCTGCTAAGGCCGCTGCCCCCACCCACTAAACCTAACCC
>NC_041382.1:560443512-560444061 GCF_002162155.2 Triticum dicoccoides | reverse complement strand
CGCCTCTCCCCGATGACCGCACCGCCCCACTCCTCGACGTCGGCGCCTCGCCTCGTCACCGACCCCAAAGCTGCCGGATTGAGCCCCGCCCCGCCGCCTGGACACCGCCGCCCCAAGTCGCCGCCGCCCGTTGCCCCAAGTCGACGGACCACTTTGCCGTCGCCGCCACCTCGCCCCGCCGCCATTCCACCTTGCCGGACCTCCCTAGGCCTCGCCGCACCGTTCCCCGGCATCGGGGGTCAGCTCACGCGTCCCGCTTCCCCCTGTTCCCCCTCATCCCGAGCGTCGTGGTCGTTGCCGCCCGCGCCCCCTGTCGCCTACGCCGCCCGCTTCGCCTCGCTGTTGTCCCGCGCATGGCCTCGCCTCCTCGCTGCAGCCACTCCCGCCAAGCCTGCGGCCCACCTCTGTCCGTCCGCCCCCGTTGCTGCCCGCGCCTAGTCCCCACGCACGCGCGCGACCTCGGTTGGTTGCGCCCCTGTCCGACGCGCCCGCTTACTCCCGTCAGCCCTCGAGCCGCTCGCCGCCTTCCTCTGCCCTTCGCCGCAGCCG
>NC_041382.1:560382786-560443283 GCF_002162155.2 Triticum dicoccoides | reverse complement strand
CGACGCCACGCTGTGCCGCGCCCGGTGGCCTCGTCCCACGCCTGGGCGGGTGTAACGCCCCGAGACAGATGCTCGAGAAGACTTCCATATGTTCCGGGTTTCGCCGTGTGTTTCATTTGTGCCTGCCCTTTTATTTTTGCATTGCATCATGCCATCATCTCATAAATCTTTTGCAATTCAACTAAATAAATTGCATGGATCTTTGATCCATTTAAATTGAGGTAATTCACATGGTGAGTTCTCTTTATAACATACCCTCCCAATATTAGGGAGCTATGATAAATAATCCATTCTTATGGAATCACCTAAAACACACTTGCGAAATTTTCCCATGCCTTTGTTATCTCGCTTCTTGACCTCGAACTTTGTCCGTAAATTCTTTTATCATTTTTCGGAGCTCCACCAAAAATCCGAACATTTTTTGACCTTCCTAACCCTCACTTCCTATTCAAACCATTTGATTTTAAATCAAATGAGTTTGAATTTAAACTTTGAAAAATGCCCACTCCATTTCTCTTGCATCGTACACATTTTTGCGAGTCCGGGAATATTATCTGCATGCGCTAATTCTTTCCCTAACCCCTCCCTCTTTCTTTTCTTCTCCACTTTTGTTTTCTGCTTAGAAATAAGAGAGAGAGAGAGAGAGAGAGAGAGAGAGAGAGGAGAGAGCCCAGCAGGCCGTCCTCTAGGGCCCATCCCTAGGCCCAGCCGCGCCCCTGCCTAATCCCTAGGCCAACTGCACCTGGGCCGCCCAACTTCACGCACCAGGCCCACCTAATCCTAACCCTAGGCCCGAGCGAACCCCCATCCCGATCGATCCCCTCCTCTCCTTCATTTCCTCCTTGCGCCGTCAGCTCAGGGAGATGCTCGCTCGATCCCTACTCCCTCCGTTCGCTCTCTCCCTCATGCAACGCACCCCGTGCCCAATCCCCTCGAGCCTCCTCTCCGTGCGCGACAGCCCTGCAGACGCCCACCTCCGTTCGTTGGTGCCCGTCGCCGTGGGATTTTCCCTCGCGCCACCGGCCTCTGCTTCCCTACTCCAGGCCGCGCTGCCGCCTTCTGCAACCCCGGTCTCCTCCTCGTCATCGCCTCATCGTCCGAGGACCGGCGTCGCCTCCAGCGCCCACAGGTCCTGCGCCATGCCCTGCCTCCAGCTCTCGTCCACGATTGTCTTCGTCGCCACCAGTAGGAGCAGGAGCCCCATGGCTATCGCCGCCGTCCTGTCTACTCCGTTAATGTTCCCCACCGTCGGATTAGGAGCTCTGCCTCCCTGCTTCGCCTTCGCCTGCACACCTCCTGTTTGCCTCGCCCCTCCTCTGCTCCGCCTCCATCGCACCGAGGCCCCTGCCTCTATTTCCGGCCGCTACGAGCAAGCAGCTTCATTGGAGCCACGTCCGCTGTGCCAAGCCCCTTCCTGCTTCGCCATGTTCGCCGCTACTGAGCCTCGTTGCTTCCTCCCTGAATGGTTTTCGCCAAGTCCCTCGAAGGCCACGGACGCCTGGTACGACTACATGTCCTGAACGCAAGTTCCACGACGACCCAAGTACCACGACTTCGCCTCTTGCTTGACAAGTGCCACACGGAAACGCCAATTACCCCTACGCGCGAAGACGCCAAGATCGTTTCGGGATTCACCAAGTACCGCTACCTATGGCTCGAACATCTATGAAAACGTGTATGACTGTCGTCAAAACTGCAAAGTACCTCTACGGACATATATCGCCAAGTACCACGATACCGATGACATCCACTACGACTATCGCCGAGGGTTTCGTCAAGTTCAACTACATTGACTACGAATGGTGACGACCCTGAACATCTACGTAACGTGTACCACTACCGCCGTCTTTGGAATCGCTAAGAACGACAAGTACCTTGACGCCCGATGCATAGAACAACTACCGTCGACCCTCGAAGACCCCGTGGATGTCAAGTTCCTCGTTGTGACACCGAACACCTACAGAGTGTGTACAACTACGAAGCGAGAACGACTACTTCCACTATGAATGTCTCGAGAACATCTACTTCCTCTACTTTGCACCGAACGAGAACCACCCCTTTTGCATGCTTCGAAGGTATAACCCCGAGACGACCGTCCGAGAACGTTTGCATGTGTTGTATGAGATGCACCCGTTGTCTGCACCGTGTCCGAGTTGTCACTTGCTCGGTCCTCCTCTTTTGCCGCTAACCCGTGGGGACCCGGTATCTGGGAGCACCCCACCATCCTTGCATGACACGCTTCCGTCACTTTTCCTTTTGCACCGGTATCCCCATGAGCTACCGGATCATCGGAATGTTGCCGTGGCATCATTTTCGGATTCGTTGTCGTGGCACCCTTTTCGTTTCCGCCACGATGACAAATGCTTCATAATGCTCTTGGCAACTTTTAATAAAAATTGTATAAACTTGCACATGTCATCCGCATCATGATAACAACATTTAATTTCTTAAAATTGTTGTTTGCTTTAATTTGCTAAATGCATATGGGGATTTACCGGATTTGTTGTTTGTTATTTCCGGCCTCATTTAAACTTGCCTAAATGTTTAGTTTATTTTTGCTCCACCTCTTGCCATGTTTAAACAACATTTAATATTGTTGAGTACCTAACCGGGAGTGAACTAAATAATTGATGTGGTGTTCCGTCAATATGCAACTTGTTGCATATTGGGCTCCACTTAACTTGTAGTTTTGTTTGTGCACTTTGCCATGCCATGCATATTTAAATCGGACATGCATCATGCTTGGTTGTGCATCATGCCATGTTTTTGTGTTGGTTGTTTATTATGTTGTTTGCTTCTTTCCGGTATTGTTTCTTTGGGTTAGTTCTGATAACATCGCGTTTGTGAGGATCCGTTCGACTACGTCTGTTTGTCTTCGTCATGGACTCGTTCTTCTTCCTTGCAGGATCTCACGCAAGATGACCATACCCTCGAAATCACTTCTATATTTGCTTGCTAGTTGTTCGCTCTATTGCTATGCCGCGATACCTACCACCTGCTATATCATGCCTCCCATATTGCCATGTCAAACCTCTAACCCATCTTGTCCTAGCAAACCGTTGTTTGGCTATGTTACCGCTTTGCTCAGCCCCTCTTATAGCGTTGTTAGTTGCAGGTGAAGATGAAGTTTGTTCCATGTTGGAACATGGTTATTGTTGGGATATCACAATATATCTTATTTACTTAATGCATCTATATACTTGGTAAAGGGTGGAAGGCTCGGCCTTATGCCTGGTGTTTTGTTCCACTATTGCCGCCCTAGTTTCTATCATACCAGTGTTATGTTCCTTGATTTTGTGTTCCTTACGCGGTTGGGTTATAATGGGAACCCCTTGACAGTTCACCTTGAATAAAACTCCTCCAGCAAGGCCCAACCTTGGTTTTACCATTTGCCACCTAGCCTTTTTCCCTTGGGTTGTACAGACTCAAGGGTCATCTTTATTTTAAGGGACATTTACATCTATGCCCCTAATTTGCGCCCACTCTCAGATTTACCCCTAATTTTAAAGCCTGCTCAAATTTGCCCCTCCGCCATTAGGTGCACTTACAGAAATACCCTTATGTGCCGTTACCGTCCGGTCAAAGCAGGTCAAAGTCGGTCAAAGGGCTTTGACCGTCCTGAAAACAATAGCAAAAAAATTCTAAAAAATTTGAAAATTTGTGGGATCAAAGATACTCAGGTTTGCAAGGTGCGTGAAAAGTTTCATGCTGTTTGTACATTGCAGGAGCTCGTGTCAGAGGAAAAACAATAAATATGTAAGCCTGTGAACAGTAAATTCAAAAAATAGCAAGAAAATTCAAAAAAATATGAAAGTTTTTGCCATCATAGAGGCGCGAGTCTGCAAGCTGCGTGCAAATTTTTGTTGTGTTTGGACATTGGAGGGGCTTGTGGAGAAAAAAAACAAAATTTTGATCGAGAAAAAACTTGGGAAAAAATGACTATTTTGTTTTTTCTTGCTAGAGCTCCTCGCATGTCATTTGATCACAAAAACTTGCAAGCACCTTGTGCACCCAAGCCACTTTGATGCCAAAAAATTCATATTTTTTTAAATTTTCTTGCTATTTTATTTCAAATTTATTGTTCACAAGCGTGCAGATTAACTGTTTTTCCTCGCCACGAGCTCCTGGAATGTCCAAATAGCACGAAAATTTGCACACACCTTGGGCACATGAGTATCTTCGATCTCACAAAATTTTAGATTTTTTAGAATTTTTTTGCTATTTTTTTCAGGACGGTCAAAGCTGTTTGACTGAACAGTAACGGTGCAGAAGGGCATTTCTATAAGGGCACCTAACGGCGGAGGGGCAAATTTGAGCAGGCTTTCGAATTAGGGGTATATCTGATTAGGTGGTTCGAGTTAGGGACAGAAATGCAAATGTCCCATATTTTAACCCCCCCCCCCCGGGCTAGTTCAGGGAGTCCTGGATTAGGGGGTCTCCGGACAGCCGGACTATCTCCATTGGCCGGACTGTTAGACTACGAAGATATAAGATTGAAGACTTCGTCTCGTGTACGGATGGGACTCTACTTGGAGTGGAAGGAAAGCTAGGCAATACGTATATGGATATCTCCTCCTTTGTAACCGATCTTGCGTAACCCTAACCCTCTTCAGTGTCTATATAAACCGAAGGGTTTTAGTCCGTAGGACAACAATCACAACATACAATCATACCGTAGGCTAGCTTCTAGGGTTTAGCCTCTCTGATCTCGTGGTAGATCTACTCTTGTAACACCCATATCATCAATATTAATCAAGCAGGACGTAGGGTTTTACCTCCATCAAGAGGGCCCGAACCTGGGTAAAACTTCGTGTCCCTTACCTCCTGTTACCATCCGGCCTAGACGCACAGTTTGGGACCCCCTACCCGAGATCCGCCGGTTTTGACACCGACATTGGTGCTTTCATTGAGAGTTCCTCTGTGTCATCGCCGTTAGGCTTGATGGCTCCTACTATCATCGATAGTGATGCGGTCCAGGGTGAGACTTTTCTCCCCGGACAGATCTTCGTATTCAGCGGCTTTGCACTACGGGCCAATTCGCTTGGCCATCTGGAGCAGATTGAAAGCTACGCCCCTGGCAATCAGGTCAAATTCAGAAGTTTGAACTACACGACCGACATCTGCGGAGACTTGATCTTCGACGGATTCGAGTCGCAGCCGGGCGCGCCCCACTGTCGCAATGGGTATGACCTAGCTCTACCGCCGAACAGTACCCTAGAAGCCGCGCCCGCATCAGCTCCGACCCTTAGTTCGGAGCCAACTGCGCCAATCGAGGACGGGTGGTTAGACACCGCCTCAGGAGTTGTAGTCTCAATGGTGATCGAGCCGAACACCAGCACAAATCTCCGTGCAGCCCGCGACTCCAAGGTGCCAGACTCTCTTCCGGAAACCGAACCATCCGCGCCCCTGCCAATCGAATCCGATTGGGCGCCGATCATGGAATTCACCGCCGCGGATATCTTTCAGCACTCGCCCTTCGGCGACATTCTGAATTCACTAAGGTCTCTCTCTTTGTCAGGAGAGCCCTGGACGGATTATGGCCAACAGGATTGGGATGCGGACGACGAAGAAATTTGACGCCCACCCACCACCCACTTTGCAGCCACTGTCGATGATTTAACCGACATGCTCGACTTCGACTCCGAAGACATCGATGGTATGGACGACGATGTAGGAGACGAACATGAACCAGCACCTATAGGGCACCGGAAAACCACCTTGTCGTATGACATATACATGGTGGATACACCCAATGAAGGCAACAACGACGAGATGGCGGAGGATGATCCCTCCAAGAAGCAACCCAAGCGCCGACGTCAGCGGCGCCGCTCTAAGTCCCACCAAAGCAAAAGTGGTGATACCGGCACAGGAGATAATAACACTCCGGATAGCGCCAAAGACAACAACAATCCCCTTCAGCAAGATTCAGAGCAGGAGGATGAAGGAGCCAGCTCTCCTGAGAGAGCGACTGGCGGAGAGGAGGAGGATGACAATTACATGCCCCCCTCCGAAGACGAGGCAAGCCTCAGCGATGATGAATTCGCCGTACCAGAGGATCCCATCGAACAAGAGCGCTTCAAGCGCAGGCTTATGGCCACGACAAATAGCCTGAATAAAAAGCAGCAGCAGCTTCAAGCTGATCAAGATCTGCTAGCTGACAAATGGACTGAAGTCCTCGCAGCCGAGGAATATAAACTCGAGCGTCCCTCCAAGAGTTACCCAAGGCGCAGGTTACTACCCCGACTGGAGGAAGAAGCGTATGATACGGCTGATCGGCCACCTCGTGGCCGCGATAGAGAGGCATTCCAGCCAAAAGCTCAGCCTCCACCCCAACGCCATCCAAATAGAAAGGCATGGAGAGATACGCCATACCTACGAGACATATTGGAGGACAAAGCAAAGCAATCAAAATCGATCTATGGATCATGAGGGCACACCACTCTACGAGATGGTAAACGTCACGCCGGATACAGTAAAAGAAAATCCGGCCGGGCCGAACACAGCGGGCAGGACCCATACGAGCTCCGTCGCGATATAGCCCAATACAGAGGCGCCGCACACCCCTTATGCTTCACAGACGAAGTAATGGAACATCAATTCCCAGAAGGTTTCAGACCTGTAAACATTGAATCATACAAAGGCACAACAGATCCGGCAGTATGGATTGAGGACTTCCTCCTCCACATCCACATGGCCCGCGGTGATGACTTACATGCCATCAAATACCTCCCACTAAAACTCAAAGGACCAGCGCGGCATTGGCTTAATAGCTTGCCAGCGGACTCCATTAGCTGTTGGGAAGATCTGGAAGCCGCATTCCTCGACAACTTTCAGGGCACTTATGTGCGACCACCAGACGCCGATGACTTGAGCCACATAATTCAGCAGCCAGAAGAGTCGGCCAGGCAATTCTGGACTCGGTTCCTTACAAAGAAAAATCAAATCATCGACTGTCCGGATGCGGAGGCCTTAGCGGCTTTCAAGCACAACATCCGAGATGAGTGGCTAGCCCGGCACCTTGGTCAGGAAAAGCTGAAATCTATGGCAGCTCTCATGATGCTCATGACCCGCTTTTGTGCGGGAGAAGGCAGCTGGTTGGCTCGCAGCAATAACATATCAAAGAACCATGGTACCTTAGATTCCAAGGACGGCAATAGCAGGTCACGTCGCAACAAGCATAAGCGCCGCATTAACAGCGAAAGTACTGACGATACGGCAGTCAATGCCGGATTCAAAGGCTCTAAACTCGGTCAGCGGAAAAGTCCATTCAAACAAAGTATGTCGGGTCCGTCCAGCTTGGACCGTATACTCGATCGCTCGTGTCAAATACACGGCACCCCAGACAAGCCATCCAATCACACCAACAGGGATTGTTGGGTGTTCAAGCAGGCCGGCAAGTTAATTGCCGAAAACAAGGACAAAGGGCCGCATAGCGATGACAAGGAAGAACCCCGGCAACCGCACATTGGAGGACAGAAGAGGTTTCCCCCGCAAGTGCGGACGGTGAACATGATATACGCAACCCATATCCCCAAGAGGGAGTGGAAGCGTGCGCTCAGGGACGTATATGCGTTGGAGCCAGTCGCCCCAAACTTCAACCCTTGGTCCTCCTGTCCGATCACCTTCGATCGCAAGGACCACCCCACTAGTATCGGTCATGGCGGATTCTCCGCAATGGTCCTAGACCCAATCATCGACGGATTTCACCTCACTCAAGTCCTTATGATGGCGGCAGTAGCCTAAACCTGCTTTATCAGGACACAGTGCGCAAAATGGGTATAGACCCCTCAGGGATCAAACCCACAAAAACGGCCTTTAAAGGCGTCATTCCAGGCGTAGAGGCCCACTGCACAGGCTCAATTACACTGGAAGTGGTCTTCGGATCCCCAGATAACTTCCGAAGCGAAGAGTTAATCTTTGATATAGTCCCGTTCCGCAGTGGTTATCACGCACTGCTCGGACGAACCGCATTCGCTAGGGTACCACATTATGCATACCTCAAGCTCAAGATGCCAGGACCTCGCGGAGTTATTACAGTCAATAGAAACACAGAGCGCTCTCTCCAAACAGAGGAGCACACCACGGCCCTTGCAGCAGAAGCGCAAAGCAGCCTCTCAAGGCAACCTACCAGTTCGGTGTTTCAAAACTGGGACACCTTTAAGCGCGCTCCGGGCAATCGGCAGACAGACCGCCTGGCGCGATCTGAGCTCACGTAGCAATACGGTGGCCACCCCAAACCCAGCCCAACGGCGTTATTCAAGCCGCGCGTACATAATTACGCATTAAAAATACCATGGGCACAGGAGGGGAGGGGGGCACAACTGCGTCACGCCCCAAAACGCGGCCTAAACCGCACTAGGGGCTTCCCGTTTGGTAATTTTCCTTTTTCTTTCAGGACTTTAATCTCTGGAAACACTGTCCGGCAGCTCCATTGCCGAACACATGATACAGCAACCAAGGAGGCAGACAACTACGTTATACAACGGAATTCCCAGGTTGATTACAGAATTCATATCATTCCTCAGCTCGCCCTTGGAAGGGACATAGTCCTACTCTTTTGCTTATTGCACTATATGTATCACTCTGCTTTAATGCAATTTTTTAATAAACAATGCATGACATTATGACTATTATTGCATTTTTGTTATATATATATATGTGTGTGTGTGTGTGTGTGTGTTCATTAACGACGCCTTGCAACCGTACACTCTGGTACGACCAATGCACCAAGGGCTTACGTACCCGCAATATGGTGTGAAAAGTCCGAACACCTTCACAAGTGCGGCACCCCGAACTTATAGCATTATATGCATCAGCTCTGAATCATGTCTTTTGTCAAATGTTGGGTTTTCCCAGCTCCTATGTTTTGGTACCTTACGTTCCGTTCTATCGGCTAAGGTAGCGCTAGGAGAACTACTGCGATTGTGCCCCGGTTCTGCCGGGCTGAGCACCTTAGTAGAGAAAGCTAAAACTGACTGTCATGATAAGGCGTGAGACTGGTTGCTGTTCGGCGAGGTTTTTCGAGTCCTTAAAGACTTATGCCGCTTAGGGCGAGGGGCCGGCTCTGCCCGGCTTACAAGCATGTATCGCGCCCTGAATTCAGCCTTCCGAACACCAGGGGCTTCGCTGAAATTTAAAATTATAGAATTCTATGGCTAAGTGAGAGTGATAAAGCAATATTAGTCCAGTTGCCTTGTTCGTTGTGCTGAGCACCTCCCTCGAAGGACCCAAATATGGGAACAAGAGTGCTCAGGTTTATCCCGAACACCCCAGCACTAGCGGCATGGGGGCAGAAGCCGAGGACTAGCCATCTCTCAGATTGGATAAACAGCCAAACAGAAGGCAATATTTTAAACTCAAACAAGCGTTGCATGGCGCATATGAAACAAGTTTTCACACATACATGACAAAATGAGCAAGTCTCATTCAAATATTACATTTTGTGAACACTCATCCGCGATAAGACGGGCACCCGGCAGAACACCCTCGTAGTACATCTCGGGGTGGCGGTGCTCCTTGCCCTTTGGTGGCCCCTCCTTGATCAGCTTCACGGCGTCTAGCTTGACCCACTGCATTTTTACATGGGCGAAATCCCGGCGTGCCCCTTCTATGCAAACGGATCGCTTGACGACCTCCAGCCGAGGGCAGGCATCCACAAGCCGCCTCACCAAGCCAAAGAAGCTGTTCGGAAGGGCGTCGCCAGGCCACAACCTGACTATGAAGCCCTTCATGGCCTGATCGGCCGCCTTATGTAGCTCGGTCATCTACTTCAGCTGGTCGCTCATTGGCATCGGATGTTCGGCCTCAGCATACTGAGACCAGAACAGCTTCTCCGTCGAGCTTCCGTCCTCGGCCTTGTAGAATAGTGCGGCATCGGACACACTGTGGGGCAAATCTGTGAATGCTCCTGAAGAGCTCCGGATTCGGGTAAGTAATCGGTAATTCACCTTTACATGCTTGCTTCACATATAGAAAGCCTTACCCGACACTATCTTCTTCATCGCGTCGATCTCGTGAAGGACCTTCTGGGCCTCGGCCTTGGCACTCTTCGCGCTCTCACGGGCTGCGGCAAGCTCATACTCTCGCGTCTTCAAGTCAAGCTCCAAAGCCTCGTGCTTTGTCACGAGAGCCTGGAGCTCTTGCTGCACTTCGCCCACCCGAGCCTCGTGCCTCTCTCGCTCGGTGCACTCCTTGGCCGCTGTATCTTCGGCCTTGGTCAGCGCTTGCTTCAGGGTCGCCACCTCGGTCGTGGCCCCTGGCAAAACATACAATGATCTTGTCATTTTGCAATCGCATCCTTTTTTATATACATATATCTATAGACGGGGTATTACTTACCTTCATTCTCCTCGAGCTGCCTCTTGACAAGGCCGAGCTCTTTCTTAGACCCATCGCGGTCCTGCTTCAGTACGGCGACCTCCGCAGTTAGTGCGGCGGATGCCAGCAGAGAAGCCTGCAGATGCATATTGACATACTTATATTAGACTCCTGCGATATTATTTGATCCTCTGTTCGGCTTTTCTTTGCGAACACCGAACAAAGCATCAGGGGCTACTGTCTATGCGGTAATACTTATACTACATTTTAAAACACTTACCTTGAAGCCTGTTAAAAGGCTAGTACAGGCTTCAGTCAATCCGCTCTTGGCAGACTGAACCTTCTGGATCACCGCACTCATGATAGTGCGGTGCTCCTCCTCGATGGAAGCGATGTGAAGCGCTTCCAACATAGTGTCCGGCGCCTCTGGATGGACAGAGGTTACCAGCACAGGCGTCTCACCCCCCTTTGAAGGGGACCGCCTGCCCGAGCTCGGAACCGTTGGAGGGTCCGACGCGGTGTTCGGCTGAGGGCCGAACTCGAAGCTCTCGGGGACCCCATCCCCTCGGCTCCCGGAGTCCGGAAGGTCGCCTTGAGGCGCCTCTGGGACTGCCCCCTCGATCCGGTGCCTCTTGAGACAGCACCTCGGCATCGTCAGCTGGATGAGGGGAGGTGGCGGTCGGGACTGGATCGCTATCCATGTCCGACGAGCCCAGGGAGCCGTCCGAGGATACCTCGATATTGGCTCGGGGCGGCCTGCATAATTGAGTTCGGCGTTAGGGAAAGCAATGCGACAAAGGAATCCTATGGGTTACTCTGGTATCCGAATACTTACGATCTCCCCTGGGGCTTGGCCCTAGGCAACCACTCGTCTTCACTTTCGTCGGCGGCGGTAGAGCTATCCGGAAGGAGCGTCCTTCCCTTCTTGGACCCTCCGGCCTGCCCAGTTGGGGCGGCCTTCCTTTTCTTGTCTCCCCCAGTCGGTGGAGGGGCCTCTTCTTCCTCTTCCTCATCTTCGGGGGAAGAGTGCGCCACAGACTCATCGGACGGTGAGTCCGACGACGCCTGGCGTCGGGAGCTCTTTCGAGCTCCCTTGGCCTTCTTGGTCTTCTCCGGGACCTTATAAGGGGCCGGAGTCAACATTTTCGCCAGAAGGGCGTCTACAGGGCCTTCGGCCAAGGGAGCCGGACAGTCGATTTGTCCGGCCATCTTCTACCAGTCCTGTTAACGGCACGAGAGTTTAGATCCCACATAGAGTCAATCTATATAGAAACCAAGTATCCTGTGAAAGGTAAAACAACTTACCGCACTCGCGTGGCGCTTCGCGTTGAATCCGCGATCCTCAGTAATGGGGGGAGGGACCTCGACGCCTTGAACAGCACCCTCCAGGCATCTTCATGAGTCGTATCGAAGAGCCTGTTTAGAGTGCGGTGCTGCGCCGGATTGAACTCCCACAAGGTAAACTCCTGTTGTTGGCACGGGAGTATCCGGCGGATGAGCATAACCTGGACTATGTTGACAAGCTTGAGCTTCTTGTCCACCATGTTCTGAATACATGACTGGAGTCCGGTCAGCTCTTTTGAATTACCCCAGGACAGGCCCTTCTCTTTCCAGGAGGTGAGCCGCATGGGGATGCCAGATCGGAACTCGGGGGCTGCTACCCATGCGGGGTCACGCAGCTCGGTGATATAGAACCACCCTGATTGCCACCCCTTTATGGTATCCACGAAGGTGCCCTCGAGCCATGTGATGTTGGGCATCTTGCCCACCATGGCGCCTCCACACTCTGCCTGGCGGCCGCTCACTACCTTCGGCTTGATATTGAAGGTCTTCATCCATAAGCCGAAGTGGGGCTTGATGCAGAGGAAGGCCTCGCACACGACGATAAACGCCGAGATGTTGAGGATGAAGTTCGGGGCCAGATCGTGGAAATCCAGGCCGTAATGAAACATGAGCCCCCGGACGAAGGGATGGAGAGGGAATCCCAGTCCGCGGAGGAAATGGGTGAGGAATACCACCCTCTCATGGGGCTCGGGGGAGGGGATGAGCTGTCCCTCATCTGGGGGCCGGTGCGCGATGTCGTGTGAAGATACAAGATTGAAGACTTCGTCTCGTGTCCGGATGGGACTCTACTTGGCGTGGAAGGCAAGCTAGGCAATACGTGTATGGATATCTTCTCCTTTGTAACCGACCTTGTGTAACCCTAACCCTCTCTGGTGTCTATATAAACCGAAGGGTTTTAGTCCGTAGGACAACAATCACAACATACAATCATACCGTAGGCTAGCTTCTAGGGTTTAGCCTCTCTAATCTCGTGGTAGATCTACTCTTGTAACACCCATATCATCAATATTAATGAAGCAGGACGTAGGGTTTTACCTCCATCAAGAGGGCCCGAACCTGGGTAAAACTTCGTGTCCCTTACCTCCTGTTACCATCCGGCCTAGACGCACAGTTCGAGACCCCCTACCTGAGATCCGCCGGTTTTGACACCGACACTAGTGCTTCTCTAAGTGTTGGTCCAACCTGAGCAATGTCCGGCGCCCCCTGGGCAACCAGGGTCTATGCCAACCCGACGTCTAGCTCATCAGGTGTGCCTTGAGAACGAGATACATGCGACTCCTATCGGGATTTGTCGGCACATCGGGAGGCTTTGCTGGTCTTGTTTTACCATTGTCGAGTTGTCTTGTAACCGGGATTCCGAGTCTGATCGGGTCTTCCTGGGAGAAGGAATATCCTTCGTTGACCGTGAGAGCTTGTGATGGGCTAAGTTGGAACACCCCTGCAGGGTTTGAACTTTTGAAAGCCATGCCTGTGGTTATGGGCATATGGGAATTTGTTAATATCCGGTTGTCGAGAACTTGACACTTAACTTAATTAAAATGCATCAACCGCGTGTGTAGTCGTGATGGTCCCTTTCCGGCGGAGTCCGGGAAGTGAACACGGTTCTTGTGTTATGCCTGAACGTAAGTAGTTTCGGGATCACTTCTCGATCACTTCTAGTTCACGACCGTGCTTTGCTTCTCTTCTCGCTCTCATTTGTGTAAGTTAGCCACCATATATGCTAGTGCTTGCTGCAGCTCCACCTCACTACCTTTTCCTACCCATAAGCTTAAATAGTCTTGATCTCGTGGGTGTGAGATTGCTGAGTCCTCGTGGCTCACAGATACTTCCAAACAGTTTCAGGTGCCGGTGATACCAGTGCAGGTGTCGCAACCGAGCTCAAGGAGGAGCTCGATGAAGATCATGTTTGTTGTGTTGTCCGTTTCAGTTGATCAGTAGTGGAGCCCAGTCGGGGCGATCGGGGATCTTTTGCATTAGGGGTAGTCTTCTTTTATTTTGGTTCCGTAGTCGGACCTTGTTTGTATTCTGCATGTTGTAATGCTATATTCATGTATTGTGTGAAGTGACGATTGTAAGCCAACTCTTTATCCCTTTCTTATTCAGTACATGGGATGTGTAAAGATTACCCCTCTTGTGACATGCCTACTATGCGGTTATGCCTCTAAGTCGTGCTCCGACACGTGGGAGATATAGCCGCATCGTGGGTGTTACAGCGGGCTACGCCCCGCCCGCACCCGTCTCGCCCGTCGCCCGGTTGGCCCCAATAGGCCACTGACCACACGGGCCCACACCCCCCTGTTCTGTTATAAACATATATAAATAAATAAATAAAAACAATAATAAATTTAATTAATTAAATTAATTAATTTAATTAATCCTATTTAATTAATATAATTAACATGTTAGTTTAATTAAAGAGTAATTAGTTTAACCTAAACCCCTAATCAACCTAAACAGTCAATGACAAACGGGACCCACACGTTAGTTCACCAGTCAACGCCTCCGTTGACTGCTGACATCATGTTGACGTCAGCATGCACTGTTTTGGATAATGTTGAATTAAAATAATTAAATAAATCCTAAAAATGATTAAATCTTTTAAGAATCATCTAAAATAAACCGTAGCTCGGATGAAAAACTTTGTACATGAAAGTTGCTCAGAACGCCGAGACGAATCCGGAAAAGCAACCCGTTCGTCCACCACACATCCCTAGCATAGCGAACATGCAATTTTCCCCCTCCGGTTCGTCTGTCCGAAAACGCGAAACACCGGGAATACTTTCCCGGTTGTTTCCCCCCTTCACCGGAATCACCTCGTACAGCGTTAGGTCACCCCTAGCATCGCGTATTGCCATGTTATGCTTTGTGATGCTTTGTTTGCTTATATTAATTGTTTCTTCCCCCTCTTCTCTCCGGTATACCCCAAGACTGATGCCGCCCCTGTGATCGACTACGTCGACTACACTTCTTTTTCAACAGAGCTTCAGGCAAGCAAACCCTCCTTGAGCATTTCGATATCGCCCATTTCTTTCCCTCTCATGCTTGCATTAGAACTGCTACTGTTTTCCGTATGACCCTACTCTGATGCATAGCCTGTTTTTTACCTGCTTTCATACCTTACCTGCTTATCCTAAACTGCTTAGTATAGGTTGGTTAGAGATCCATTAGTGACCCCACCTTGTCCCAGTTGCCTCGCTTTATGTTTCGATGACTCGATCAATGTGATCGACGTCCAGGCCCCGACACCGCACATCACCCCCCTAGTTGTACGGCTCTGCAGAGTTAGCATCGAGTGCAAGAGTTCCCGGGGAGATGGCCCATGACCCCTAGGGGCATAGGTTTAGTCTGGCGTGCTGACCCCTCTATTAAGCCTAGGCCGGGTTGCGGTGTATTGTTTGGCCGAGGCCGGGCATGACCCAGGAAAGTGTGTCCGGCCAAAGTTAATCGAGCGTCGTGGGTAAGTTGGTGCACCCCTGCAGGGAAGAAAACATCTATCGATAGCCTGTCCTACGGTAACGGACACTTGGAGTTGTATCCCGATCGATACAACTAGAACTAGATACTTGAGACGAGAAATGGATATGAGACATGGTTATGATGAATGGATAGTATGGCTCTGGGATTGCTTTCTCGCATGGAGTCAAGAAAGGATCTCTGGCCGAGGTTGATAACACTACTGCTACTTTACTTTATGCTACTCTACTCCCTCCTGTTGCTACAAGATGGTGGTTTCCAGAAGATGATAGACATCGCTAGGACTAGGTCTTTCCTCTATTCTGGCATTCTGCAGTTTAGTCCATAGATACAACCCATTTCCTTTGATACAGATGCATACTTAGTTTAGATCTGATGTAAGTCTTGCGAGTACTATGGATGAGTACTCACGGCTGCTTTGCTACCTCTTTTCCTCCATACCCGATTGTTGCGACCAGATGACGGATCCCAGGAGCCAGACGACACCACTGATGACTACTGCTACACCGAGGGTGCCTATTACTACGTGACGGGCGCTGACGACTTGGAGTAGTTAGGAGGCTCCCAGGCAAGAGGCCTTGCCTTTTTGATCGTTGTTGCTTTTGTGCTAGCCTTCTTAAGGCAAACTTGTTTAACTTATGTCTATACTCAGATATTGTTGCTTCCGCTAACTCTTGTGTATTCGAGCTTACGTATTCGAGCCCTCGAGGCCCCTGGCTTGTAATATAAAGCTTGTCTTATTTTAATTTGTGTCTAGAGTTGTGTTGTGATATCTTCCCGTGAGTCCTTGGTCTTGATCGTACACATTTGCATGTATGATTAGTGTACGATTGAATCGAGGGCGTCACACAGATCACGCTCAAGTCCCACGCACCTAGACAAACAAATAAGAACCTCGCAACCAACGCGATAAAGGGTTTGTCAATCCCTTCACGGTCACTTATGAGAGTGAGATCTGATAGATATGATAAGATAATATTTTTGGTATTTTTATGATAAAGAGAAATAAAGATGCAAAGTAAAATAAATAGCAAAGGAAATAACTAAGTATTGGAAGATTAATATGATGGAAGATAGACTCGGGGGCCATAGGTTTCACTAGTGGCTTCTCTCAAGAGCATAAGTATTATGGTGGGTGAACGAATTACTGTCGAGCAATAGATAGAAAAGCGAATAATTATGAGAATATCTAGGTATGATCATGTATATAGGCATCACGTCCGAGACAAGTAGACTGAAATGATTGTGCATCTACTACTATTACTCCACACATCGACCGCTATCCAGCATGCATCTAGAGTATTCAGTTCATAAGAATAGAGTAATGCTTTAAGGAAGATGACATGATGTAGAGGGATAAACTCATGTAATATGATATAAAACCCATCTTTTTATCCTCGATGGCAACAATACAATACGTGTCAGTTCCCTTTCTGTCACTGGGATCGAACACCGCAAGATTGAACCCAAAGCTAAGCACTTCTCCCATTGCAAGAAAGATCAATCTAGTAGGCCAAACCAAACTGATAATTCGAAGAGACTTGCAAACATAAACCAATCATACATAAAAGAATTAAGAGGAGATTCAAATATTGTTCATAGATAAACTGGATCATAAACCCACAATTCATCGGATCTCGACAAACACACCGCAAAAGAAGATTACATTGAATAGATCTCCAAGAATATCAAGGAGAACTTTGTATTGAGATCCAAAGAGAGAGAAGAAGCCATATAGCTAATAGCTATGGCCCCGTAGGTCTGAAGTAAACTACTCACACATCACCGGAGAGGCCATGGAGTTGATGTAGAGGCCCTCCGTGATCAATGCCCCCTCCGGCGGAGCTCCGAAAAAGGTCCCAAGATGGGATCTCTCGGGTACAGAAGGTTGCAGGGGTGGAATTAGGTTTTAGTGGTGCCCCTGGATGTTTGGGGGGTACGTGGATATATATAGAAGGAAGAAGTACATCAGTGGAGCAACGGGGGGCCCACGAGGGTGGAGGGGGCACCCAGGGGGGTAGGCGCGCCCCCTGCCTCGTGGCTTCCTCCGTTGTTTCTTGACACCCACTCCAAGTCTCCTGGATCACGTTTGTTGAGAAAATCATGTTCCCGAAGGTTTCATTTCGTTTGGACTCCGTTTGATATTCCTTTTCTTCGAAACCCTAAAATAGGCAAAAAAAACAGCAATTTGGGTTGGGCCTCCCATTAGTAGATTAGTCCCAAAAATGATACAAAAGTGTAAAATAAATCCCATTGACATCCAAAATAGATAATATAATAGCAATGAGCAATCAAAAATTATAGATACGTTGGAGACGTATCAACAAGCCTACCCGATTAATGTCGGGTGGACATACAAAGGGGGGTCAAATAGGACAATAACATGCATCGGTTCAAAAGTACCACAGAGTTATATTACATCAATTGTTGCTGCAGCCACGAACCTGCAGCGGCAATGAGAAACGGGGTGCCTAATCTCGGCGCTGGCCCTCCACCCTCTCGATTCCGCCGATGCGACTGATGATGGGCTTGATACGCTCCTTGAGCGTCGCGAGGTCTGCATTCTCTGACAAGCTCTCCAGCGCGGCGTCAAAGTCGAGGTTGGGGTTCCAGTGCTCTACCTTGGTGAGAACCTTGGTCATGGCACCTCGGCAAAGCCTCCGGGACTCATTGGCCAGGGAGGCCGCCCGATTGGAGTGGAGCTGCTCCAAGGCCCCGAGGATGCCCTCGAAGAAGATGGTCAGCTTGGCATTGGGACTCGCGTTACGCTCCGGGGTATACCTCCCATGGTAGCCAGCTGCGTGGTGATCCTGCCGGCGACGCCTTCGAGGCGCGCGATCCAGCGGTTCTCACCTTCCACAAAATCCTTGTGGTTGGCGGCTTCGTTCTTCCATAGCTGCCTCTCAGCCTCCAGATCCTTGGCCAGGATCTCCTCCCGGGCTTTGTCCTCTGAGAGCATTCCCTCGAGACCCTCCAGCTTCAGCTTGAGGTCTCTGATGGAGTTGTTGGCCTCGGAGAGCTGCCCGGCCTTGTTGAGGACTACGCCATGTGCCTCAACCAGGTCACCGTTGAGTGTGCCCTTCTCCTTGGACAACTTTAGGACCTGGTCCTTCAACCCGTCCCACTCCACCTCCAGCTCCTTCACCCTGCTGGCATGAACTAGAGCCTGGGCATTGAGTGCGTCCCTGTGCCTCTGCTCTAGCTCCTGGGTCCGCTGCACGACGAGCTTCTCCACCTCCTCGTCCTTGCCGCAGAGCGTTGCGGCAAGCTTCTCCTCACGCGTTGCAAGGTCCTCCTCCTGGGAGTTCAGCACAGCCTGGTGCTGGATTCGAGCGGCCTTGGCTTCGGCGGTCAGGTTCTTCGCTGTCTCCTGGGCCTTCTCGATGTCGGCCCGCTTCATGGTGAGCTCCACCTCGCGCTTGGCCAGCTTGCCCTGGGCGGCCTTCAGCTCCTCACAAGCTTTGCAGAACCAAGTTTGTGCCTCGGCGACACGTCCCTTGAGGTCCGCCTCCGCCTTGTCCACCGTTGCCATCTTGGACTTGGCCCTGTCCAGGCGGGCGCGATGGAGCGCCTGGATCTTCCGAAAATTGACGCCCATGGCCTGGAGAAGCTGCTGTCGGTGTCAAAACCGGCGGATCTCAGGTAGGGGGTCCCGAACTGTGCGTCTAGAATCGATGGTAAGAAGAGGCATGGGACACGATATTTACCCAGGTTCAGGCCCTCTCTATGGAGGTAATACCCTACGTCCTGCTTGATTGATATTGATGGATATGAGTGTTACAAGAGTTGATCAACCACGAGATCGTGATGGCTAAACCCTAGAAGCCTAGCCTATATGACTATGGTAATGAATATGCCCCTTCCGGACTAACCCCTCCGGTTTATATAGACACTAGGGGGATCTAGGGTTTACATAGAGTCGGTTACATAAGAAGGAATCTTCATAGTCGGTCGCCAAGCTTGCCTTCCACGCCAAGGAGAGTCCAATCCAGACTCCAGTCTTCGGCCTTCATGTCTTCACAGTCGATCAGTTCAGCCCAATAGATAACAGGCCGGACGCCCGAGGACCCCTTAGTCCAGGACTCCCTTAGTAGCCCCTGCACCTGGCTTCAATGACGAGGAGTCCGGTGCGCAGATTGTTTTCGGCATTGCAAGGCGGGTTCCCTTCTATCCGAACTTCAAGATAGTCTTTGAATGTGATGATAGTATTCGGACTTGTCATACACACCATACACAATCGTAGAGAGAATATATATATTTTTACACGAGTCTAATCCACTAACAGCTTTTACAATATGACATCACGTCTGTACGGTCATAATTTCGGACCGTTTTTCGTCTGTCCCTCCATGTTTTGAGACGCGGTTGCCATTGGCACGTCTTGTCAAAGTAGAGATCGTGCCCCTTATTATGGGATTCTCATCAATACGGGCGTGGGTAACCCAACCGTGCCGTTTATATAGCCCTTGGGAATATGTGAATCTTAAGGCAAGTGAGGAGGCATTCAATATTCTTTGCCTTTATAAGGGGATAAGGATTCCCTCTTCCTCTCTTAGGCCCTCTCTCTGTCTTCGCCTTTCCAATCTCGAGCTCCAGCGCCCAAGTTCTCATCTCCTTTCCACCCAAGTAACCATGTCCGGATCCGGAGGTCAGGACAAGTGGATGGTCTCCTCCGTCAAGGAGGAGAACATTACGGAGCTTCGGGCGGACGGATATTTGGCGAAGGAGATCACTCACCGCCTGCCGATCCAGGGATAAGTCGTCCCCACGTCGAAGCCCAACGAGAGGGTAGTGTTCTGATACGTCTCCAACGTATCTATAATTTTTGATTGTTTCATGCTATTATATTATCTGTTTTGGATGTTTATGGGCTTTACTAAACACTTTTATATTATTTTTGGGACTAACCTATTAACCGGAGGCCCAACCCAAATTGTTGTTTTCTTGCCTATTTCAGTGTTTCGAAGAAAAGGAATATCAAACGGAGTCCAAACGGAAAGAAACCTTCAGGAGAGTTATTTTTGGAATGGAAGCAATCCAGGAGACTTGGAGTAGACGTCAGGGAAGCTTCGAGGAGGCCACAAGGCAGGGAGGCGCGCCCCCACCCTCGTGGGCCCCTCGTGGCTCCCCTGACCGACTTCTTTCGCCTATATATGTCGATATACCCTAAAAACATCGAGGAACATAATAGATCGGGAGTTGCGCCGCGAGAAGCCTTCGTAGCCACCGAAAACGAATCTAGACCCGTTCCGGCACCCTGCCGGAGGGGGGAATCCCTCTCCGGTGGCCATCTTCATCATCCCGACGCTCTCCATGACGAGGAGGGAGTAGTTCTCCCTCGGGGCCGAGGGTATGTACCAGTAGCTATGTGTTTGATCTCTCTCTCTCTCGTGTTCTTGAGGTGGTACGATCTTGATGTATCGTGAGCTTTGCTATTATAGTTGGATCTTGTGATGTTTCTCCCCCTCTACCCCCTTGTGATGAATTGAGTTTTCCCTTTGAAGTTATCTTATCGGATTGAGTCTTTAACGATTTGACAACACTTGATGTATGTCTTGCATGTGCTTATCTAGGGTGACAATGGGATATCACGTGATCCACTTGATGTATGTTTTGGTGATCAACTTGCGAGTTCCGTGACCTCGTGAACTTATGCATAGGGTTGGCACATGTTTTCGTCTTGACTCTCCGGTAGAAACTTTGGGGCACTCTTTGAAATTCTTTGTGTTGGTTGAATAGATGAATCTGAGATTGTGTGATGCATATCGTATAATCATACCCACAGATACTTGAGGTGACATTGGAGTATCTAGGTGACATTAGGGTTTTGGTTGATTTGTGTCTTAAGGTGTTATTCTAGTACGAACTCTATGATAGATTGAACGGAAAGAATAGCTTCGTGTTATTTTACTACGGACTCTTGAATAGATTGATCAGAAAGGACAACTTTGAGGTGGTTTCGTACCCTACCATAATCTCTTCGTTTGTTCTCCACTATTAGTGACTTTGGAGTGACTCTTTGTTGCATGTTGAGGGATAGTTATATGATCCAATTATGTTATTATTGTTGAGAGAACTTGCACTAGTGAAAGTATGAACCCTAGGCCTTGTTTCCTAGCATTGCAATACCGTTTGTGCTCACTTTTATCATTAGTTACCTTGCTGTTTTTATATTTTCAGATTACAAAAACCTATATCTACCATCCATATTGCACTTGTATCATCATCTCTTCGCCGAACTAGTGCACCTATACAATTTCGCATTGTATTCGGTGTGTTGGGGACACAAGAGACTCTTTGTTATTTGGTTGCAGCTTTGTTTGAGAGAGGCCATCTTCATCCTACATCTCCCACGGGTTGATAAACCTTAGGTCATCCACTTGAAGGAAATTTTCTACTGTCCTACAAACCTCTGCACTTGGAGGCCCAACAACGTCTACAAGAAGAAGGTTGTGTAGTAGACATCAAGCTCTTTTCTGGCACCATTTCTGGGGAGGTTAGCGCTTGAAGGTATATCTTTTAATCTTGCAATCGAATCTTTTAGTTTCTTGTTTTATCACTAGTTTAGTTTATAAAAGAAAATGAAAAAATGGAATTGAGTTTGCCTCAGATGCTTCATCTTTTTAATATCTTTCGTTAGAATGATGGAAAAGAAAATTGTGCTCAAGTGCTAGAAGAAGAAGTCTATAGAATGTTTGGCACTAAATAATGATGAGCATGATTGCAATGTTATTAGTATGAAATCTTTGAATATTCATAGTACTAATGATGATTGCACTAGTTATGAATAAAATATCTCTTACAAGCATGTCGATTTTTGTGGAGTGCATAGAGTTTGCAAGTACATACCAAACAGGGAAGATAGATTTTGCAAGAGGCATAAGTATTTGGAAACTAAATGGTTGCAAGATAGGCTAGATGTTAGTGCTGAAAATTTAAAATATCTTAGCCATACTTGTGAACTTTGAAATGAACATGGTCATTTAAATATCAAACGAAAATTGTTTCATGATCGAATCATGTCCAAAAATTGTGATGACTTGATTTCCCTTGCACATCATAATGAACTTAGTTTGCATTTGGGTTATGAAGAAATGAAATGTCAAACTAAGCATATTCCAGAATATAACCTTGAGAAATTCCTCGATGTTGATCTAGAAGAAATTTATATGTATTGTGCGGTGAATTGCATTGAAAATCCTTATATTGCCAATTACATAAAGAAAAGAAAACAAATAGAAGACGAAGAGAATACTAACGAGAGGGAAGAGACTTCCCATTCTCCTATTATTTCTTATGATGAATCAGGTAACGAAGAGGAGCCTTCTATTCAACCAATCTCATTAACAAGGAGCTCCAAAAAGAGGATTGAATCCACACATGATGTGAAGAAGAAAAAGAAAAGACGGAGAAGTAAAGGTAGAAAGTCATCTCTCCCAAATGATGTTGCTCCTATTTCTCATTGTGATGATGATAATTGTTATAATATTGGTGCTATCCATACTATTAATGATGAGAGTGATTATGCTTACGATATGAAAAGGCCCAAGCTTGGGGATGCTATGTTTGATGAATATGATATTTTTGAGAATATATTTGCTGCAATTAATGTTTGTCCCAAGCTTGGGGATGCTATGTTTAATGAAGATGATATTTTTAGCCTCCCAAGTTTTGATGAGCAAAGTTATTATGATGATAGCATGCCTCCTATTTATGATGATTATTGCGATGACACTTATGCTATAAAGAGTAGTGATGATTATATTTATAAAACTTGCCATGATTATGATTACCCTTTTTCTGAACACTACTCTTTTAACGTGGAAACAATTTATAGTATTCGAGTCTCTTATGATACTCCCACTATTCCGATTGAGATGACTTTTTGTTATGTAGAGAGTAGTAAATTTTCTATGCTTGTAGATCATGAAAAATAATGCTTTATGTGATGGTTATATTGTTGAATTCATTCATGATGCTACTAAAAATTATTACGAGGGAGGAATATATGCTTGTAGGAATTGCAATAATATCAAGTTTCCTATCTATGTGCTTAAAGTTTTGAAGTTATGCTTGTTTTGCCTTCCTATGCTAGTTGATTATTGTTCCCATAAGTTGTTTTCTCACAAAATCCCTATGCATAGGAAGTGAGTTAGACTTAAATGTGCTAGTCATATTCTTCATGATGCTCTTTTTATATTTCAATTCTTATCTTTTATGTGAGCATCATTGAAATCATCATGCCTAGCTAGGGGCGTTAAACGATAGCGCTTGTTGGGAGGCAACCCAACTTCATTTTATTCTTGTTCCTTGCTTTTTGTTCCTCTTTAGTAATAAATAATTCATCTAGCCTTTGTTTAGATGTAGTTTTATGTTTTAATTAGTGTTTGTGCCAAGTAAAGCCTTTAGGATCTTCTTGGGTGATTGTTATTTGATCTTGCTGTAAAAAACAGAAAGTATGCGCTCACAAGAATAATTTTCGTTTTTTACCAGAGAGCGATAAAATACCAATTCCAACTGCAGTATATCAATATACAAATTTCCTAGGACTTCCTGATTTCTCAGGATTTTTGTAGTTACATAAGTATTCGAAACCTACAGATTACTACAGACTGTTCTTTTTTTGACAGATTCTGTTTTCTATGAGTTGTTTGCTTATTTTGATGAATCTATGAGTAGTATCGGAGGGTATGAACCATAGATAAGTCGGAATACAGTATATATTACACCAATATGAATTTAGAATGAATTCACAACAGTACCTAAGTGGTGATTTACTTTCTTATACTAACGGAGCTTACGAGTTTTCTGTTAAGTTTTGTGTTGTGAAGTTTTCAAGTTTTGGGTGAAGATTCGATGGACTATGGAATAAGGAGTGGCAAGAGCCTAATCTTGGGGATGACCAAGGCACCCCAAGGTAATATTCAAGGACAACCAAAAGCCTAAGCTTGGGGATGCCCCGGAAGGCATCCCCTCTTTCGTCTTCGTTCATCGGTAACTTTACTTGGAGCTATATTTTTATTTACCACATGATATGTGTTTTGCTTGGAGCGTCATTTTATTTTATTTAGTTTTGCTTGCTGTTTGAATAAAATACCAAGATCTGAAAATCTTAAATGTTAGAGAGCCTTCACATAGTTGCATAATTATTCGACTACTCATTGATCTTCACTTATATATATCTTTCAGAGTAGTTTGTCATTTGCTCTAGTACTTCACTTATATCCTTTTAGAGCACGACGGTGGTTTTATTTTGAAGAAATAGATGAAATCTCATGCTTCACTTATATCATTTTGAGAGTCTCTAAACAGCATGGTAGTTTTCTTTGGTTATGAATTTAGTCCTAATATGATGGGCATCCAAGAGGGATATAATAAAAACTTTCATATAAAGTGCATTGAATACTATGAGAAGTTTGATACTTGCTGATTGTTTTGAGATATGAGGATGGTAATATTAGAGTCATGCTAGTGAGTAGTTGTGAATTTGAGAAATACTTGTGTTAAAGTTTGTGATTCCCGTAGCATGCACGATGGTGAACTGTTATGTGATGAAGTTGGAGCATGGTTTATTTATTGATTGTCTTCCTTATGAGTGGCGGTCGGGGACGAGCGATGGTCTTTTCCTACCAATCTATCCCCCTAGGAGCATGCACGTAGTACTTTGTTTTGATAACTAATAGATTTTTGCAATAAGTATGTGAGTTCTTTATGACTAATGTTGAGTCCATGGATTAAACGCACTCTCACCCTTCCACCATTGCTAGCCTCTCTAGTACCGCGCAACTTTCGCCGGTACCATAAACCCACCATATACCTTCCTCAAAACAGCCACCATACATACCTATTATGGCATTTCCATAGCCATTCCAAGATATATTGCCATGCAACTTTCAACCGTTCCATTATTATGACACGCTTCATCATTGTCATATTGCTATGCATGATCATGTAGTTGACATTGTATTTGTGGCAAAGCCACCGTTCATAATTCTTTCATACATGTCACTCATGAGTCATTGCACATCCCGGTACACCACCGGAGGCATTCAAATAGAGTCATATTTTGTTCTAAGTATTGAGTTGTGAGTAAATTAAAGTGTGATTATCATCATTATTAGAGCATTGTCCCAGTGAGGAATGGATGATGGAGACTATGATTCCCCCACAAGTCGGGATGAGACTCCGTAAGAAAAAAAGAAGGAAAAAAGAGAAAAAAGAGGCCATAAAAAAGGTGAAGGCCCAAAAAATGAGAGAAAAAGAGAGAAGGGGCAATGCTACTATCCTTTTACCACACTTGTGCTTCAAAGTGGCACCATGATCTTCATGATAGAGAGTCTCCTATGTTGTCACTTTCATATACTAGTGGGACTTTTTCATTATAGAACTTGGCTTGTATATTCCAATGATGGGCTTCCTCAAAATGCCCTAGGTCTTCGTGAGCAAGCGAGTTGGATGCACACCCACTTAGTTTCTTTTTGATCTTTCATACACTTATAGCTCTAGTGCTTCCGTTGCATGGCAATCCCTACTCACTAACATTGATATCTATTGATGGGCATCTCCATAGCTCGTTGATATGCCTAGTTGATGTGAGACTATATTCCTCCTTTTTGTCTTCTCCACAACCACCATTCTATTCCACCTATAGTGCTATCTCCATGGCTCATGCTCATGTATTGCGTGAAGATTGAAAAAGTTTGAGAACATCAAAAGTATGAAACAATTGCTTGGCTTGTCATCGGGGTTGTGCATGATTTAAATATTTTGTGTGATGAAGATAGAGCATAGCCAGACTATATGATTTTGTAGGGATAGCTTTCTTTGGCCATGTTATTTTGAGAACACATGATTACTTTGTTAGTATGCTTGAAGTATTATTATTTTTATGTCAATATTAAACTTTTGTCTTGAATCTTATGGATCTCAATATTCTTGCCACAATAAAGAGAACTACATGGATAAATATGTTAGGTAGCATTACACATCAAAAATTCCGGCACGCAGATTGTTTTCGGCATTGCAAGGCGGGTTCCCTTCTATCCGAACTTCAAGATAGTCTTCGAATGTGATGATAGTATCCGGACCTGTCATACACACCATACATAACCGTAGAGAGAATATATTTTTTACATGAGTCTAATCCGCTGACAGCTTTTACAATATGACATCACCTCTGTCCGGTCATAATTTTGGACCATTTTTCATCTGTCGCTCCATGTTTCGAGATGTGGTTGCCATTGGCTCGTCTTGTCGAAGTAGAGATTGTGCCCCCTTATTATGTGATTTTCATCAATGCGGGCATGGGTAACCCAACCGTGCCATTTATACAGCCCTTGGGAATAGGCGAATCTTAAGGCGAGTGAGGAGGCGTTCAATATTCGTCACCTTTATAAGGGGATAAGGATTTGCTCTTCCTCTCTCACACCCTCTCTCTGTCTCCGCCTTTCCAATCTTGAGCTCCAACACCCAAGTTCTCATCTCCTTTCCACCCAAGCAACCATGTCCGGATCCGGAGGTCAGGACAAGTGGATGGTATCCTCCATCAAGGAGGAGAACATTATGGAGCTTCGGGCAGCCGGATACTTGGTGAAGGAGATCACTCACCGCCTGCCGACCAAGGGACAAGTCATCCCCACACCGAAGCCCACCGAGAGGGTAGTGTTCTGATACGTATCCAACGTATCTATAATTTTTTATTATTTCATGCTATTATATTATCTGTTTTGGATGTTTATGGGCTTTACTAAACACTTTTATATAATTTTTGGGACTAACCTATTAACCGGAGGCCCAGCCCAAATTACTGTTTTCTTGCCTATTTCAGTGTTTCAAAGAAAAGGAATATCAAACGGAATCCAAACGGAATGAAACCTCTAGGAGAGTTATTTTTGGAAAGCAATCCACGAGACTTGGAGTGGACGCTAGGGAAGCTTCGAGGAAGCCACGAGGCAGGGAGGCGCACCCCCCACCCTTGTGGGGCCCTCGTGGCTCCCCTGACCGACTTCTTTCGCCTATATATGTCCATATACCCTAAAAACATCGAGGAACAGAATAGATCGGGAGTTCCGCCGCCAGAAGCCTCCGTAGCCACCGAAAACCAATCTAGACCCGTTCCGGCACCCTACCGGAGGGGGGAATCCCTCTTCGGTGGCCATCTTCATCATCCCGGGGCTCTCCATGACGAGGAGGGAGTAGTTCTCCCTTGGGGCTGAGGGTATGTACTAGTAGCTATGTGTTTGATCTCTCTCTCTCTCTCTCGTGTTCTTGAGGTGGTACGATCTTGATATGTATCGCGAGCTTTGCTATTATAGTTGGATCTTATGATGTTTCTCCCCCTCTACTCTCTTGTGATGAATTGAGTTTTCCCTTTGAAGTTATCTTATCGAATTGAGTCTAAGGATTTGAAAGCACCTGATGTATGTCTTGCATGTGCTTATCTGTGGTGACAATGGGATATCACGTGATCCACTTGATGTATGTTTTGGTGATCAACTTGCGAGTTCCATGACCTCGTGAACTTATGCATAGGGGTTGGCACACGTTTTCGTCTTGACTCTCCGGTAGAAACTTTGGGGCACTCTTTGAAGTTCTTTGTGTTGGTTGAATAGATGAATCTGAGATTGTGTGATGCATATTGTATAATCATACCCACGGATACTTGAGGTGACATTGGAGTATCTAGGTGACATTAGGGTTTTGGTTGATTTGTGTCTTAAGGTGTTATTCTAGTACGAACTCTATCATAGATTGAATGGAAAGAATAACTTCATGTTATTTTACTACGGACTCTTGAATAGATCGATCAGAAAGGATAACTTTGAGGTGGTTTCGTACCCTACCATAATCTCTTCGTTTGTTCTCCCCTATTAGTGACTTTGGAGTGACTCTTTGTTGCATGTTGAGGGATAGTTATATGATCCAATTATGTTATTCTTGTTGAGAGAACTTGCACTAGTGAAAGTATGAACCCTAGGCATTGTTTCAACACATTGTAATACCGTTTGTGCTCACTTTTATCATTAGTTACCTTGCTGTTTTTATATTTTCAGATTACAAAAACCTATATCTACCATCCATATTGCACTTGTATCACCATCTCTTCGCCGAACTAGTGCACCTATACAATTTCCCATTGTATCGGGTGTGTTGGGGACACAAGAGACTCTTTGTTATTTGGTTGCAGGGTTGTTTGGGAGAGATCATCTTCATCCTACGCCTCCCACGAATTGATAAGCCTTAGGTCATCCACTTGAGGGAAATTTGCTACTGTCCTACAAACCTCTGCACTTGGAGGCCCAACAACGTCTACAAGAAGATGGTTGTGTAGTAGACATCATGTTCCTCCCCCATTTCTTCTGCGGGCTAGGTTTTCCACTCCACCCTTTCATCCGCGGGCTGATGTATTATTACGGGATAGATTTCCATGATCTGTCCCCGAATTCCTTTCTCAACATCTCGGTGTTTTCGTCATGTGTGAGGCCTTCCTCTGCATCCAACCCCACTTCGGGCTGTGCCTCAAAGTCTTCAACATGAAGCCGAAGGTGGTGGAAGGCCAGCACGCGGAGTGCGGAGGAGCTATGGTGAGCAAGCCGTCCTCTGTGGGAGTTCAACCCAAAGAAGGATCAGACTCTGGTGAGGCTCTTCGAGACTACTCACGAAGGCGCATGGAAGTTGCTCTTTAAGGGCAACGAGAAGCCACCGGCCATGGATTCGGACTGTGGTCACGATGATAAACACCTCGCCAGTGAAGTATGCTATTTTTTGATGTATCCCCAACTTAATCGTTTCAAGGATGATGTCTGAGCTTATCATTGCATTTCCAGGACTGGATGGAGAGGGCGAAGCGGATACAGTGTCCGGCTCCGCTGCCTGAAGAACCGGTCATCGTGCATCTAGTGAAGATGCTGGTGCTGGCGCCTTATAAGGGTGGCCCCCATCGAGAGAAGAAGGCCAAGGGGGCCAAGGGTGGACCCGTTGCAAGGGCACTTCGGATGTGACATCCGAAGATGATGAAGCCCATTCCTCTGTCCCTGAGGACAACGGCGAGGAAGAGGAGGAGGAGGAAAACAACCCTCCCCCTAAGGAGAGGAAGAAGAAGAGGGCGGCTTCGGCGCATCCGGAGGCGGACACGCCCAAGAAGGGGAAGAGCGTCCCAGCGATCAACACTGCGTGGGAGGTTGATAGCAGTCCGGAGAGACGCCCCCGCACTAAGCCCCAGGCCACATCGTAAGTGACACGGCTCGCTCATGCGCACATCTAGCCCTTTCTCTTCATTATCATGACATAGTTAATTGTGCTATTGTAGTCCGGCCCGCGACCTTATCCAGCAATCCACATCTGGAGGTTCATCGGCTCCGTCGAAGATGGCGAGCATGTCGCCACCGCCTGCTTATTCCCCCGGGGCCAGGGACGACACCGAAGTGTTATCCCGGAGGACCGCTCCGAACCGGGGAGGAGCCTAGGACGCTGTCCGGGAGGCGCCGCAAGGCGAGACCTCCACTGCTGGACACATGGGGGAGCCGATCCCCATGGAGATTGGCGTAGAGGGCCGTATCCAATTTGGCCCTCAGTCGAATACGATTCCGGAGGCCCATATGGCTCTGGAGTCGGGTGAGCAGCCCCCTTTGAAGGAGGGGGATGCGCCGCTTCCACCGGTGGCCCTGGTCCATCCAGGGGAGCTGGATAACCTGATGGAGGGGCTTCGAGGCGCCTCTGTCATGGACGAGCACCATGTCCTTATGGGTGCGGTGATCGAGAAGATTCCGTCTGCCAAGAGTGGACTGAATGAAGCCTGCAGCAGCCTGTTGACAGGTTTCGAGGTAAGAAAGAGAAAAAACCCGTGTAGCCAGTAGCCCCTGAGACGCTATCCGGTGTTCAGCAAGAAGAACCGGACAGAGGATCAATCTTCTGTTGTAGGAGACTAACATAATATGTATGAATAAGTAGGTGTCGCTATTGGCCGCGACCTCCCATGCTGCCGAAGTCTCTGAGCTGAGGCAGAGGCTGGAGCGGACCGGGAACGAGCTCGGCGAGGTTAAGGTTCGGCTCCAGGAGAAGCAAAGTGAGTGACGACTTGCTGTGTGTTTAGAAAGGATAGGGGTTGTATATTGACCAATGTATCGTAATATGTGCAGGAGCCGCGACCAAGGTCGAGGCCCTGAAGAAAGCCCTGGGCGAGGCCGAGGAGAAGGCTGTCCAGCAGCAAGTCGCCCGTAAGAAGTCCAAGGCCCGGCTCAAAGAAATCTAGCAGGAGCTCCAGCATGCGGTCAAGAAATGTGAAGCCTTGGAGCATGATGCGTCGGTTCAAGGGACCGAACTCGCGAAGGCTCGTTAGAGCGCGGAGACCACACGGAATGAGGCCTAGGCTGCCCTCCAGGAGATCCAGGAGGCCAAGAAGATCACGGCGAGTAAGGCATTTAAGATGCAAAGCAACTATGCGGAGAAGCAGTACCTTTTACTAACCCGGGTTTGGAGTTCCCTAGGAGCTTTTGCGGATTTACCCCGCAGTGTATCAGACGCCGCGGAGTTCTACCGAGCCGAAGGAGGGGGTTCTACGGAGAAGCTATTCTGGTCGCAGAATGCGGTGCCAGAGCATCCCGTGTCCTTCACCGATCAGCTGAAACAGCTGGTGGAGCTGCATAGGGTAGCCGAACTAGCCATGAAGGATTTCATAATCCAGCTATGGCCAGCCGAAGCTATGCCAAGCAGCTACTTCGGACTCGTCAGGCGGATGGTGAACGCCTGTCCTCGGCTGGACGTCGTCAAGCGCTCGGCCTGCATTGAAGGTGCGTGCATGGCCTTTGCCCATTGCAAGATGTGGTGGGCGAAGATGGACACCGTCGAGGTGACCAGAGGGCCACCGGAGGGCAAGGAACACCGCACACCCGAACGTTATTTTGCGGATGTCTTGGAGGGTTCTCACCTTGCGGCAGCATAATTTTTGCATGACATTGTATTTGAATAAATGTATTCATGTTACCTTTGCCTTGTATTATGGGAACAGAGCCTGTTTTGTAATGTAATATTTTTATGCTTTGAATTGTTTCCTCCTGTGCGGCCATGTTGTACGTAATCTGAGGGTTGGCCAGTCGTCGGCTTCTGCCCTCACGTAGGTAGTATGGAGGTGTTCAGGATGGAATCTAAACAATCTTGATCCAATTATATGGTCCTTGAAGAAGTTGTTTAGCATAATGAACAAGGCAATCAGACTGTATGGCTTAAACACCCTCACTTAGCCATAGGAGTTTTATAATAAAGTTTAGGTGCAGCTCCTCGTTCGAACCAGGGTGCTGTTAGCATCTGATCGGGAAGTGCCGATCTTTCGCATAATGCGGAAAAAATCTCCAATGATTGGTGACCCTCGAACAGCTGACCGGCTCTCGTCGTATAATGACAGCCAGTTTTCGGCTTTCTCTACTGAGGTGCTTATCTGGTCAAGGCCAGGGCACAATCGCAGTAGTTCTCCCTTTACTACCCTAGCCGATTTAGAGGAACGTAGGGTAGCAAGCACAAGAGCCGGACAACCCAACTATTGACCAAAGACATGATTCGGAGCCAATGCATATAATGCTAAATTCGGGGTGCCGAACTTATCTTTAGGGATTGTTCGGACTTTGTTGCTGTATCGTGGGGCGATGGGGAGCCCCTGGAAAATATGAAACATACTAGGGTGTACGGCTGCTAGGAAATAAGTAATATAAAGGAAAATAGAGGGAGAACAGAGATAGGATCTGGAGCCCTTGAACTTGGATCATGAACTGTTTCCATTATAGTTGGGTTAATGCGTCCAAGCACATTGGTACAAAATAATGCAATAAGCAACCGGCTATCTGACATGCCATACCCGAAGGCAGACTGCGCGTGGGTCCTGAAAAACGGTTAGCCTCTAGGGCTTCCCATGTACGCCTGTGCTCCGTGTCAATCCGGTGTGTTTGTCCTTTGACGGGTTCGTTAATCAAGCCGTCGAAGGAGGCCCCCATAGGAGAAACCTGAAACAAGGGAAAAGGAGATAGTAAAGTTATATGTCTGTCCGGGATCGGTCTGGCCGAACCATGGATCCCGGGATAGCTTGTGCCTCCGTCGATGGCCATGGAATTTTGAGTGCGTAGTTATGGACACGTGGTATGAATGCCACTACCTCATCGGGATTGGGGCGGAGGCCGAATTGCTAATCAAGCTCTTGACGAGCCGCGTTGTCCTGTTGCAGTGTAGTCTGGACCCTCTTAATGAAGTCCATGCGCTCGGCAGCCAGACTATGATGCTGCTTGAGAAGGCCGCTTTGTACCTCTACTGCTAGGGCGGTGGAGTGCTCCTCTGTCCGGAGGGAGCGTTCTGTGTTTCCGTTGACTGTTATGACACCGCGCAGACCGGGCATCGTCAGCTTGAGATAAGCATAGTGTGGTATCGTGTTGAATCTAGCAAACGTGGTTCGTCTGAGTAGTGTGTGGTAGCCACTGCAGAAGGGGGTGATATCGAAGATTAACTCCTCGCTTCGGAAGTTGTTCGGGGAACCAAAGACCACCTCCAGCGTGATTGAGCCCATGCAGCGGGCCTCAACGCCTAGTATGACTCCTTTAAAGGTAGTCTTTGTGGGTTTGATTCGTGAGGGATTAATGCCCATCTTCCGCACTGTATCCTGATAGAGCAGGTTGAGGCTGCTACCGCCGTCCATTAGGACTCGTGTTAGGTGAAATCCGTCGATGATTGGGTCGAGGACCAGTGCGGCTGAACCGCCATGCCGGGTACTAGTTGGATGATCTCGACGATCGAAGGTGATCGGGAATGACGACCATGGATTGAATTTTGGGGCGACTGGCTCTACCGCGTAGACGTCCCTAAGTGCTCGCTTGCCCTCCCTTTTGGGGATGTGTGTAGCGTATATCATGTTCACCATTTTGACTTGAGGAGAAAATTTCTTATGCCCTCCGGTGTTCAGCTGCCGGGGTCTTCGTGCTCGTCCTCACTTTGTGATCCCTTTTCTTTGTTTTCGGCATTTAACTTGCCAGCCTGTTTGAAAACCCAACAGTGTTTGTTGGTGTGATTGGCTTGTTTGTCTGGGGTACCATGTATCTGGCACGGACGATCGAGTATGCGATGCAGGCTGGATGGTCCCTCGCTGTTCCTTTTGTAGGGCTTCTTTCGCTGTCCGAACTTGGAGCCGCTGAATCCAACGTTAACGGTGGTGTCATCGGTGTTGTCGCCATTGCTTCGGCGTTTGTGTCTGTTGCGCCGAATCTTTCTGGAGCTGTTCTTGGCCTCCGAGGGGCCTATCTCGCTGGCTGGGTTTTTGCTACGAGCCAGCCAGTTGTCCTCTCCCGCGCAAAAGCGGGCCATGAGTGTCGTAAGGGCTGCCATGGACTTCGGCTTTTCTTGGCCGAGGTCGTGTGCTAGCCATTCGTCACGGATGCTGTGTTTAAAGGCCGCTAGGGCTTCAGCATCCGGACAGTCAACGATCTGGTTCTTTTTTGTTAGGAACCTAGTCCTGAATTTTCTGGCTGATTCTCCAGGTTGTTGAACTATGTGGCTTAAGTCATCGGCATCGGGTTGCCGGTCATATGTACCTTGGAAGTTGTCAAGAAAGGCATCTTCCAGGTCCTACTAGCTACCGATGGAATTCTCGGGCAGGCTATCCAGCCAGTGTCTAGCTGGCCCTTTGAGTTTCAGTGGGAGGTATTTGATGGCGTGGAGGTTGTCTCCACGGGCCATGTGGATGTGGAGAATAAAGTCCTCAATCCATACTGCGGGGTCGGTTGTTCCGTCGTATGATTCAATATTGACGGGCTTGAACCCCTTAGGGAATTCGTGATCCAGCACCTCATTTGTGAAGCAGAGAGGGTGTGCGGCAGCTCTATATCAGGCCTCATCATGGCGCACTTCCGATGGAGTGCGTCTGCGGTTATCGGCTCGGGTGTGACTAGGTTTGTCACGCCCGAATAGGTAGCCGTCATCCCGAGTTGGGAAGCGTCCTTGCGATCCATAGATTGATTTGGTGTGTTCTACTCTACTGTCCAGCTCCTGCCGAAGGTCGTATGTATGGTCCCGAGCTGTTATGTCCCTGTTTTTGCGAGGTGGTGGGGCAGGCTGTTGTTCGGCCTGAGTTGCTGCTTTATCCCGGCCGCGGGGTGGTCGGTCCGTCACACTATCCCGACCGCGTGGTGGTCGGTCCGCATTGCGTTAGTGAGGTATGGGATTTGGTGCCTCCTCATCGAACTGAGGTAGCAGTCTACGCTTTGGGTAACTCTTGGCTGGGCGCTTAAGGCCATATTCTTCGGCTGCCAGGACATCAGTCCACCTATCAATGAGTAGGTCTTGGTCAACTTGAAGCTGCCGTTGCTTCTTCTTCAGGCTTCTTGCGGTGGCTATTAGCTGGCGCTTGAAGCGCTCCTGCTCAAGGGGTGCCTCAGGCACGCTGAAGTCCTCATTGTCGAGGCTCTCATCATCCTCAGAGACTGGACGATAACTATCATCGTCTGGGTCATTGGGCATGGTCTGATTATCAGGGTTATCTTGCCCATTGTCTTGTTCCTCCTGTTCGGATGCAGCCCCGATAGGGTCTTCGTTGTTTTTGGCGTCACCCGGAGTACTATTCTCTCTGGTGCCAGTATTTCCGTCATTTGAGAGACGAGGCTTAGAGTGGCGTTTAGGGCGCCGACACTTGGACTGTGTCTCAGAAGGTTTATTCGCAACTAGATCTCCTTTGTCATCATCGCTAGCTTTTTTAGGTGTGTCGACCATGTACACATCGTACGAAGAGGTGGCCGTCCAATGTCCAGTAAATGGCGGGTTTTGTCCTTGCACCTGGTCGGCATCGTCATCCATACCGTCGATGTCTTCAGAGCCGTAATCGAGCACGTCAGTTAAATCATTGACAGTGGCTATGAAGTGGCTGGCGGGTGGGAAACAAAATTTCCCATCATCAGCCTCTGGCTTGAACCGAACATAGTTCGGCTGTGAGTCCTTCTCCAAGGACAAGTTCTTTAAAGAGTTTAGCACATCACCCAAAGGTGAGTGCTGGAAGATGTCTGCGGCGCTAAATTTGAAAATCGATAACCGATCCAGCTTGGTGTCCGTAGGCGTACCCAGTCCGGGACTTATAGCCGGAGACGAATCCGGAGTTCTATTGGCGCAAATATCGCGAGGTGCCGAGTCCATGTGCGGCTCCAACGTCGGGGACTCTGTGGCTTCGGATGGCACGATCTGCTCCGGTTCTAAGGCCGTTACAGCAACAGGGACCATCCCCTGGATGTGATCCGATGACAGATTTAAGTTATGTTCATCGGAGCGAGGGGGAGCGATCGCTGCGGTCTCAAATCCGTTGAAGATCAAGTCTCCACAGATATCCGTGACGTAGTTCAAGCTTCCAAATCTGACCTGATGGCCAGGGGCGTAGCTATCGATCTGCTCCAGATGGTCAAGCGAGTTGGCCCACAGTACGAAGCCGTCGAACATGAAAATCTGTCTGGGGAGGAAGGTTTCTCCTTGGACAGCATCACTATAGACGATTGAAGGGGCCATCGAACCTTTCGTAGATGGCATAGTGGAACTCTCAATGAAAGCACCAATGTCGGTGTCAAAACCGGCGGATCTCGGGTAGGGTGTCCCGAACTATGCATCTAGGATCGATGGTAACAGGAGGCAGGGGACACGATGTTTACCCAGGTTCGGGCCCTCTCTATGGAGGTAATACCCTACGTCCTGCTTGATTGATATTGATGGATATGAGTGTTACAAGAGTTGATCTACCACGAGATCGTGAAGGCTAAACCCTAGAAGCCTAGCCTATATGACTATGGTAATGAATATGCCCCTTCCGGACTAACCCCTCCGGTTTATATAGACACCGGGGGGATCTAGGGTTTACATAGAGTCAGTTACATAAGAAGGAATCTTCATAGTCGGTCGCCAAGCTTGCCTTCCACGCCAAGGAGAGTCCAATCCGGACTCAGGTACAGTCTTCGGCCTTCCTGTCTTCACAGCCCATCAGTCTGGCCCAATAGATAACAGTCCGGAAGCCCGAGGACCCCTTAGTCCAGGACTCCCTCAGCCGCTCCTCCGGAGAACCATCGCCACCGGCGCTTGGCTCGTCGATGACCTCGAGCCCGGCGGCGGCAAGCACCTCCTCATCGAACACCTCTCCCTCGATGGGCGCCCTGGAGCTTGACGCCCCTGGAAGGTGGACGAAAAGATCGTCGCTCACCTTCAAATACCTGCCGGAGCCAGAGGCAGTAGAGGAGGAAGGCTGGTCATCGACCACCTCCTCCTCGGCAGCGGACTTGTCGGCCTCCCCGGCAGGTCCCTTGTCGGCCTCCTCGGCAGTAGCCTTGCCGGGCTCCCCGGCAGGCCCCTTGGCGGCGTCCTCAGCAGCGCCCTTGGCGGCCTCCTCGGTGGCGATCTTCTCGGCCTCCACCTCGGCGGCCTTGGCGACATCCTCGATGACGGTGTCTATGTCCTCCTGGCCCGCCGACGGAGGATCTGGATATCGAGAAGGGGATGAAGCGAAACCAAGACCAAGATTCAGAAAGAAGAGAAAAAGAACAGGGACGGAAGGCGAGTGGCTTACCCGTGTCAGCCTGGGAAGAAGAGGCCCCCTCCCCGCCAACATCCGGCGCCGAGGTGTGGCCACCAGTGCCCAAGCTTGCCTCCTCCTCCTCCATGTGCATGGGCTCAGTGCTTGGCGCCCTTGCCGGGGACACCCCTCGGGGCGGCGTGGTTGACGGAGGCGGCGTGTTGAGGTAGCCCTTAGTGGATCCTCCTGCTGTTGTCCTCCTCCTGCGATCACGCCAAGGTCAGTGCCAAGAATCATACCCCCGACACACGTTGACGAGGGGCGGGTGATGAGCTTACGCTAGGGGCTGTGCCGGGGGCTGCTGTCCAGACTGCTCAACACCACCAGTGGTGTACCGGAAGTGCCTGCCGGGGGATGGCCGCTTGCCGAGGACCTGGCCCTCTTCACCCTCTGGGCCAGTGTCTCCGCATCCCTGCCAAGATGAAGACAAGTCAAGAAAAGAAGCACGGTCCGAAGGGACGGAGATGACAAAAGTCGAAGCACTTACTCATCCTTCGCTTCTTCTTTTGCTGACTTCCTCTTCCACTTTGGGCTAAGAGACCCGAGGTTGAATAAGACCTCCGTGTCAGCACCTGCAGGAGGAGGGGAAGCAGGTGGAGTTGGGGAACGCTTGGACGAAGAAGAGGCAGATGCTTTCTTCTTCGCCACAGCGGCCTTCACCAATTTCTTCGCCGCCGCGGCCCTCGTTTGGTGCGTGGACGTCTCCTGGGCATGCCGGGGTTGCACGGCCCGCCATAGGACTTGCCCTCTCCCCGTGGCTGGAGGGTCGATGGCCTCGGCCTCCTCCTCCTCCTCCCCCTCCTTCTCCTCCTCCTCCTACGGCTCATCGTCATCGTATTCAATAAGAGGGGCCCTCGTGCCGGCGCTACTGGCCTCCCCAGTGGACTCCGCCCATTGGGCGAGCTCCCTATCCTCTTTGGCCGCCGCGGCTTTGTCCTCCGCTGCCCTGGCGGCGATGTAGTCCAGCTCTGCCTGGGTGGTGTCCTGGATGAGCCGCGGCTCATCGCGGACGTACTTCTCCTCCAGGGTGTCAAAGAACTCCTGCACTTGATCCTCCGGCGGCTCGACCCAATTTGGGATGAGGCCGTGCGTGTTGAACTCCGGCATCATGGTGATGATGTCATTTCGGCGCGAGTTATTCCTCAGTGGGACCACCCCCGCCGGCAACCCAAACAAGGGCCCCTTGGTGACCTTGCTGGCCTTCACGGCCTTGCCGGACCTCTCGGCCTTGCCGTCGCGGTTGAATTCAAGATGGAAGAGCCACTGGCAGAAGTGGGCGTACCCCATCACCGTGAGGTTGTGGTCGAGGCCGGGGCGAAGCCTCATGATATCGGCCGCATTCGTGAAGAGCCAGGCCGGCCTCCCCTTGTTATGTGATACGTCTCTGTCGTATCTATAATTTTTGATTGTTCCATGCCAATATTCTACAACTTTCATATACTTTTGGCAACTTTTTATATAATTTTTAGGACTAAGATATTGATCCAGTGCCCAGTGCCAGTCCCTGTTTGTTGCATGTTTTTTGTTTCGTAGAAAATCCATATCAAACGGAGTCCAAACGGGATAAAAATGGACGGAGATTATTTTTGGAATATTCAGTGAATATGGGAGGAAAAATCCACGCGAGACGGTGCCCGAGGGAGGCACGAGGCAGGGGGGCACGCCCCACCCCACTGGGCGCACCACTGACCCTCGTGGCCCTCCGTAAGGCGGTTGCTGCTGTTCTTTTGCCGCAAGAAAGCTAATTTTCAGGAAAAAATCTCGGCAAAGATTTCAGTCCAATCGGAGTTACGGATCTCCATATATATACGAAACGGTGAAAGGGCAGCTAGAGAGAACGCAGAAACAGAGAAAGACAGATCCAATCTCGGAGGGGCTCTTGCCCCTCCCATGCCATGGAGACCAAGGACCAGAGGGGAAACCCTTCTCCCATCTAGGGAGGAGGTCAAGCAAGAAGAAGAAGAAGGGGCCCCTCTCCCCCTCTCTTCCGGTGGCGTCGGAACACCGTCGGGGCAATCATCATCACCGCAATCCTCACCAACAACTTCACCGCCATCATCACCAACTCTTCCCCCCTCTATGCAGCGATGTAACCCCTCTTTTATCCTCTGCAATCTCTACTTAACCATGGTGCTCAACGCTATATATTATTTCCCAATGATGTATGGCTGTCCTATGATGTTTGAGTAGATTCATTTTGTCCTATGGGTTAATCGATGATCGTGATTGGTTTGAGTTGCATGTTTTATTATTGGTGTTGTCCTATGGTTCTCTCCATGTCGCGTAAGCGTGAGGGATTCCCGCTGTAGGGTTGGCAATATGTTCATGATTTGCTTATGGTGGGGTGGCGTGAGTGACAGAAGCACATACCCGAGTAAGTAGGTTGTTTGTGTATGGGATAAAGAGGACTTGATACTTTAATGCTATGGTTGGGTTTTACCTTAATGATCATTGGTAGTTGCGGATGCTTGCTAGAGTTTCAATCGTAAGTGCATATGATCCAAGTATAGAAAGTATGTTAGCTTATGCCTCTCCCTCAAATAAAATTGCAATAATGATTACCGGTCTAGTTATCGATTGCCTAGGGACAAATAACTTTCTTGTGACAAAAAGCTCTCTACTAAACCTAACTTAGTTGTGTCTTTATCTAAACAGCCACTACTTTTTATTTACACGCTCTTTATTATCTTGCAAACCTATGCAACAACACCTACAAAGTACTTCTAGTTTCATACTTGTCCTAGGTAAAGCGAACGTTAAGCGTGCGTAGAGTTGTATCGGTGGTCGATAGAACTTGAGGGAATATTTCTTCTACCTTTAGCTCCTCATTGGGTTCGACACTCTTACTTATCGAAAGAGGCTACAATTGATCCCCTATACTTGTGGGTTATCAAGACCTTTTTCTGGCATGGTTGCTGGGGAGCAATAGCTTGGGGTGAATATTCTCATGTGTGCTTGTTTGCTTTATCACTAAGTAATTCTTATTTGTTGTTCTGGGCTGTTCTTTATCTTTAGTTATGGATATGGAACACAAAATACCAAAAAAATTAGGTGTACTTGCTACTCATGGAGATGAGGAACCTCCTAAAACCCTCGATGCTCATTATGTGAAAGATATTATGTACTACTTTGATAATCCTGAGAAAACCCCATTCAATTATATAATGGGAGACACATTGGATCAACGTGAATACTTTAGGGATTATCGCTTGACTCAAAAAGGGAAACTATTATGGGATCAAATTTATTTGTATTGGTATGCTAGGCAACTATGCTTGAGATATGATTATACTTGTTGCTCTAGGATGAAGGCTCCACACCTTCCCTTTTCGTGCAAATTTAATGATGATAAAACCTTGGCTTCTTATGCTAATGGTATATATGATTACTATGATGTGGAAAAAATAGAAGAATTTGTTGCTTTTATGGGTGCTTATGAAATTGAATCTTTGTTTAAAGAGTGTGAAAATTTTGATGATTCAGTTTATAGACCTGAAAATTTAGCTATCCTTAAATATTCCTATGAGAATTATGAATTCAACTCTGATATTCATGATTTTATTGAGAAAGTCTCCGCTGTCCAAGAAGAGACTAATATTTTGCAGGAGTCTATGGAAGAAGAAATTGATGAAACTGTGAGCTCATTGGATGAAAAAGATGATGAGGAGAGCGAAGAACAAAAGGAGGAAGAGCGGATTAGCTACCCGTGCCCACCTTCTAATGAGACTAACTCTTGAACTCATACATTGTTTAATTTCCCTTCATGCTTAACGAAGGATGATTGCTATGATGATTGTTATGATCCTGTTGATTCTCTTCAAATATCCCTTTTTCATGATGCTTGCTATGCTTGTGGCCAAGATGCCAATATAAATTATGCCCATGGAGATGAACTTGCTATAGTTCCTTATGTTAAACATGAAATTGTTGCTATTGCACCCACGAATGATAGTCCTATTATCTTTTTGAATTCTCCCGACTACACTATATCGGAGAAGTTTGCACTTATTAAGGATTATATTGATGGGTTGCGTTTTACTATTACACATGATGATTTTGATGAATATAATATGCATGTGCTTGCTACTCCTACTTGCAATTATTATGAGAGAGGAACTATATCTCCACCTCTCTATGTTTCCAATACGATAAAATTGCAAGAAACTACTTATACTATGCATTGGCCTTTACTATGTGTGCATGAATTGATCTTTTATGACATGCCGATGCATAGGAAGAGAGTTAGACTTCGTTTCTACTTGATATATGTTACCTTGTGCTCACTACTAAATGCCAAATCATTGTTAATTAAAATTGGCTTTGATATACCTTGGGATCCGGGTGGATTCATTACTTGAGCACTATATGCCTAGCTTAATAGCTTTAAAGAAACCACTGCCAGGGAGACAACCCGGAAGTTTTAGAGAGTCATTTATTTCTTCTGAGTGCTTTTATACAGTTTAAAAACAAAAAAATAAAGAGGGGAACCCAAAACTTTTCAAAAAGAAAAGTGAAAGTGAGATAGACGAGCATTGTGAAAGTGGGGGACATCCTTGAACTTTGTTCATGCCCATGGAAACTTTGTGAATCTTAATTACAGATTTTTTTTAACAAAAATAAGTATCCCCTTGTACAATTCCATTGTATTATAAAAATAATGTGCCAAGGTTTGCCTTTAAGATGTTTTAGATGCTTGTTGGTTTGTACGGTGTAGGACAGAAACTTTGGCTGTAGTGCGCGATTTTACATTTTTTACTGGAATGTCAAATGGTTGGATTCTTTTTGCACTGTATTTCTATACAAATTGTTTATTTTTCAAAAATTTTGTGGAATTTTTGGAGTACCAGAGGTATGGTGAATGTTCATATTATTACAGACTGTTCCGTTTTAGACAGATTCTATTTTTGATGCATAGTTTGCTTGTTTTGATGAAACTATCGATTTATATCAGTGGATTAAGCCATGGAAAAGTTATATTGCAGTAGCTGCAATGCAAAAACAAAATATGAATTCGTTTGCAACAGTACTTAGAGTAGTGATTTGCTTTATTATACCAACGGATCTTACCGAGCTTTCTGTTGAGTTTTGTGTGGATGAAGTGTTCGAAGATCGAGGAGGTCTCGATGTGAGAAGAAGGAAGAGAGGAAAGAGCTCAAGATTGGGGATGCCCGAGGAACCCCAAGTAAATATTCAAGGAGACTCAAGCGTCTAAGCTTGGGATGCCCCGGAAGGCATCCCCTCTTTCTTCAACAAGTATCGGTATGTTTTCGGATTCATTTCGTTCATGCGATATGTGCAGATCTTGGAGCGTCTTTTGCATTTAGTTTTAACTTTTATTTTATGCACCATGCTGGTATGAGATAGTCCTTGGTTAATTTATAGAATGCTCTATGCACAACACTTATATCTTTTGAGTATGGCTTTATAGAATGCTTCATGTGCTTCGCTTATATCATTTGAAGTTTGGATTGACTGTCTCTCTTTACATAGAAAACCGCCATTTGTAGATTGTTCTTTTGCTTCACTTATATTTGTTAGAGTGTGGGCATATCTTTTGTAGAAAGAATTAAACTCTCTTGCTACACTTATATCTATTTAGAGAGATGACAGGAACTGGTCATTCACATGGTTAGTCAAAAAATCCTACATAAAACTTGTAGATCACTGAATATGATATGTTTGATTCCTTGCAATAGTTTTGCGATATAAAGATGGGTGATATTAGAGTCATGCTAGTGGGTAGTTGTGGATTGTAGAAATACTTCTGTTGAAGTTTGTGATTCCCGTAGCATGCACGTATGGTGAACCGTTATGTGATGAAGTCAGAGCATGATTTATTTATTGATTGATTGTCTTCCTTATGAGTGGCAGTCGGGGATGACCGATGGTCTTTTCCTACCAATCTATCCCCCTAGGAGCATGCGCATAGTACTTTGTTTCGATGACTAATAGATTTTTGCAATAAGTATGTGAGTTCTTTATGACTAATGTTGAGTCCATGGATTATACACACTCTCACCCTCCCACAATTGCAAGCCTCTCTAATACCGCGCACCTTTCGCCGGTATCTTACACCCACCAAATACCTTCCTAAAAACATCCACCATACCTACCTATTATGGCATTTCCATAGCCATTCCGAGATATATACTGCCATGAAACTTTCCACCGTTCCATTTATTATGACATGCTCCATCATTGTCATATCGCTTTGCATGATCATGTAGTTGACATCGTATTTGTGGCAAAGCCACCGTTCATAATTATTTCATACATGTCACTCATGAGTCATTGCACATCCTGGTACACCGCCGGAGGCATTCATATAGAGTCATATTTTCTTCTAAGTATCGAGTTGTAATTCTTGAGCTATAAGAAAATAAAAGTGGTGATGATCATCATTATTAGAGCATTGTCCCAGTGAGGAAAGGATGATGGAGACTATGATTCCCCCACAAGTCGGGATGAGACTCCGGACGAAAAATAGAAAAATAGAAAAAAGAGGCCATAAAAAAAGAGAAGGCCCAAAAAACAAAAAAACAAGAAACAAAAAATGAGATAAAAAGAGAGAAGGGGCAATGTTACTATCCTTTTTCCACACTTGTGCTTCAAAGTAGCACCATGTTCTTCATATAGAGTCTCTTGAGTTATCATTTTCATATACTAGTGGGAATTTTCATTATAGAACTTGGCTTGTATATTCCGATGATGGGCTTCCTCAAATGCCCGAGGTCTTCATGAGTAAGCAAGTTGGATGCACACCCACTTAGTTTCACTTTGAGCTTTCATACACTTATAGCTCTAGTGCATCCGTTGCATGGAAATCCCTACTCACTCACATTGATATCTATAGATGGGCATCTCCATAGCCCGTTGATACGCCTAGTTGATGTGAGACTATCTTCTCCTTTTTGTCTTCTCCACAACCACCATTCTATTCCACCTATAGTGCTATATCCATGGCCCACGCTCATGTATTGGGCGAAAATTGAAAAGGTTTGAGAACGTCAAAAGTATGAAACAACTGCTTGGCTTGTCATCGGGGTTGAGCATGATGTGAATATTTTTTGTGGTGAATATGGAGCCTAGCCAGACTATATGATTTTGTAGGGATAACTTTCTTTGGCCATGTTATTTCTAAAAGACATGATTGCTTTATTAGTAGGCTTGAAGTATTATTGTTTTTATGTCAAATGATAGACTATTGCTTTGAATCACTCGTATCTTAATATTCATGCCATGATTAGATATGTGATCAAGATTATGCTAGGTAGCATTCCACATCAATTTTTTTTATCATTTACCTACTCGAGGACGAGCAGGAATTAAGCTTGGGGATGTTGATATGTCTTCGTCGTATCTATAATTTTTGATTGTTCCATGCCAATATTCTACAACTTTCATATACTTTTGGCAACTATTTATATTATTTTTGGGACTAACATATTGATCCAGTGCCCAGTGCAAGTTCCTGTTTGTTGCATGTTTTTTGTTTCGCAGAAAATCCATATCAAACGGAGTCCAAACGGGATAAAAACAGACGGAGATTATTTTTGGAATATTCAGAGAATATGGGAAAAAATCCACGCGAGACGGTGCCCAAGGGAGGCACGAGGTAGGGGGCGCGCGCCACCCCCTTGGGCGCGCCCCTGACCCTCGTGGGCCCCCGTAAGGAGGTTGTTGCTTTTCTTTTGCCGCAAGAAAGCTAATTGTCAGGAAAAAAATCTGGGCGAAGATTTCAGTCCAATCGGAGTTACGGATCTCCATATATATACGAAACGGTGAAAGGGCGGCTAGAGAGAACGCAGAAACAGGGAGAGACAGAGAGACAGATCCAATCTCGGAGGGGCTCTCGCCCCTCCCATGCCATGGAGACCAAGGACCAGAGGGGAAACCCTTCTCCCATCTAGGGAGGAGGTCAAGGAAGAAGAAGAAGGGGGACCTCTCCCCCTCTCTTCCAGTGGTGCCGGAACACCGCAGGGGCCATCGTCATCACCGCAATCTTCACCAACAACTTCACCGCCATCATCACCAACTCTTCCCCCCTCTATGCAGAGGTGTAACCCCTCTTTTACCCGCTGTAATCTCTACTTAAACATGGTGCTCAATGCTATATATTATTTCCCAATGATGTATGGCTATCCTATGTTGTTTGAGTAGATTCGTTTTGTCCTGTGGGTTAATTGATGATCGTGATTGGTTTGAGTTGTATGTTTATTATTGGTGTTGTCCTATGGTGCTCTCCGTGTCGCGCAAGCGTGAGGGATTCCTGTTGTAGGGTTTGCAATATGTTCATGATTTTCTTATGGTGGGGTGGCGTGAGTGACAGAAGCACATACCCGAGTAAGTAGGTTGTTTGCGTATGGGATAAAGAGGACTTGATACTTTAATGCTATGGCTAGGTTTTACCTTAATGATCTTTGGTAGTTGCAGATTCTTGCTAGAGTTCCAATCATAAGTGCATATGATCCAAGTAGAGAAAGTATGTTAGCTTATGCCTCTCCCTCAAATAAAATTGCAATAATGATTACCGCTCTAGTTATCGATTGCCTAGGGACAAATAACTTTCTTGTGACAAAAATCTACTAAACCTAACTTAGTTGTGTCTTTATCTAAACAACCCCTACTTTTTATTTACACGCTCTTTATTATCTTGCAAACCTATCCAACAACACCTACAAAGTACTTCTAGTTTCATACTTGTTCTAGGTAAAGCCAACGTTAAGCGTGCATAGAGTTGTATCAGTGGTCGATAGAACTTGAGGGAATATTTGTTCTACCTTTAGCTCCTCATTGGGTTCGACACTCTTACTTATCGAAAGAGGCTATAATTGATCCCCTATACTTGTGGGTTATCATTATGCAGTGGAGCGATTCGGCGGCGGATGAAATCTGCCCCGATCATCTCAAGGGTGAGCCCGGCCTCGGTGAGGCGAAGAATCCTGGTGGTGGAGACCGTGAGCTTCTCGTCATCGGCATCGACATTGCTCCAGTCGTTTCCGCGAACCGGCGGCGCCTGGCAAACCCGGCAGAATTCTTGTCGATCCTCCTCTTCAATCCGGCACCACCGGCCCCGCCACTCCTCCCACCTCTCCTTCTGAGCGCCCTCTGGGTATGTCCCCTTAGACCTCGGGATCCAGGCGACACAACTGGAGATGGCGCCTCCCTTCTGGATCCGAGGGAAGAAGTAGTGGTGGAAGAGCGCCGTGTTGGGATGCACTCCGGCAAAGCCCTCACAGAGATGGGCGGAAAGAGCCATGCACGCCACGGCATTTGGGGTGAAATCTAGGAGGTGGAAGCCGAAGGTATGCATGATGTCATTGAATAAATTGGAGAAGGGGGCAGAGGCCGCAGGAAAAGTAATCGACGAAGAACAGATACCGATTCGGGGCGGCTTTGCCGCAGTTGGCGGGGATGACATGTGTGGCAGGATGCCCCGTCATTTCTCCCCCGTATTGACCCCCCACAGCGGTCTGAAATTATCCCAGAGGTGGGCCGCATCGACCGTCAAGGGGAAGTAGGCGAGCTGCATCCGCCGCGCCGCCAACTCATTCTCCGGCGGCTCCGCACCTCCGGCGTCCTTGGCCGCTCCCTTGACCTTGCTAATCTTGGGTGCCATGGCGGCTGCGAAAGGTGGAAGGGAAAGGGCAGCAAAAACACGGCGACGGTGAGCAAGAGCAGGGGCTTGAGGAGGAAGAAGGAAGGGACAGCAGTTCCGAGATTGGAGAAGGCACATGGGGTAAATGAGCAGCATGCCCGCGGTCGTTCCTTTTTATGGGAAAGGTGCAGGCCGCCTCTTTACCACGATGTGACGCATGCGTGCGGAAACTGCCCCACGCATGACCCCCACGTCACGCACGACCCTCCACGTCGCGCGTTCAACACGGGTCGTGGGGAAGCATAGCGGATGAGAAGTTACTGTGGAAAATCCGCCCCACCTGCCCGCGCACCGTTCTGGGCCTAGCCCAACAACGCGGCACGCTTATGTGTGGCCCATGCCCGGGGGCTCCTGTCGGTGTACAAAAGTAGGGGCTCTTATTTTGACCCCTTTACTTGTGCACGAGCAGTCAGAGCCGCGCGCCACAGCCACACTTAGTAAGGCAGAGGGGGGAAGCCAGAGAGAAGCCAAAGCACGAGGCAACCAAGGCAACGCCAAGACCAGAAGCGCAGGAGAACAAGAGGGCGAGGTGGACTCCCTCGGCAAGAGCCTTGCCGGGCAACTTGCCCGATGCCAGTGGAGTGAGCCACCCTTGAGCCCACAGGCTCCAACCCAACCAACTACATTGGAACCAAGGCTCGGGAGGCGCCTCTGTGGTGGCATGCAAATCTTCATCAAGATCATAAACATGTGAGATCAGATGAGGACCAGAAGACGGCGACCCTCGGTGGGATCCTAGCCGAGGAAATCCACAAGACACCCGGCAAGACCCTTGCCGGGGACGACTGCAACGCCACAGCAGCACCCTTGCCGGGCCCCCGGCAAGACCCTTGCCGAGGGCATCAGCAGGGCCACTGCCAGGCCCGTGCTAGCTGATACGTCTCCAACGTATCTATAATTTTTGATTGCTCCATGCCATGTTATCTACTGTTTTGGGCAATATTGGGCTTTATTATCCACTTTTATATTATTTTCGGGACTAACCGATTAACCGGAGGCCTAGCCCAGAATTGTTGTTTTTTGCCTATTTCAGTGTTTCGAAGAAAAGGAATATCAAACGGAGTCGAAACGAAACGAAATCAACTGGAGAAGTTATTTTTGGAAGGAAAGCTACCAGATGGACTTGGACCCCACGTCAGGAGCCAAGGAAGGTGCTCACGAGGGTGGGGGCATGCCCACCCCCTAGGGCGCGCCCCCCTGCCTCGTGGGGCCCCCGAAGCTCCACCGACGTACTTCCTGCACCCATATATCTCCATATACCCTAAAACTTCCAGGGGCACAATAGATTGGGAGTTCCGCCGCTAGAAGCCTCCGTAGCCACCGAAAGCCAATCTAGACCCGTTCCGGCACCCTACCGGAGGGGGAAATCCTTCTCCGGTGGCCATCTTCATCATCTCGGTGCTCTCCATGACGAGGAGGGAGTAGTTCTCCCTCGGGGCTGAGGGTATGTACCAGTAGCTATGTGGTTGATCTCTCTCTCATGTTCTTGAGGTGATACGATCTTGATGTATCGCGAGCTTTGCTATTATAGTTGGATCCTATGATGTTTTCTTCCCCCTCTACTCTCTTGTAATGAATTGAGTTTCGCCTTTAAGTTATCTTATCGGATTGAGTCTTTAAAGATTTGAGAACACTTGATGTATGTCTTGCCGTGCGTATCTGTGGTGACAATGGGATATCACGTGATTCACTTGATGTATGTTTTGGTGACCAACTTGCGGGCTCCGCCCATGAAGCTATGCATAGGGGTTGGCACACGTTTTCATCGTGATTCTCCAGTACAGCTTTGGGTCACTCTTTGAGGTCCTTTGTGTTGGTTGAATAGATGAATCTAAGATTGTGTGATGCATATCGTATAATCATACCCACGGATACTTGAGGTGACATTGGAGTATCTAGGTGACATTAGGGTTTTGGTTGATTTGTGTCTTAAGGTGTTATTCTAGTACGAACTCTAGGGCTGTTTGTGACACTTCTAGGAATAGCCCAACGGATTGATTGGAAAGAATAACTTTGAGGTGGTTTCATACCCTACCATAATCTCTTCGTTTGTTCTCCACTATTAGTGACTTTGGAGTGACTCTTTGTTGCATGTTGAGGGATAGTTATGTGATCCAATTATGCTATTATTGTTGATGGAACTTGCACTAGCGAAAGTATGAACCCTAGGCCTTGTTTCAACGCATTGCAATACCGTTTGTGCTCACTTTCATCATTAGTTACCTTGCTGTTTTTATAATTTCAGATTACAAAAACCTTTATCTACTATCCATATTGCACTTGTATCACCATCTCTTCACCGAACTAGTGCACCTATACAATTTACCATTGTATTGGGTGTGTTGGGGACACAAGAGACTCTTTGTTATTTGGTTGCAGGGTTGCTTGAGAGAGACCATCTTCATCCTACGCCTCCTACGGATTGATAAACCTTAGGTCATCCACTTGAGGGAAATTTGCTACTGTCCTACAAACCTCTGCACTTGGAGGCCCAACAACGTCTACAAGAAGAAGGTTGTGTAGTAGACATCAAGCTCTTTTCTGGCGCCATTGCCGGGGAGGTGAGTGCTTGAAGGTATATCTTTAGATCTTGCAATCGAGTCTTTTAGTTTCTTGTTTTATCACTAGTTTAGTTTATAAAAGAAAACTACAAAAAAATGGAATTGAGTTTGTCTCATACGCTTCACCTTTTTAATATCTTTCGTGAGTATGCTAGAAAGGATAATTGTGCTCAAGTTCTAGAAGAAGAATGCATTAAAGTGTTTGGCACTAAATATTTGAATGATGAGCATGATTGCAATGTTGTTAGTATGAATTCCTTGAATATCTATGATGCTAATGATATGCAAAGCCACAAGCTTGGGGAAGCTATGTTTGATGAAGATGATATTTTTTGTCCCCCAAGTTTTGATGAGAAAATTTATTATGATGAAAGCATGCCTATTATTTATGATGATTATATTGATGAAAGTGGATTTGGAGAGGTCATGACTTTATTTTGTGATGAATCCACTATTCCGGAAGAGGTTCCAATTGATTATGAGAACAAAGTTTCTATCTATGATGATTATTGTGATGACTTGTATGCTATAAAGAATAATGATACCCATGAAACTTGTCATCATGATTTTAGTTTTCAATTGGATTATGCCTCACATGATAATTATTTTGTTGAGTTTGCTCCCACTATTATTCATGAGAAGAATTTTGCTTATGTGGAGAGTAATAATATTTCTATGCTTGTAGATCATGATAACAATGCTTTAGGTGCTGGTTATATTGTTGAATTCATTCATGATGCTACTGAAAATTATTATGAGGGAGGAATATATGCTTGTAGGAATTGCAATAATATCAAGTTTCCTCTCTATGTGCTTAAAGTTTTAAAGTTATGCTTGCTTTACCTTCCTATGCAAGTTGATTCTTGTTCCCACAAGTTGTTTGCTAAAAAAATCCCTATGCATAGGAAGTGGGTTAGGCTTAAATGTGCTAGTCATATTCTTCATGATCCTCTCTTTATGTTACAATTCTTATCCTTTATGTGAGCATCATTGAAATCATCATGCCTAGCTAGGGGCGTTAAACAATAGCGCTTGTTGGGAGGCAACCCAACTTTATTTTTGTTACTTGATTTTTGCTCCTGTTTAGTTATAAATAATTCATCTAGCCTCTGTTATTATTGAATTTTTATGTTTTAATTAGTGTTTGTGCCAAGTAGAACCTTTGGGAAGACTTGGGGAAAGTCTTTGCGATCATGCTGTAAAAAACAGAAACTTTAGCGCTCACGAGAATTGCTGCCATTTTTATTTGGAGAGTGATATTTAGTTAATTATTTTTGAAGATGATTAATAGATAAATTCCTCACGTCCAGAAATTTATTTGAGATTTTATGAGTTCCAGAAGTATACGTTTGATCCACATTACTACAGACTGTTCTGTTTTTGACAGATTCTGTTTTTCATGTGTTGTTTACTTATTTTGATGAATCTATGGCTAGTAAAAGAGTTTATAAACCATAGAGAAGTTGGGATACAGTAGGTTTAACACCAATATAAATAAAGAATGAGTTCATTACAGTACCTTGAAGTGGTGATTTATTTTCTTATACTAACGGAGCTTACGAGTTTTCTGTTAAGTTTTGTGTTGTGAAGTTTTCAAGTTTTGGGTAAGGATTCGATGGACTATGGAATAAGGAGTGGCAAGATACTAAGCTTGGGGATGCTCAAGGCACCTGTCGGTGTCAAAACCGGTGGATCTCGGGTAGGGGGTCCCGAACTGTGTGTCTAAGGCGGATGGTAACAGGAGGCAGGGGACATGATGTTTTACCCAGGTTCGGGCCCTCTTGATGGAGGTAAAACCCTACGTCCTGCTTGATTATTCTTGATAATATGAGTAGTACAAGAGTTGATCTACCACGAGATCGGATAGGCTAAACCCTAGAAGCTAGCCTATGGTATGATTGTCTATTGTCCTATGGACTAAAACCCTCCAGTTTATATAGACACCGGAGGGGGCTAGGGTTACATAAGGTCGGTTACAAAGGAGGAGATATACATATCCGTATTGCCTAGCTTGCCTTCCACGCCAAGTAGAGTCCCATCCGGACACGGGACGAAGTGTTCAATCTTGTATCTTCATAGTCCAACAGTCCGGCCAAAGGATATAGTCCGGTTGTCCGGAGACCCCCTAATCTAGGACTCCCTTTGTAGCCCCTGAACCAGGCTTCAATGATGATGAGTCCGGCGCGTAGTGTTGTCTTTGGCATTGCAAGGAGGGTTCCTCCTCCGAATACACCACAGAAGAGTTTTGAATACAAGGATAGTGTCCGACCCTGCAAAATAAGTTCCACATACCACCGTAGAGAGAATAATATTTCCGCAAATCCAATCTGCTGACACGTTTTGACAGCATGACATCATGCCATGGCCCGGTAATTATTCGAACCATTTTTCCTTAACCAGCCCCGCACATAACGCGAGGCGGTTTCTTGACACGTCTTGTCAAAGAAGAGATCGTGTTCCCCTTATTACGGGATCCTCATTAATACGGACGTGGGTAACCCAACCGTGCTAGGACTCCTAGATTTTAGGCAAGTCCCAAACAGCCACGAGGAGGACGCTTGATATTCACCCTCTTTATAAAGGGACAAGGCTTTTACTTTTTTCCCTCCCGTGCTTAATCGAATCCTTCCCCGCCTCGAGTTCTAACACCCAAAGCCCAGGTCAGGTGCTTCGGACCTTCAATCATGTCCGGATCCAGCCTTCAAGGCCGTTGGATGCCTTCCTCTGTCACGGAGGAGGATATCAAGAAGTTGAGGGAGGCCAGATACCCGATCGCCGAAATTTCGCATAGGCTGCCCGCCCGAGGGCAGGTCATCCCTACTCTAGAACCCAAAAAGATCATTGTGTTCGTCTCCCACTTCCTCCGAGGACTAGGCCTCGCTCTGGATCCCTTTGTTAGGGGTCTTATGTTCTATTACGGGCTGGATTTTCACGACCTAGCCCCGGATTCCCTCCTTCACATCTCGTCATTTATTGTCGTTTGTGAGGCCTTCCTCAGCATTACCCCTCACTTCGGCCTGTGGCTCAAGACTTTTGACGTGAAGCCGAAGATGGTCGAGGCGGAGGTGCTCTAATAAGCAAAATTGCTGGCGCTCCATGGCCGAAGGGCTCCTTTCCAGAGGTGTCCGGATTGTGGCAATGGGAGTGGTTTTACTTCACAGCTCCCCGAAGTGCCAAGTGGGTAGCCGCCCCCACCTTCCGCTCGGGCCCTCCACCACAACTGATGTCATGGATCAGCAGGGGGCTGAGCTGGGGCCCAGCCAAGGACGTGCCCATACTACAGAGCCGCATCCAAGATTTCTTCAAAGGAGATTTCAGTCTGGTTATGGTAATGCAAGTCATGCTGGTTCATCGAGTCCAGCCTTGCAAACGCCGGCCCCTCCGCATGTGGGAATTTAACCCGGAAGGACCACTCACTATTCAGAATTTCCTCGGCCTGACGCACGAGGAGATGTACAAATCGTTCTTCAGACCCCAAATAGAGTGTCCAGACACTACCGAGGATGTGGGCCTAAGCAGCAACCGCATCGCTGCCCAAGTAAGTAATCCCATGGACGAACATACTGTCCTTTCTTTATCATGACATCATTCTGAAAATCGCTCTTTGACCACACTACAAAAAAATACACTTCCGTGATGATATGTGTTTGTCACAGTAGGTCGCTTTTTTTGTCATGCATGTACATCCATGACAAATTTATGACAGAATCAAGATAGTCATACCTGTGCTGTCGTAGAAGTGTTCCATGACATTACCAAAATTATCATCACACAAGTGTCCACTTCCATGACGATAAATCATGCGTCACAGAAGTGCTTTCGTCAAGGGTGACCTACACGTGGCATCCACCGTAATGGAACATCGTTAAGCTGTCAGGTCGGGTTTTGGATCCGATAACCCGTTAACAGCCCCGACCAATGGGAAATTTCCATGTGTAAAATTCTTATTGGCCGGACGAAACACGTGTCATCTCGTCAGTGGGTCAGATAGGCGCCTATGATACGTCGACACGTGGCACGGCCCAACAGAGGCCCATTCCTGTGAAAAGGTTGGCCCGTTTGACTTGGTCAAAAGGTGGCGGGCCGGCCCATGGAAAGCCTGTTAATGGCATGTTCGCATATAGCCCATTTACAGCCGCTAACCCAAGGCCCGTTACGCCCTATCCGAATTAGGCCCAGTAGCGTCATCTAGGCCATCCAATATGATTCCAGCCCATTTTCACTTCTAGCCCATGTATGGCCCTTGACGTCTTTCGGCCCATATGAGGCCCTATGTAACTCTTGGCCTATTAACGGCCCATGGTGAAACTGGCCCGTAATGAACAGTGTATCACTTTACACCCACTAACGGCCCGTGGTGAAACTGGCCCGTAATGAACAGTGTATCACTTTATACCCATTAACAGCCCGTTATTCCGTTGGGCCGTTTCCAGCCCATGTTATCTTTCGGTCTTCTCAGAGCCCATTTATTCTTGGGCTCATTTCCAGCATTCGTTTACTTACGGCCCATTACTGTCATTTTCTGCTTGTGGGCCAAATTCGGCCCATGGTTACAGTCGGCCCGTTTGTGTTCCGTTAATAGGCTGGGCCATTTTCATAGCGTCATCAAATACCGCCTATTAACGATGGCCCGTTACGGTCGGCCCATGAACGGACGATTCGAACTCTAGCCCGTTTACGGCCATAATGCTGCCTGTTATTGGCCCATGTTTGGCCAATTGATCATACGGCCCGTATAAGGCCCATTGATGATACGCCCCGTAGAAGGCCCATTGTTTCTACGACCCGTAGAAGGCCTACTGTTTCTACGGCCCGTAGAAGGCCCACTGTTTCTACGGCCCGTAGGAGGCCCAGTGTCACTATAGTAAATATTAGCCCATGGTTATTGTGGCCTAGTTTTTAAAAATAGGTTATTGCAGCCACTAGTTAACCGCAGAAAAAGAACTGCAATGACTACAAGCAAACAAGTAAACAAGACAACAAGGAAATAAATAAGCAAGCAACTAACACTAGGCTATCACGGCTATTACACATATTACATCCACTGGGAATCAAAGTTCGCCACCAGTGCAAATATAGGGAACAAAGCAGCATATCATATACACTGGCCGTCAAAATTGGCCACCAGTGCAAATAAATGCGGCAGAAAAACAAGAGCTTAACTGAAACAACTCCAGAAGAGCTCAAGAAACGTTATCCTGGGTATCCACCATGCTGGCAATAAGCTTAGCAAGCTGATTAGATTTGTGCTGTTTGGCGCTAAAATCCTCAAACGCTTGCTGTTGCACCATAAAGTATGCATCTGAATGCTCCAGGGACTTCCGCAGTCCTTCCGCTTCTTGTCGCAGCACAGCTGATCGATGTCTTTCAGATTGTAGTTGAGACTCAAGAAATCGAACTAATTCAGACAGTGAGTTTGAATAGCTTGTGCAAGCGGTAGTGGCCAGTAACTCCAACACTAAACCAAGACAGGATGTGTCACTATCCTGAACCTTATCTGCATTACTTCCTTTACCGTTACTTAATAAGGCACTCTTCCCCAATATTCTGTCAGCATTCTAAAAGAAGAAACAAGCAGACACATAACAAGTTTAGCATGTACTAGTATATGAAACTCATTTCGGTGAACCAGTTCATTAGTAAGGTGGATAGGATTAAACTACCAAGTCTTCTATTGCCAAGTACTAGTACATAATAAAAGCATCAAACAAACATATATCTATGTCCTATGGTAGCAATGGAATCTTAAATTAGAACAGTTGTTCTTCAGGTTTGGGCACTTATTCTACATGAACAGAGTACAGTAAGACGCAAGAATATAATACTTAAAAATAGAAAATGAGCTCATAGACCTAACCACATTATTGGTTCGGGACCAGTACAGAACAAGGCGTTCCCAGTCATCGTCCAGTAAATGTGTCTTAGGAGCACGTAAGGGAATTTGATGAGTTTCTTTGCCGGTGAAGTACATTTTCTTCAAGTAATTCCGATACTGCCACCAAGCATTCTTGAAGATAGCAGAGGTATTAGCACAGGTTACCTCATCCTGAGTTTCCAAATCGGTCCTTCTCTATAGAGAAAAATGGGAAAATTTGTTGTATTATAACCATCATGGAGGTAGGATGTATGGGACAAAGCAAAGTAATTGCCATGAATAACATTACTTACACATAACTCCTGGACAAACACCTACAACTGGCATTTTCCTTCATCTTCAGTATAATATTTCCAAGATGGGAAGATACGCACATACGATTTAACAACATCAAATGCGATAGATGCTAAACTACGACTAGCTAGTTGTGCTTCCTCCACAGGAATAAGCGTACTAACTGGTGGAGTTGGGGTTCGCCGTGATAGTACTGGCCCTTTGGGCACTGGAGCTGCCTTACTAACTGCTCTTGTTTGGGAGCTCTGTGGTGGAGATGGTGTTGTGTCAACAGGAACTGGGTTACTATCGGCTGGGGTTGGGGTTAGATTGGGTGAAGCTGGTTCTCTGTCCATCATAGTAGGGGTACAATCTGTGAGAGTTTGGGTTATGTGTGGTAGGGCTGGTTCTTGTGCATGTACAACCGGGGTGCTATCTCCACCAACAGGTAGCACTGTTTTATTTGAAGACCGTGTTTTTAGTCCGCTAGATACTGGCATCACCCGCTCCAATTCAAATGGCTGATAAACAGGAAACATAGTTGAATGTACAGACATTGTATGAGAGACAGATGCAATAGATAGTGTGGAAAAAAGAGGGCATGAAATAGTTGACATGTATATTGTTTAACTAAAATGGATAGCATGACATAATTTCACATATATGATGTCTATCTAAACTGGATAGCATAGCATAACATAATTCAAAGATATGATGAATAACTAAACATGATCGCATGACATAATTCACCTACATGTTATCTAAGTAATCAGGATCGCATCATTTAATTCACATATGTGATTTATATGCTAAACAGAGGGCATTCGATATGATGTCTGAACTAAGAACATGGTGTTGAATGTTGTGTATATGATGTCTAAACTATGCAATGCAAGACACCGTATGCATGATATGAGCAGTATAACCGTGCCAAGTTAGAGCATACACCTCGGTGGGGGAATAGGACTGGTCATCTGTCTCTGAATCCATCTCTGAGGAGCTATCGGGACCCAACAAGAGATCTGCTTCGACAGGTAGCACTGTCTTCTCTGAAGGCCTTGTTTTCACTCCAGATTTTTCCATCTCCCACCCAAATGGTTGATTCACAGGAAGAGTAGTTTAATGTACAAACATTGTCGACAAATGGAAATGCAATGAAGAAAAGGATGGGAAAGATATCATTCAAATATATGATGCCTGGTTAAACAGGATGGCGTTGCACATTTCACATATATTATGGCTGGCTAAAAGACATGAGACTGCATAATTCCCATATATGATATAGAAACTAAATAGGTGGCATTACAGAACATGTCTAAACTAAGCAGATGACATATATGATGTCAAAAGTAGGCACTACAAGGCAACATATGCATGATATGACTAACATCATCATGCCAAGGTAGAGCAAATACCTTGGGGGGTAAATAGGAGTGGTCAGCAGCGTCCGAATCCGCCTCAGAACAGATATCTTCCTACGGATTACAATCTGGAGAGGGGTGGGGAGGGTTTTCCATTGAACCCACCATGGAGCGATGTTTGCATGACATTGTATTACCGCGGAAAACTCTTCTCTTTTTCTCTACATGTTCAACATGACTGTGTACAATATCTGACATGCATACGAAAAAAATATGCTGAGATTATGTAAGGAGAGCATGCAGAAATTTAGAGTGATGGTAACAACCAGTGGATCAATGTTTTTCCGTTGAACCAAAATAGCCCTAATGGATCAACGTGAATGTATAGTAATAAGTGATGCAACAAGTGTACAACCTCTTTGCCGTAGCCGTGTCGACGTCAGCATCATTGGGTTGGTCGCTGAAGCAGTTGAGGAAGAGGTGGCTATCAGAGGTGTGCAGGAAGATCTGAGGAATCTGTAGACGGCATCCAGGGCACTGCTCTGTTATGACGGATCGTTCTGTCATTGGAGCAGCTCCGGTGAGCCGTAAGACGTCAAGGCTGAAGCAGCACAAGACAGACATCGTCAATCTCAAGTGGGATTCTAATAGCATCTCCAATAGATGATGTAAAATGGATGTAAAATTAACATCACCAAAAACCACCTGACTACAACAGATGAGGTAAAAACTGTTGACTCTGAACTTAACTGTCGAAACTGAAATTTACTGTGGAATCTGAATGCTACTGTCGAAACTGAACGCAATGGTAACAGAGAGGCACTTGACATGTAGTTTAGGGAGGGCCTGCAGTTCATCTTCAACCTGCACCCCCCCTGAGCCGACAGCCACCACCGGCCGAACCGCCGGCCCCAGCGCCGCCTCGCCGCCCCGAAACAACTCGCCACCGCCGCCCCGGCCAGCCCTCTAGGCCCCTCGCCCCCACCCTGAACCCTAAGATAGATAGTGGGGTACCTCTCCGGCGAGCCCCCGTCCCCGCTGCGGGTGGTACTTCCTTAACTCGGGGAGCCCCCCCAACCCCTGAAAATCGACTGACCCAAAAGTTGATTTAGTCGACTGAAGTGTGGCTTAATTGGAGCAGAGCAGCAGCACGAGCGAGGGGAAGAGCAGCAGCAACAGCTGGGCGAGCGAGCGATCGAGCGAGAGCCAGAGCAGCGGCAGATCCGGCTGGTATGGACGCCACCGCTGAAGGGGCCTCGCACTGGGGGAGAGCCGCCGTGGAGATGTCGCCCGCGGCGCCGGCTTCAAGGTAGCCGCTCCATGGGGGTGCGGGATGGAGCACCGTCGGCGCCGGGAGGTCGAGTTAAGGAGAAGGTGCGATGCGATGAGTGTACAACCTCTTTGGTGGCGCCGAGTAGGCCTCGGCTTCGTCCGAGGAGTCGGTGAGGATGTTGCGGTTCCGGTGGAGCAGGTTAAGGCGGCACTGTGGCGATGGAGCAGCCGCAATAGACGAGACGATCATCGGAGCAGCTCCTTGGAGGTGGAGGACGGGGCGGCTGAACCGGTTGGAAGGCGAGATGGACGACGGATCCTCATCCGGGGAGGTGGACAAGGGACGTCGAGCTGTTGTGCTGGATGATGTCGTCGGGGAAGAGGCTCCGACGGGGCAGCGGTGACGTGACAGATGGAGGAGGGTGGGGTGTCGCGGCTGGAGCGGAGAGGTTATGGCAGCCTGGGATTTCGAATGGCGAAAAGGGAGCGATGGGAGGGGTGAAGCATGACTTAGGAACGCGCTTGTCCAAAATGTAGGGTGTGTTACAAAAGTACCCCCCACCGATGAACTAGCGGCCCTTCCGGCTCAGGGTTAGAAGGGGGATTTCACGTGTCGGGATTTGGCAGCTGGAGGGAGTTTCCACGCGCGTTGTAATTTCGGGATAGCAAGGCGCGGGTTGTGAAGGCGCCAATTTTGGGAGCACAATATCTGAATTTTCGGGATATAACAAGACGCGGGTTGAATTTTAGGGACAAGCCTAACGTTTAGTAATATTGTACTTGTACGTACCAAATCAATTCGCACTTCCCTCAACCAAAAAGAAAACGAAAAAAAACTATTCACGCCATACAAAGAGAGAGTCTTGCCCTGTTTTACTATACAAATGCTATTCAAAGCTACTCCCTCCTTCCATCTATATAGGGCCTAATGCGTTTTTCGATGCTAACTTTGACCAAATATTAGAGCAATGATATATGACATGCAACTTACACAAAGCACACCGTTAAATTTGTCTGTGAAAGGTTCTTTCAATGATATAATTTTCACATTGTGCATGTCATGTACTATTAATCTTGTCAATAGTCAAAGGCGGTCTTAAAAATCTCATTACGCCCTATATAGATGGAAGGAGGGAGTATGAATCCATGTTATGTCCGATTAATTTTTTTCGCTTGCTGTATAATGTATGTAACCTACTCATACCAACATTTTAGTGCATTCCAAATGTCTATACTACCGCTGCAATTCGAACTAAATTTGAATTCATTTCTCTATTTCAATAAGAATCTACAATCATGATTGTTGCCAACTTCAACCATCATAGTTTCCTTGCTATCCGCCAGATATAAATAAGACGGCCTATAATGCAGGATGGCAGGCACACCATCATCAACAACTCCGTTTTTTTATAAGAGTAGAGATAAAACATATTAAATGCAGTATACCATGTTCATAACCACACCATGTGTATCACCGTTATATATATTCACACATCCGTCGGTTTGAAACACTATGATAAATTCTTCAAATATCCAAATTTGCTTTTTATAATGAAGTATATATGATCTCTATTCATCTTTTACACCCACAGAACTCTCTTATCTTTGTAGCTAGCGCTAACTTTCTCTTGTGCATGCACACGCCCGCATCCCTCTCACCCTCCCTCAGCATTCTCAATCTCCATCGCGCAAATTCGTCTTTTCACTTTAGGTCGTTCACCCATGGTGTGTGTAGGCCCCCCAGCTCCTTCTTTACAACACACATCAATCGATATGCCTCTCTAGCTAGGTGTGCCTAGCACAAACACAAGCTTCCCCTCTTATCTTGTCACCGTCTATGCCTCACTCCCACCACTCTTTTCATCGTTATCGTACTCGCACACTCCTCCCCCTCGATATAGTATGCCTCTCGTACCACCTCCTGCATGCATCCCTCTCTCTCTATCCTTTTCCTCGTGCCTCATTTGCTTCTAACACACACATGTATGTATACCGATCGATCTCCCAACATATACCTAGATCGACTTCAACTACCCCCCCATCAATCGACGTACCTCACAAGTTATGTCTCTCCTTTATCTTACAAAGGGTGATTGATCTTCCTATGTAGTTATGTCTGCTTACCATAGCCACATCATCCCCCCTCATCATTCGTGCATGCCTCCTGACTCGTCTCCCACACACACGTGCACAGACAACAAGCAGTCGTCTCCTCTCTTATTGATATTGCGGGCGTGCCCTCCGTTTGTCTAGCAAGCCTATCCCACCATTTGTTAGAAGCAACTCCACTACCACCCCCTCCAACACTCTAGATATGTCTCTCTCCCAACCTTATTCATCTCCTGCACATATGCATGGATGTCGATCGATCTCCCTTAATACATGAGGCAGATCGATCTCCTTAATACATGAGGTAGGCCTCTCTCCTCCTCCACACATATACCGGCCATTGTACCTCTATAGTTAATTGGGCCTCCCTCTTGCCCCACCACACACCGATAGTCGAGCGCTGCAGGTAGGTATCCATGCCACAGAGACAAACTGCACATGTCCCATCTCATGTTCCAGTAGGCCAGCCACTCTATATCTTTGACGTGGGCACACACAAATTCGATGGCACTCTTTATCGATCGCGCGCGCACAGACACACACACACACACATCATCCCTCTCTTCGATTCTATGGACACCTCAAGCCGATGATACCTCCACTCTCTTATCGTGGATCGCCCCCTCTATATATATGTTATATCCAGGACTCTATTTCACACACATTCCATATGTTAAATTTTTTA
>NC_041382.1:560372006-560382440 GCF_002162155.2 Triticum dicoccoides | reverse complement strand
AAGAACCCACACACTATATCTCTCTAGGTTTGTATCTCTCTCACACAACCCCACATAGGTAGTGTATGTATACAAGAAGAGAATAGGTGCACCGTGCATGTACTCACGCTTCGTGCCCAGCCACACCCACGCGGGTACACGGTGGAGCTCATTTCTCCGCGGAAGCTGAATTTGTTTTTGAAGCATCAAGTGGCCAGAGACTCGAAAACTTATTTGCCCATTAGTGACTTGTCAGGGCGGTGGATTTTAGTTTGTACGATAATGCTGCATCCACCTAAAGTAACGAATGTTCTTACGTAAACTTCCTAGTAATTTCCTCTTTGTAGGTGCAGCATTACTCCTAACATTTGTAATATCAGTTTGAAACTTGTAATATTGCCGTGTCCTATTCCTGCGTTTTGAAAATCCCGCGAATCAAACAGGTCCTAAGTTGGTGATGATGTTGTGCCTCCCATCTTTCACCAATAGCCGTCGGATCTAGATCTAACACATACAAACCAAGCTTCTCCATTTTTGCAAAAAGATGCCCGCACGTGTTCCCTATTTACAAACAACTCCTTGTCTCTCACAATCTAGGAGTAGAAGGCCGTGGAAAAATCTAGTGTGATGGCCGCTGCCGGAGCCGTCCACCCCCAATCTTGGTGTTCCGTGCAATGCACGGGCATCTACACACGGGAAATTATGTCGAACAGGGCTAGTTGTAAGCAGGCTAGCTCTACAGTCATGATGATAGTGACTGCAGATGGTGAGGCTGACTATGGTATGCCGAACACGCCGCCTATACTCAGGTGTCATCTCCGGCGCAGGGTCTTGTCACTTAACTGTGAGGAGCAGCACGTAATAATTTGACCAACGGGTAGTACAGTGCTAGTACTCCTACTACTACATTGGTAGTACTACTACTACTACTAGTAGCACCACCGTCTGGATTTAGGAGTACTACCACGTCCACCGGCACCGAGGAATGTCTCTAGGTAGTATTGCTTGAGGCCGCTAGGGCGAGGGGCCGCTTGGACGACAGCTTCGTCTCCTTGTGTGACGAGGTCCTCGTCGGTTTCCTTGACAAGTTCACCATTGTCAAGAAGCTTGCGGACGACTTTGACGTAAGCCTCTAGCCAACGCGCCCACGCTCTGCGATGCCCGCCACCCTCAACGGCCACTATGGTAACAACCTCTTCGACGCACTGGTGGCCCTGCGACTGCCCGCCGTCGCGCCGGAGAATGTCCACCTCGAGGTCACGCTCGCCGCGCAGCGCCTGGTGCAGCAAGACACCATCGACATAATCACCCATGTCTACGCGCAAATCGTCCACAAGGACTACTACATGCAAGAGGAGGACGATAGGACGCTGGCCTTCTTGGAGCGCAGGGAAACCTTGGACAGCACTGTTCAGAAGCACGTTGAGCTCGCCGCCAACGCCGCTGCTCCTCACACGTCGGTTGCTGACCCGGCGCACTAGGGCGTGAGGGTGTCGTTGAACGTTGATGGATCCGTATGTATTTTTATCTTTCCGTCAAATCCATGTAGTAGTATATGATACTACAGTAATTATCTTGTCGGATGGCTGAGAAAACAGGAGGGAGAAGAGATGGCTGTAGCGCGGACTCCAAGAAAATTGGTGTCGGATGGGACTCGTGTGAGTGGCGTGTGCCGTATTGCTAGATGTGAATGCTACTGATTTATGGCCCATGCCACCCCACTATATCGAGCCAAGGTACGTAGAACAAATTTCTTGCAGTCCGTGCTCAGCCCTCCTCTATCTCTCTTCTCAGCCAGCCAGCGGAAGTGCGGAGCCCATCTTCTGTTTGCTCACATGCGGCCCCACATGTCAGTGAAAACGCAAGAGGACCCACTGAACCTGCACATCTTTCACCTCGACGTGCTGGTGATGAAAAACAAATCCAATAAAGATCTTCGGTGGCCGCTTTTGGAGTTACTCAAGAGTAGTAAGATTCTATTTATAGTTTAACCCAAGATGCACATCTCGTGGCTTCAACTACCACTCTATTTTCTTTCATGACACGACCTGGATGCTGGATGTCCCACGTGTCGGCAAAAGGAGGAAGAACCCGACCAAATCTTCGGTTCTGCTATCGGATGAGATTAGTGCACTTGTTGATACTCCTACTAGAATAGAGGCTAGACATGAGACTAGATGCGAGGAAGCAACGTCTACTTCTTTACACTCGAAGAAGAAAGAAGCACGCAAGATCGAGCCTCCGCAGATCAACAATGAATGCATTGAGAAGGCACTAATCCAACTTATAGGAGTAGTAAAATGTATTCTTGTGGTTCTTGTTTCTTTGGTCTTGCTTTTCTAGTCAAAATTACCGTTGGAGTTCGTGCAAAACGGAGGTCCGTTTGGGGTCGTGCGTTGGAGTTGGCCTTACAAGTGGGACCACAGTTAAGGAAACCGACTATCGGCAAACCCCCACCTCGCCCGCCGCGCGATGGCTGAAGTTAGAGAAACAACGAGGTTGAAGAGATTGCTCTAGCACGGACTCCAAGAAATAATATGGTGTCAGATGGATGTCGTGGTGGTGGCGTGTGTCGTACTCCTGGACGCGAATGCTTGTTCTGGCCCATGCCACCCTACTACTCCTACTACTTACTCCTACTAGTATATAGTATACTAGTATCGAGGATTCGAGCTGCTGGTTACATACAATGAACACATTGACATATGGCTACAGTAAAAACACACGCCCGACGCGCGAAGCATGTGAAGCTAGTACAAATTTAGAGAAGCGACTCGAAAGCCATTCATAAATTTAGTAAGTTTATCACAGGCATATCATTTTATTATATACAACAGGTCATCAACCCACATTGACAACGAGGATACATTATAAATACTAAAGTTTTCACCACACAACAAATAACAAGCCATGAAATGAACTTCAACTCAACCATTCCGCGGCGTTGGAAACACTTGCTTTGAACCACAAGTGATTCTCTGGGACGGGCCATCTGTTGTCGATCTGGAGACCAACGCAGGACCGATCATCCAGGCTAAAGCGGCCTACTATATCAGTACGAGGGTAGGGAACCACCCAAATGTCCGAGGTATAGACACAGTTGCTTCTCATAAATGTGTCAACAGCAGTTGGATCGCCTTTCACCATCATCGGATAGTTTTGTCCAAGGAAGAGCGAGTTTTCTCCAAGACTATCAATTATGTGCCAAGGAGAAGGAGTTGGCGCTAGCACACTAGTATCCATCCCGAATACCATGCAACGGGTGTTGGAATAGGTCCGGAGAGTGCGACCATGGGAGACACCTGCTTCCTTACCAGTAACATCATCAATGGGTTGTATACACACAAGAAGAGGTGATCCATCGGAATTAGTTGCCAGGCGCCACAGAGTATATCGGCGCTGCTCGTCCTCATGCTCGTGATCATCACCATCATCATCTCCCCCTTGGTTATAAAATTTTCAAGTATAGGTGGTGGGATGTTCACAGGACCTTGGAAACACAAGAAGAAGGTTAATTAGTAAAGGGAAACTTGCTAACCCACATGCATGTGGATGAAACAATTATAATTACAGTGGAAGACAAACGTACCAAAACTACTAGGATGCCATGCAAAAACAGTGCCACGAGTGGTGGCAGCAAACACAAGGCCCTCGTATTGAATTGCATCACAGTACTCATCCGTGTATAGAAACTGATTTTTGAGCAATATCCATCGAGTTGAACCACGAAGGATGGCAACAAGCTTGTCGAAGATAGCAACAACTTCATAGTTGTTGTAATTCCAAGAGCGGTTGGGAACTCGACAAATTGCTATCTTCCGTAGAAGACAGTCACCATGATCGTATTTGAACATGCGTACATTATCAGTGTGCTCAACCTCTGGGCAGTGTGCTGAGATTTTTGGAAGTGGAACTTGGTGACGAGTGTACACATTCACAAGTTCCCACTCGCAGTTGGACCCAATGTAAACAACCCAATCTCCATTTGCGCCCGCCCAAGCCTTGCCCTCGAGCGATGGCATCTTAACATCTACGTATCATTATCAAGCAGCATCAACTGGCACAGGGCGAGGCTTCCGTCGTGCCGGCGCCAGTCATGGGGTCACGGCGAAGAAGATAGGGGAGATCAAACCGCTCCCTGACTCTTGGGTTCTTTGTAATGATGTTATTAGTTGAGTCGAGAATGGGCTTGAACGAACCTGCCATGCTAGACGAGGTGATGACGTCGCACCGATCAATGAGTTCCTCCACCACGTCATCTTTCAGATCGGGGCAAGAATAACGGGGTCGTTTCCGGCCTGTTCCCTCCATGGAGAAGACGATCGGACAATGGCAGAAGAAAGGGTGAAGGGCTGAAGGAAAATGGAGGAGGGAGAGGAAGAGCGTGCGACAGCAGTTCCAAATCGAGAGGGAAAGGCGAAGAGTCGGTGGACGGTTGCGAGTTTGCCACAGTTCACGAAGCGGCGCCCGCGCCTACACGTCCGTTCGGAAATACTCCTACTACTCGCCGTCGTCTCACTGATATGTTGGAACAGGACCACATGTCAACGAAACATGGTGTGTAATTTCTCGTGCAAAATTCGATCTGGCCGCATTGGCACGAGGTGCTGCATTAGTTATCGACCTTTATTTTTTTAATGGCGTGCCGATCAGTTTTGAAGCACGACTAACTGGTACTGTACGTGCAGAGGATGACAGCAGGGACCCGCCAAGGTCATGGCAGTACGCAAGCAAGTGCCTCCTTATTTCAAGCCAATAAAAAAATGGCTCCTCCTAGTGGATTTCTAACATTTGGGTCCCATGCCATTGTCAATGTAGTCAATAAACGAGAGAATTGCACAACGAGCGGCTGACACTGGGGACCCAGTAGCTCGCCCAGTTATTTTTGTTTTGGGTTAATTTGATAAATGCCACTCCAAATCTGGTGTATCCGAGAAATGCCACTGCAATTTCCAAAGTTGAAAAATGCCATTTCATGCCATTTCTAGTGGCATTTTTCGAAGTCTGGAGTGGCATTTTTCAAAGTTTGCAAACTGCAGTGGCGTTTTTCAAAGTTTGCAAAAATTGCAGTGGCATTTTTCAAAGTTTGGAAATTGCAGTGGAATTTTTATGAATCACCATAATTGGAGTGGCATTTATCTAATTTGTTTTTGAGATGGAAGCAGGGTGTCAACTGGGCTGTGCGGGACACTCTGGCCTGTCTAGACAGCCTTTTCTTTTATGTTTACCACAGACCAGCATAGTAGTTTTTTTTTCTTTCTGAAAATGGCTAGCCCAATTCTTTTGTGATTTGTCAAGTAAGTCGCTTTATCAGGCCTGCTGGGCTGCAAATCTTTCAAGACGAGGAGAGCTTCATTCGGCTGGCCGAGAAAATGGCATATCAGTAATGAGAAATGGGATGTACATTTTTAAAACACATCAAACCGGCAATTATTTTCAAATATCTTTTTTCATTTCGAGATTTTAAATTGCATTGATTTTTATGCATGGACAATTTATTTGATTATATATGTACATTTTTTTAAATCAGTCTGAATGTGACTCGAAATTTCGGGATTAAAAACAGTTCAGACCGCACCGACATATGCAAAATTTCAAATAATTTTTTAACCATGGCCACAATATGGGCTGTAATGCTAACATAAAGAATATGGGCTCCAAAAAAACCCGTAAGAATTAGCAAATGGGTTGTAAATTATTTGAAATAATGGCAGATGGGATGTATGCTATTTTCCACAGATTTGAGGCTTTCCATAGATGGCCTGTATACTGTTGGATGTCCATCCAACGGCCGTCACGCTTCTTCAATCTCTGCTCTTCCTGCTCCAGCCGCTCAAACACATCCAGGCCTCACCGCACCATCGTACTCCCATCGCTGGCCTAGCCATCCCTCTACTCACCCACACCTGCTGTTATTCTCCATCGACGGCAGACAAACCAGTAAACCCTCGAACAGTCGTACTCCCCTCCGCGTGGGAAACAAAAACAACGGACAAGTCTTCCCTGCCTCCGTGTCATTCCCTTCCTAGGCCTCGCCGTCGTCCACCGCCCTAGTGCTCTCGGCGTGGCGTGGTCAGCATGGTCAACGACCGACATGCATCTGAAGTGGACTGTACATGGAGAGGCTGACAGCTGGGTCCACGGCCGCACGCAAGGAAATGCCTCCTTATTACGCGCAAAATAATGATTTCCTCCACTTGACATCTGGGACCCACTGAAACAGCCTCTGTATTTCACGAAAAAAATGTTACCACCGCTGACAGCTCAGACCCACCAGCTATATCTTCGCACGCAAGGAAGTGCCTCCTTATTACACACACAAAATGAACACTCCCCTGCTAGCTGGGACCCAGTATAGTGGGCCTACTAAGTTGACGGGGACGAAGGGCTTTGTCAACTTAGTCAATATGCACGATTCTAGCTCGACTGACCGTACGATGTCCATCCAACGACTGTAGTGCTTCTTCAACCTCTGGTCTTCTTGCTCCAGCCGCCCAAAGCAGCGCCGATCGTGCTGCCTGCTCCTGCCTCCCGTGGCCGGCTGTGCTGCCACGGAGGCCTCACCACCCCCATACTACTCCCACCGCTGGCCAGGCCATCCCTCCACTCCACTCACCCACACCCCCTATTATTCTATGGCGACGGCAGCGCAGCCGAACCAGTGAACCCCCGTACTCCTCTCCGCGTGGGCATCCACTGCCGCGTCTTCCCTGGCTCCGCGTCGTCCCCTTCCTAGGCCTCACCGTTGTCCACCACCGTGGTGCTGTCGGTGCGGCGTGGTCAATGTGGTCAACGACCAAATTCCATTGGAAGAATACTGTACGTGGAGAGGCTGACAGCTGGGTCCATGGCAGCCGCAAGGAAGTGCCTCCTTATTACGCGGAAAATAATTATTCCTCCATCTCACCGCAGGGACCCACCGGACGCCCACCAGTATATCGTGAAAAAAATGTTTGCTCCTGACAGCTGGGACCCACCCGACGGGCCACCGTATTTTGCGAAAAAAACGTTCCCCTGCTGTCAGCTCGGACCCACCGGAAGTGCCTCCTTATTACGCACAAAAAAATGAATACCCCACTGCTAGCTGGGACCCACCTTAGTGGCAGGCTGACTTGTGGGCCTACTAAGTTGACAGGGACGGAGGGCTTTGTCAACTTAGTCAATATGCACGATTCTAGCTCTAGTGACCGTACGATGTCCATCCAACGGCCGTAGTGCTTCTTCAACCTCTGGTCTTCTTGCTCCAGCCGCCCAAACCAGCGTCGGTCGTGCCTCGTGCTCCTACCTCCCGTGGTGGGCTGCGATGCGACGGAGGCCTCACCGCCCCCTACTACTCCCACCGCTAGCCAGGCCATCCCTCTACTCACCCACACCCCCTGTTATTCTGCGGTGACGACAGCCTCACACCGCAGCGAACTAGTGAACCCTCGTACTCCTCTACGCGTGGGCATCCACTGCCGTGTCTTCCCTGGCTCCGCGTCGTCCCCTTCCTAGGCCTCGCCGTCGTCCACCGCCCTGGTGCTCTCGGCGCGGCGTGGTCAACGTGGTCAAGGAACGGCTTCCATCGGACATGGACTGTGCATGGAGAGGCTGACAGCTGAGTCCACGGCCGCAGCAAGGAAGTGCCTCCTTACTACGTGCAAAATAATTATTCCTCCACCTGACAGCAGGGACCCATCGGATGGGCCACCAGTATTTTGCGAAAAAAATCTCTTCCCCCTGACTGCTGGGACCCACCGGATGGGCCACCGTATTTCGTGAAAAAACACCCCCCCCCCCCGTTGTCAGCTCGGACCCACCGGAAGTGCCTCCTTATTACGCACAAAAAAATGAATACTCCCCCGGCTAGCTGGGACCCACCTTGCTGGGAGGCTGACTTGTGGGCCTACTAAGTTGACGGGGACGAAGGGCTTTGTCAACTTAGTCAATATGAACAATTCTAGCTCCAGTGACCGTACGATGTCCATACAACGGCCGTAGTGCTTCTTCAACCTCTGATCTTCTTGCTCCAACCGCCCAAAGTAGCGCCGGTCATGCCGCATGCTCCTGTATCCCGTGGTCGGCTGTGCTACCGCAGAGGCCTCACCGCCCCTACTATTCCCACCGCTGGCCAGGCCCTATGGCGATGGCAGCCACACACCGCAGCCGAACCAGTGAACCCTCATAGTCCTCTCCGCGCGGGCTTCCACTGACGCGTCGTCCCCTTCCTAGGCCTCGCCGTCGTCCACCGCCGTGGTGCTCTCCGCGCGGCGTGGTCAACATGGTCAAGGAACGACTTCCATCGGAAGAGTACTGTACGTGGAGAGGCTGACAGCTGGGTCCACGGCCACAGCCCAGTTTTTTGTGATTTGCCAAGTAAGTCGCTTTGTTAGGCCTGTTGGGCTGCAAATCTTTCAAGACGAGGAGAGCTTTCATTCGGCTGGCCGAGAAAATGGCCCATCAGTAATGAGAAATGGGTTGTACATTTTTAAAACACATCAAACCGGCAATTAGTTTCAAATATGTTTTTTTCATTTCAAGATTTTAAATTACATTAATTTTTATGCATGGAGAATTTGTTGGATTTTATATTGATATACATTTATTTTTAAAATCAGTTTGAATGTGAGTCGAAATTTCGGGATTAAAAACAGTTCGGACCGCACCGAAATATGCAAAATTTCGTATAATTTTTTAACCGTTGCGACAATATGGGCTGTAATGCTAACAAAAAGAATATGGGCCCAAAAAACCTTAACAATTAGCAAATGGGCTGTTAATTATTAGAAATAATGGCAGATGGTTGTATGCTGTTTTCCACAGATTTGAGGCTTTCCTAAAAAAAGGTTGACGCACAAGCACTGACTGTTGGATGTCCATCCAACGGCCGTCGTACTTCTTCAATCTCTGCTCTTAATGCTCCATCCGCTCAAACAAGCGCCGGCGGGACTGCCTGCTCCCTCCTCCTCGCGGCCGGCTGTGCTGCCGCGCAGGCCTCACCGCCCGACCATACTCCCATCGCTGGCCTAGCAATCCCTCTACTCACCCACACCTGCTGTTATTCTCCGGCGATGGCAGACGAACCAGTAAACCCTCGTACAGTCGTACTCCCCTCCGCGTGGGAAAAAACTGCCGAGTCTTCCCTGCCTCCATGTCGTCCCCTTCCTAGGCCTCGCCGTCGTCCACCACCCTGGTGCTCTCGGCGCGGCGTGGTCAACGTGGTCAAGGAACGACTTCTGTCGGACGTGGACTGTACGTGGAGAGGCTGACAGCTGGGTCCACGGCCGCAGCAAGGAAGTGCCTCCTTATTACGCGGAAAATAATGATTCCTCCACCTGACAACTGGGACCCACCGGACGGGCCACTGTATTTCGCGAAAAAAACGTTTCCCCCTGACTGCTAGGACCCACCAGCTACATCTTCGCACGCAAGGAAGTGCGTCCGGGCAAAAAAAACGATTCGCCCCCTGACTGCTAGGACCCACCAGCTACATCTTTGCAGGCAAGGAAGTGCCTGACAGTCGGGACCCACCTGGTTGAAGCATACATAGTGTTGTCATTCTGGTCGCGAACGTGTAAGTACATACTGGTCGATGTAGAGGCGCGCACGTAGCATGTACACGTACGTACAGCGGCCAGGGTGCAAGAAAGAAAATACGGCCACGTATGTGTACATACGGGCGGGGTCTCGAACGCCTACTCGCACATACGTACGGCCAGGGCTCATGTACATTGCTGGGTCGGAACGGAGAAACAGCGTGGTCGTCATGTTCATGGGGAGGCAACGGAATGCGTCATGTTCATGGGGAGGCAACGGAACGCGTGGGAGCCAACCGGCTGGGTCAGAACGGAATGCATGGTCATGTTCATCGGAAGGGCTTGGACGGAACAGGCGATGGAAACGAGGCCTGGCGTACCGCACAACGGAGGAAACGGACCTCCTACGTTTGGAACAGGATCCTGTTGATCTGGAGGGGTCTGGTGTACCGCAAAACGGAGGAAACGGACCTCCTACGGTCGAAACGGGGGTCCTGTTGATCGGGAGGGGTGTGGCGTACCACAAAACGGATGAAACGGACTTGTGTTGGAGCGCTACGGTCGAAACGGGGGTCCTGTTCATCGGGAGGGGTGTGGCGTACCGCAAAACGGGACTCCACTGGATACTGTTCATCTCCACCGTCGACCCCCTCCAGCCTCCACGAGCTACTATTCATCCACCTCGACCTCCTCCAGCCTCCACCTGCGACTGTTAATCCACGGGCTCCTGTTCATCCAGCCTCCACCGCGCGCTACTCCACCGGCTACTGTTCAACCAGCCCTCTCCATGGGCTCCTGTTCAACCACCCCTCCACGGGCTACTGTTCATCCTGCCCTCCACCGTCTACTGTTCATCCAGCCCTCCACGGGGTGGTCCTGTTCATCCAGCCATCCACGGGGTCCTGTTCATCCAGCCCTAACCGGCTCGATCTATCGGGGT
>NC_041382.1:560235230-560371846 GCF_002162155.2 Triticum dicoccoides | reverse complement strand
TTCATCCAGAGGCAGCATCGATCGGCTTCAGTTAGCAGCAGTAGCGAAGGAATCGCTCGATCGGGTTCAGTTAACAGCCATCGATTGATCGCTCGGGTTCAGTAACGCGTAGCCTGCAGTGCAATCGCTCGGGTTCAGTTAGAGCCCAACGCCTCGCTCGGGTTCAGTTAGAGCCAACGCCTCGCACACACGCACGTACGTGTATGAGAGAAACGCGCATCACTTGGCCCCCGACCTCCCACCATAACCGGGAACTCCCCGAAATTTTCCTCGCTCTTGCTTCTACCATGGTTTTTTCCATCATGGACGGCCCAAAGAATGTCATGCAGCTACGTCTCCGGCCCGCCCAGGATGAAAAGCCCATTTTTTGTCATGATTTTTTGTCATAGAAGTAGGAGCCCACCACATCTATGATGATACCGGGTTTTGTCACAATTATCGTCATAGAAGTGTCATATGTATGACAGAAAAAAAATTCGTTCGGCCCAAAATGTCACGGATGTGTCTTTTTTTTGTAGTGCCAGGACTGGATAACAAAGGCGAAGATGATCCGGTGTTCGGCCCCCCTTCCTGAAGGCTTGGACAATCCGGTGCTGGAAAAGATGCTCGAGTCAGCACCTTGCCTGGGGTCCTCAAAGGAAGGTGAAGGGGAAATAAAGAGGGCGAAAGCGGGCCTCCACCGCTACCTATTCCAACTAAGGGAATGAGCACCTCCATGAGGGAGGACAACCCAAGGGAAGAATCTGACATTCTCTCGCCCCGGGAGAAGAAGAGGACTACCTTTTAAGATCCGAAAACCAAGGTTTCCAAACGGGAGAAGAAATCTCCACCCGAGGGTCCTGCCTCGGAGGGTGCTCTTGCCGCACAATGTCCGCACGGGGATCAGCCCTCTAATGAGCTGTAAGTAATCAAAAAGTACTTAATAGTGAAGATATCCTTCCTTACTTCTGAGGAAAATAACCGAAGCATTTATCTTGCAGTTCGGATCTTAGCCCTTCTCAGCAGAGCTCGTCTTCAGGGGATCTTCTTCCGAAGATGATGGAGAGCGAAACGCCTCCCCCGGACTCGCCAGCTCAAGAAGCAGGCAACCTTGAAGTGTCGTCACGGAGGGTCTCTCCGGATCCGGCGAGGCCAGGAGATAATCCTGTGGCCACCCGAAGTCCCCAGTATCCGGCTCTTGAAGAGAGCAACCAAAAGAGTCTGACACCGTCTGGTATGTGGTCGGACATACTGAGGGATCTGCTAGAGCGAGCGACTATCTCAGAAGAGCACCATACATTGATGGGTACGGTGATTGAAAGGATTTCGTCCGCCGAAAGTGGGTTGCATGAAGCCTTTATGAGTCTACTGACAGGTTTTGAGGTACATGAAATGATGTACATGTTTGACAGTACCGCACATTTTAAGGTGTGCCCTATGTAGATAATAGCCCCTGAGACTCTGGTTGTCGTCGAAAACGGCGGCAAACAGAGGATCGTAGTCCTAGGTAATAACCAGACCGCCTTTATGTGCAGGTGGTTGAAGCTCCGGTGGCTAGCCGGACTGATGGGTTTGCCGGACTAAAGCGGCAACTGGATGCGGTAGATGCCGACATTGTGCTTGTCAACAAGCGGCTTGACGAGGCACAGGGTGAGTTATTTTTCTAGTGATCGTCACATAATAAGAGCAGCATGATGCCAGTATCTTTAATATGTTGTGACTGCAGATGGAGATGCCAATGTGGAGACCCTTCGGGCGGAGCTTGCCCGAGCCAAGGAGCAAGCAAGGAGTAGTAATGCGGCCTCTTTAAAGGTGGCTGAAGAGTTAAGAGCCGAAAAGGCCGCGCATTGCGAGAGCAAATATAAAAGGGCCAAGATGGCTATAAAGTTAAAAGACACTGCCGACCGTTGCTAGCTTCTTGAAGAAGAAAACCGTGCGAAGGCGACGGACCTGGAAAAGGCCACGATGGCGACCAAAGACACCCGATCTACGATGAGAGCGAAGAAGGAGGAGGTGCGTCAAGCCGGGGATATCGCGGCTGGGAAACCCTTCATGCTGCGGAGGAAGTTCGGAGATCCTCAATATGCCCCTCTGGACCAGTTGTGGAGTTCGGCGGACGCATATCTGGACTTGGCGGCGAGTGCCGTCGATGCGGCCGAATACTTCCGTGATCAAACAGATCGTGAAGTGGACAAGCTATTCTGGTCACAATTTAATGTTCTAGAGCGTCCGCTTCCGTTGACTGATCGGCTTGCCGAATGGGCCGAGCTGAATAGATTGTCCGGACTCGCCATGAGGTCTGTTGTGGATCATCTATGGCCGGAAAGGCCAAAGCCGAACAGCTATTTTAGTTTGGTGCAGCAGTTCCTTGGTGCGGTGCCGCGCATTAATGCCGGTGAAGAGGTCTACTTGCATAGAAGGCTCGTGGATGGCCCTTGCCCGTGTCAAAACATACTGGGCGGAGATGGATGCCACCATTGTCGCGGCGCAGGGTTCGGCCATAGGCTGAGTGGCTGCTGAGCACTATTTTGAAGAAGTTCTTGAAGGCGCTCGTTCGATAGAGGCCCAGTGCTCGAAGAATATTATGTTTGAATGACATGTATTCCCATTGTAAAAATAATGTTTTATTAAGTTTATCAAGGTTGTATTTATACTTTTGCCCGAAAGTATTATGATGCCTCCTGTGCGGCCGTTTATGTATATATGTATATAACCTAAAAGATTGCAGTCGTCGGCTTCAGCCCCCACGCATATAATGCAGGGGTGTTCGCAGAAGACGCATGTTCACACTTGATCCAACGTCTTGGTCCGTTAAGGAGGTGATAGTGTAGCGAACTAGGCAACCGGACTATAATGCTTTAACACTTTCACTTAGCCAGGGGAGTTTGACAGTGGGGCTACTATATAGCCCCTGGTGGCTCCGCACTCATCCGAATTCGGGGTGCGTACGTGCCTGGCCAGGAAATGACCCTTCGTTAATGCGGAGGAATCCCGAAGATTCCGGTAGGTCATCCAGTGGTTGACCAGTCTCACGCTATATCATGACAGTCAGTTTTCGGCTTTCTCTACTGAGGTGCTCGTCCGGATGAACCAGGGCACAATCACAGTAGTTCTCCTGGTGCCGCCTTAGCTGATAGAGTGGAATGTAAGGCAGCAAAACACAGGAGCCGGGCAAACCCAACATTTGACCAAAGACATGATTCGGAGTTGATGCATATAAGGCCAAACTCGCGACGCTGAACACTCCCTAAGGTATTCGGTCTTTATGGTGTAAACTGGGCCTAAACAGTGCCCTTTGTAATAAGCCCCTGGTGTCTAGGTACGTGCAATATTCTGACGTGGCCACATGCCAATACGTCAGCATCCTTCTCCATTGTACTCAGAATCTGGGGGATGTGTATCAACAAGAGACAGTAAAAAAGGTTTACGCAGGGTCTTAATCTAAAAAGAATCCTTGGAACGGGTGCCTGCTGCACGTCTGCTCATGTGTCTCCATTGTGGTGTATTCTGGATGGGTGTAGCACGATGGTCATCTGAAAAAGAGAGGAACTTAATTGAAAAGTTGCCGTGTAAAAGTTAAGTTATACTAAATAAACAATATATAGTTCAAAATGAGTAAAGTTGAGCCTGATTGCCACTTGTGCATGCGTGTTGAGCCCCTTGTATTGTAATAGGGGTATAGCCATCAAACCTGTATCAATTACATATAGTTGTACCAGACCCGTCCAACCGTGTCCGTGGTCCTAACGACCTGTCAGATGCTTTAGTTGGTGAGGCCGCTTAGTGTGCGGCTGCCAAGGCAGCCGCACGGTCTTCCGTGCGCAAGGAGCGCTCAATATTTCCATTTACTATAATGATGCCGCGTGGACCGGGCATCTTAAGCATGAGGGAAGCGTAATGCGTTATTGCGTTAAAGCGAGTGAAAGCTTTGCGTCCGAGTAGTGCTTGATAGCCACTTTGGAATGGAGCGATGTGGAAGGTTAAATTTTTGCTGCAGAAGTTATCGGGGAAGCCGAATATAACATTTAGTAGCAGGGAGCCCATGCAATGGGCTTCTGGGCCTGGCGTTACTCCTTTAAAGGTAGTATTGCTATGGCTAATTTTTGCTGGGTCTATCCCCATGTTGCATACTGTGTCCTGATATATCAGGTTTAAACTGCTGCCGTCGTCCATCAGAACTCGTGTGAAGTGGTATCCGTCAATTATTGGGTCTAATACCAAGGCAGCCCATCCTGCACGCCAAACACTTGCTGAGTAATCTCGATGGTCAAAAGTGATCGGTTGGGACGACCAGTGGCAGAACTCCGCGGTGATAGGCCCTGGGGCATGTGTCTCTGAGAGTGCCGCTTTGTTTCTCCCCTTTATTACGTGTAACATGTTGACTGTTTTGACTTCTGGTGGGAATTTCTTCTGTTCCCCAGTGCTTTGCTTGCAAGGCTCATCCTCGTCTTCGCTTGGTGTATCCTGCCCCTTATGTTCGGCATTGAGCTTGCCGGACTGCTTGAAGACCCAGCGTTCTCTATGGGTATGATTTGCAGGTTTGTCGGGGGTACTATGGATCTAACATATTTGGTCCAGAATCTTGTTTAGGCTGGACGATTCGTCTCTGTTGCCTTTAGAGGACGGCTTTTGCTGACCTGGCCGAGAGCTTCTGAATTCGGCGTTTACCGCCGTGCTCTGCGGGCTGTCTTCTTTATTCCGGTGCTTGTTTTTTCTGCGTCATGATCTCCCATTTTCGTCCCTGAATTCGGATGTACTTGGGTCGCTGGTGCTGCATCAGGCTAACCAGCTGTCCTCGCCCGCGCAAAAGTGGGTCATGAGGCTTGTTAATGCTGCCATTGTTCTCGGCTTTTCTTGGCCGAGGTGTCTGGCGAGCCATTCGTCTCGAACGCTGTGCTTGAAAGCTGCTAAGGCTTCGGCGTCCGGACAGTCGACTATTTGGTTCTTCTTAGTGAGGAACCTGTTCCAAAGCTTTCGGGCTGACTCTCCGGGTTGTTGAGTTATATGACTTAAATCGTCGGCATCCGGTGGTCGAACATAGGTCCCTTGAAAATTTGCCCGAAAGGCGTCTTTGAGCTCTTCCCAGCTTCCAATGGAGTTTTCGGGGAGGCTTGTAAGCCAGTGCCGAGCTGGCCCTTTGAGCTTGAGGGGTAAGTACTTGATGGCATGGAGATCGTCTCCTCGAGCCATGTGGATATGGAGGATATAGTCCTCAATCCAGACCCCAGGGTCTGTTGTTCCGTCGTACGCCTCTATGTTTACGGGTTTGAATCCCTCTGGAAATTCATGGTCCAGTACCTCATCGGTGAAACATAGGGGGTGTGCGGCACCCCTGTATTTGGGTGTACCGTGGTGTTCGGATGTTTGTTGTGTTGTATTGCATACTGGAGCACGCTTGCGTGGCCCATATATGGATCTGGTTGCGCCGTCCTTTTGATGCGAGCCCTCGCGTGGATCGCGTACTGGCTTAAGTGCGGCATTGTTTGCCGCTCTGTATTGGCCATGAGGTCGTCTTTCCGACCGGATGGCCATTTTGTTTTCTAATTGCGGGGGATCTAAGGCCTCCTCGTTGAATTCAGGTAGCAATTTTCGCTTCGGGTAGCTCTTGGTGTGGCGATTACCGCCGTACTTCGCTGCGGTGTTGAGTACTTCACTCCATCTGATTCTGAGTGTGTCTTGTGCAGCCCTGAGCCTTTGCTTCTGCTTTTTCAGACTCCTCGCAGTGGCAACAAGCCTTTGATGGGCATTCTATTGCTCCGGGTGCCTGTCTGGTGTGATGTCGTTCGGACTGTTATCTTCGACGGAGTCGAGTTGTTCGGTTTGATTCTCCGTGTTGCCCTAGTCGGGCGATGGTTCACCCTGCTCTATCGCTGGGTCTATATGACCGTTGTTTCTACCGAGGCGGGATTTGGAGCGGCGCTTGCGCCGCCACTTTGACTGCTTCTCGAGGGGACAACCCTTCATTGCGTCCTTTCATTCCTCGTCGTCATTTTCTTTGGGTGTGTCCACCATGTATACATCATATGATGAAGTAGGCGTCTAGTGCCCTGTGGGCAGTGGTTCCTGTTCGTCTCCTGCTACGTCGTCCATACCGTCGATGTCTTCAGAGTAGAGGTCAAGCATGTCGGTCAAATCATCGACAGTGGCTACTAAGTGGGTGGTGGGTGGGCGGAGAATTCCTTCGTAATCCTCATCCCAATCCTGTCGAACATAGTTCGGCTCGGAATCTCCTGACAAGGAGAGAGAGCTTAATGAGTTCAGTAAGTCGCCGAAGGGCAAGTGCTGAAAAATATCCGCAGAGGTAAACTCCATGATCGGCGCATAGCTGGATTCGATAGGCACGGGCGCAGGCGGTTCGGAGTCCGTGGCCGGAGAAGGATCCGGCAGTTTGGCAACACGACTCTCGTGAAGGGTAAGGTCGATATTCGGCTCGATTGCCGCTGAGGATACGGCCTCCGTGGTGGGGTCTATCCACCCGTCCATGGATGGCACAACTGGTTCCGAATTGAGGGTCGGAGCGATTGCCGGTGCGATCTCCTGAACACTGTCCGATGGTAGAGCTAAATCGTACTCATCATGACCGTGTGGCGCACAAGGCAGGGGCTCGAATCCGTCGAAGATCAAGTCTCCACGGATATCGGCCGTGTAGTTTAAGCTTCCAAACCTGACCTAGTGGCCAGGGGCATAACTCTCGATCTGCTCCAGATGGCCAAGCGAGTTGGCCCGTAGTGCGAAGCCGCCGAACACAAAAATCTGTCCGGGGAGGAAATTCTCACCCTGGACTGCATTGCTATCAATGATCAAAGGAGCCATCAAGCCTAACGGCGACGACACAGAGGAACTCTCAATGAAAGCACCAATGTTGGTGTCAAAACCGGCGGATCTCGGGTAGGGGGTCTTGAACTGTGCGTCTAAGGCGGATGGTAACAGGAGGCAGGGGACACAATGTTTTACCCAGGTTCGGGCCCTCTTGATGGAGGTAAAACCCTACGTCCTGCTTGATTATTCTTGATAATATGAGTAGTACAAGAGTTGATCTACCATGAGATCGGAGAGGCTAAACCCTAGAAGCTAGCCTATGGTATGATTATCTGTTGTCCTACGGACTAAAACCCTCTGGTTTATATAGACACCGGAGGGGGCTAGGGTTACATAAGGTCGGTTACAAAGGAGGAGATATACATATCCGTATTGCCTAGCTTGCCTTCCACGCCAAGTAGAGTCCCATCCGGACACGGGACGAAGTCTTCAATCTTGTATCTTCATAGTCCAACAGTCCGGCCAAAGGATATAGTCCAGCTGTCCGAAGACCCCCTAATCCAGGACTCCCTCAGCACCCCAAGGTAATATTCAAGGATATCCAAGCCAAAGCTTGGGGATGCCCCGGAAGGCATCCCCTCTTTCGTCTTCGTTCATCGGTAACTTTACTTGGAGCTATATTTTTATTCACCACATGATATGTGTTTTGCTTGGAGCGTCAGTTTATTTTGTCAGGATTTGCTTGCTGTTATTTAGAACAATGTTTTACATCTTTTATTTCAATAAAAGTGGCATTGATAGCCTTTATTATGCCTATGTTACAAATATACATGTTGTTGTTTGAAAACAGAAAGTTTACCGCTGTTGCAATAATTCCCTAGAGAAGTCAGAATGTGATAAAATGTTGAAACCTTTTTCATATTAAGCTCTGATAAATTTACTACAGTGGGAATTTTCTTTCATAATTTTTGGAGCTAGGGAAGTATGGATGTTGCAGCATTCTTTACAGACTATCCTGTTTAGGCAGATTGCTGTTATGTTTGCATTGTTTGCATATGTTTGCTTCTTTAATGATTCTATTTGAGGATAGGACTATTAAATATGCAGAGGCATTTAGTATGCAATGTTGAATAATAATTTTAGTGATTTGCTACATAGAGTATGATAAGGTTTTTGTAATGTTTTATACTAACTTATCTCACGAGTCCTTGTTGAGTTTTGTGTGGATGAAGCTTTTGAGATTTAGGGAGACCGTGATATGAGAGGAATTAAGGAGACACAAAAGCTCAAGCTTGGGGATGCCCAAGACACCCCAAGATAATATTTCAAGAAGTCTCAAGCGTCTAAGCTTGGGGATGCCCCGGTTGGCATCCCACCTTTCTTCTTCAACAACTATCGGTTAGTATCGGTTGATCCTAAGTTTTTGCTTCTTCACATGATGTTTGCCGTTCTTAGAATGTCATTTTATTTTGCTTTGCTTGCTGTTTGAATAAAAAACTAAGATCTGAAATTATTAAATGTTAGAGAGTCTTCACATAGTTGCATAATTATTCGACTACTCATTGATCTTCACTTATATCTTTCGGAGTAGTTTGTCATTTTCTCTAGTACTTCACTTATATCTTTTAGAGCATGGTGGTAGTTTTATTTTGAAGAAATAGATGAACTCTCATGCTTCACTTATATTATTTTGAGAGTCTTAATAGCATGGTAATTTTCTTAAAATCCTAATATGCTAGGTATTCAAGATTAGTATAAACTTTCTTATGAGTGTTTCGAATACTAAGAGAAGTTTGATGCTTGATGATTGTTTTGAGATATGGAGGTAATAATATCAAAGTCGTGCTAGTTGAGTAGTTGTGAATTTGAGAAATTCTTGTGTTGAAGTTTGCAAGTCTCGTAGCATGCACGTATGGTAAACGTTGTGTAACAAATTTGAAACATGAGGTGTTATTTGATTGTCCTCCTTATGAGTGGCGGCCGGAGACGAGCGATGGTCTTTTCCTACCAATCTATCCCCCTAGGAGCATGCGCGTAGTGCCGAGGTTTTGATGACTTGTAGATTTTTGCAATAAGTATGTGAGTTCTTTATGACTAATGTTGAGTCCATGGATTATACGCACTCTCACCCTTCCATCCTTGCTAGCCTCTTCGGTACCGTGCATTGCCCTTTCTCACATTGAGAGTTGGCGCAAACTTCGCCGGTGCATCCAAACCCCGTGATATGATACGCTCTTTCACACATAAACCTCCTTATATCTTCCTCAAAACAGCCACCATACCTACCTATTATGGCATTTCCATAGCCATTACGAGATATATTGCCATGCAACTTTCCATCATTCCGTTCATCATGACACATTCATCATTGTCATATTGCTTAGCATGATCATGTAGTTGACATAGTATTTGTGGCAAAGCCACCATTCATAATTCTTTCATACATGTCACTCTTAGTTCATTGCATATCCCGGTACACCGCCAGAGGCATTCATATAGAGTCATACTTTGTTCTAGTATCGAGTTGTAATCATTGAGTTTTAAATAAATAGAAGTGTGATGATCATCATTTTCTAGAGCATTGTCCCAAGTGAGGAATAAAAAAGAGAAGGCCCAAAAAATGAGAAAGGCCATAAAAAAGGGAAAAGGCCCCAAAAAATATTAAAAAATGAGAGAAAAAGAGAGAAGGGATAATGCTACTATCCTTTGCCACACTTGTGCTTCAAAGTAGCACGGTAATCTTCATGATAGAGAGTCTCTTGTTTTGTCACTTTCATATACTAGTGGGAATTTTTCATTATAGAACTTGGCTTGTACATTCCAACAATGGGCCTCCTCAAGTGCCCTAGGTCTTTGTGAGCAAGCAAGCTGGATGCACACCCACTTAGTTTCTTTTGTTGAGCTTTCATACATTTATAGCTCTAGTGCATCCGTTGCATGGCAATCCCTACTCCTTGCATTAACATCAATCGGTGGGCATCTCCATAGCCCATTGATTAGCCTCATTGATGTGAGACTTTCTCCTTTTTGTCTTCTCCACATAACCCCCCTCATTATATTCTATTCCACCCATAGTGCTATATTCATGGCTCGCGCTCATATATTGCGTGAAAGTTTATAGGTTTGAGATTACTAAAGTATGAAACAATTGCTTGGCTTGTCATCGGGGTTGTGCATGATGAGAGCATTCTTGTGTGACGAAAATGGAGCATGACTAAACTATATGATTTTGCAGGGATGAACTTTCTTTGGCCATGTTATTTTGAGAAGACATAATTGCTTAGTTACTATGCTTGAAGTATTATCATTTTTATGTCAATATGAACTTTTGTCTTGAATCTTTCGGATTTGAATATTCATACCACAATTAAGAAGAATTACATTGAAATTATGCCAAGTAGCACTCCGCATGAAAATTATGTTTTTATCATTTACCTACTCGAGGACGAGCAGGAATTAAGTTTGGGGATGCTTGATACGTCTCCAACGTATCTATAATTTTTGATTGCTCCATGGCATGTTATCTATTGTTTTGGGCTTTATTATCCACTTTTATATTATTTTTGGGACTAACCTATTAACTGGAGGCCCAGCCCAGAATTGCTATTTTTTGCCTATTTCAGTGTTTCGAAGAAAAGGAATATCAAACGGAGTCGAAACGGAATGAAATCAACTAGAGAAGTTATTTTTGGAAGGAAAGCTACCAGATGGACTTGGACCCCACGTCAGGAGCCAAGGGAGGTGCTCACGAGGGTGGGGGCGCGCCCACCCCCCTAGGGCGCGCCCCCTGCCTCGTGGGGCCCCCGAAGCTCCACCGACGTACTTCCTGCACCCATATATCTCCATATACCCTAAAACTTCCAGGGGGCACAATAGATCGGGAGTTCCACCGCCAAAATCCTCGGTAGCCACCAAAAGCCAATCTAGACCCGTTCCGGCACCCTGCCGGAGGGGTCAATCCTTCTCCGGTGGCCATCTTCATCATCCCGGTGCTCTCCATGACGAGGAGGGAGTAGTTCTCCCTCGGGGCTGAGGGTATGTACCAGTAGCTATGTGTTTGATCGCTCTCTCTCGTGTTCTTGAGGTGATATGATCTTGATGTATCGCAAGCTTTGCTATTATAGTTGGATCCTATGATGTTTTCTTCCCCCTCTACTCTCTTGTAATGAATTGAGTTTCCCCTTTAAGTTATCTTATCAGATTGAGTCTTTAAAGATTTGAGAACACTTGATGTATGTCTTGCCGTGCGTATATGTGGTGACAATGGGATATTACGTGATTCACTTAATGTATGTTTTGGTGACCAACTTGCGGGTTCCGCCCATGAACCTATGCATAGGGATTGGCACACGTTTTCATCGTGATTCTCTGGTAGAACTTTGGGGCACTCTTTGAGGTCCTTTGTGTTGGTTGAATAGATGAATCTGAGATTGTGTGATGCAGATCGTATAATCATACCCACGGATACTTGAGGTGACATTGGAGTATCTAGGTGACATTAGGGTTTTGGTTGATTTGTGTCTTAAGGTGTTATTCTAGTACGAACTCTAGGGCTGTTTGTGACACTTATAGGAATAGCCCAACGGATTGATTGGAAAGAATAACTTTGAGGTGGTTTTGTACCCTACCATAATCTCTTCGTTTGTTCTCCGCTATTGGTGACTTTGGAGTGACTCTTTGTTGCATGTTGAGGGATAGTTATGTGATCCAATTATGCTATTATTGTTGAGGGAACTTGCACTAGCGAAAGTATGAACCCTAGGCCTTGTTTCAACGCATTGCAATACCGTTTGTGCTCACTTTCATCATTAGTTACCTTGCTGTTTTTATAATTTCGGATTACAAAAACCTTTATCTACTATCCATATTGCACTTGTATCACCATCTCTTCACCGAACTAGTGCACCTATACAATTTATCATTTTATTGGGTGTGTTGGGGACACAAGAGACTCTTTGTTATTTGGTTGCAGGGTTGCTTGAGAGAGACCATCTTCATCCTACGCCTCCTACGGATTGATAAACCTTAGGTCATCCACTTGAGGGAAATTTGCTACTGTCCTACAAACCTCTGCACTTGGAGGCCCAACAACGTCTACAAGAAGAAGGTTGTGTAGTAGACATCACTAGCCAATACTCCACCATCGTCCCCAAGCAGCTAGTAGCTCAACCAGCTGGGCAGGCACCTGCGTGGCGACGGGCGGCCTCTACACCAACTCAGCAAGCACCTGCGTGGCGGCATGTGACCCTTCATGAAGGCTCCACCACCGTGCCAGCCCAGCAGCCAGCCAACATGGCGCCACGATGCCTCATCAGCTCGGACGCATGTCGAGGCCAGGCGAGGTGGTGACAGCTGGGACGTGCTTCCCTGGCGTCCCCGATAAAGCAAGGAGGGCATGTCGGCAGCGCATTAAATGCGTTTCTCCGACTGTCCCAGAGGATAGGCTTGTCGACTGTAGACCTTTCCACCTCCTGTGTGCCACTGTGGCAACCCTTTTTCCTATAGAAGGAGGCCCGAGGCGACTAGAAGAGGGAATCGGCTCTTTTGGGCAAAGTTGCACCCTGTAGCTAGCTCAAGAACACAAGAACACTCAAATACATCCACCAAAGCAGGACTAGGGTATTACGCATCTTCGCGGCCCGAACCTGGGTAAACGATCAGTGTGCTTCCTGTCAGATCTGCTCTTCGCACAACCTCGCGCCTGCCAACAGTAGAAGGGATCCCAGTGACCCCATAGGTGTCGTTTCCACCGATAGCATGGCACCTCCGCGATCTGCACATGTTCAGCTCAGTGACGTCCCTCGAACTCTAGATCCAGCTGAGGCCAAGGGAGAGTTTCGTCAGCATGATGGTGTGTTGACAGTGATGATGAAGTTACCGACGCAGGGCTTCACCTAAGCACTACGACAATATGACCGAGGTGGAAAACTATGGAGGGGGCACCGCACACAGCTAAGAAATCAACTTGTGTGTCTATGGGGTGCCCCCTCCCCCGTATATAAACGAGGGGAGGAGGGGGGCTGCCGGCCTCAAGGGGCGCACCCCAAGGGGGGGAATCCTACTCCTACTAGGAGTTGGTTCCCCCGTTTCCTAGTCCAACAAGCAGGGGAAGGAAGGAGGAACGGGAGAAAAGGAAGGAGGGGGCGCCGCCCCCACTCCTTGTCCAATTCGTACTAGGGGCGTGCGCCACCTCCTGGCCGGCCCTCTCTCCTCTAAGGCCCATGGTAGCCCATTAACTTCCCGGGGGGTTCCGATAACCCTCCGGCACTCCGATTTTATCCGAAACCATCCGGGACACTTCTGGTGTCCGAATAACATGGTCCAATATATCAATCATTATGTCTCGACCATTTCGAGACTCCTCTTCATGTCCGTGATCTCATCCGGGACTCCGAACAACCTTCGGTACATCAAATCACATAACTCATAATACAAATCGTCATTGAATGTTAAGCGTGCGGACCCTATGGGTTCGAGAACTATGTAGACATGACCGAGACACATCTTCGGTCAATAACCAATAGCGGAACCGAGATGCTCATATTGGTTCCTACATATTCTACAAAGATCATTATCGGTCAAACCGCACAACAACATACGTTGTTCCCTTTGTCATCGGTATGTTACTTGCCTGAGATTCGATCATCGGTATCATCATACCTAGTTCAATCTCGTTACCGACAAGTCTCTTTACTCGTTATGTAATGCATCATCCCGTGATAACTCATTAGTTACATTGCTTTCAAGGGCATAGTGATGTCACTACAAAAAAATACACTTCCGTGATGATACGTGTTTGTCACAGTAGGTCACGTTTTCTGTCATGCATGTACATCCATGACAAATTTATGACAGAATCAAGATAGTCATACCTATGCTGTCGTAGAAGTGTTCCATGACATTACCAAAATTATCATCACGGAAGTGTCCACTTCCGTGATGATAAATCGCGCGTCATAGAAGTGCTTTCGTCAAGGGTGACCGACACATGGCATCCACTGTAACGGAACGTCATTAAGCTATCGGGTCCGGTTTTGGATCCGATAACCCGTTAACAGCCCCGACCAATGGGGATTTTCCACGTGTAAAAATCATCATTGGCTGGAGGAAACACGTGTCGGCTCACTGTTGGGATAGATGTCATCCACTCATTGGACCCAAAGCGCCTATGATATGTCGACACGTGGCACGGCCCAACAGAGGCCCATTCCTGTGAAAAGGCCGGCCCGTTTGACTTGGTAAAAAGGTGGCGGGCCGGCCCACGGCAAGCCTGTTAACGGCATGTTCGCATATAGCCCATTTACAGCCCGCTAACCCAGGGTCCATTTACGGCCTATCTGAATTAGGCCTAGTAGCATCATCTGGGCTGTCCAATATAATTCCAGCCTGTTTTAACCTACGTCTTTCGGCCCATATGAGGCCCTTAGTAACCCTCGGCCCATTAACAGCCCGTGGTAAAACTGGCCCGTAATGAATAGTGTATCACTTTATACCCATTAATGACCCATTATTCCGTTGGGCCGTTTCCAGCCCATGTTATCTTTCGGCTTTCTCAGGGCCCATTTATTCTTGGGCTCATTTCCAGCATTCGTTTACTTTTGGCCCGTTACTGTCATTTTCTGCTTGTGGGCCAAATTCAGCCAGTGGTTACAGGCTGCCCGTTTGTGGTCCGTTAATACGTTGGGCCGTTTTCATAGCGTCATCAAATACGGCCGATTAACAACGGCCCGTTATGGTCGGCCCATGAACGGACGATTCCAACTCTAGCCCATTTACGGCCATAATGTGGTCTGTTATTAGCCCATGTTTGGCCAACCGATCATACGTCCCCTAGAAGGCCCATTGATGACACGGCCCGTAGAAGGCCCGTTGTGTCTATGGCCCGTATAATGCCCATTGTTTCTACGCCCCGTAGAAGACCCATTGTTTATACGGCCCTTAGAAGGCCCATTGTTTCTACGGCCCGTAGGAGGCCCATGTTAACTACAGTAAATATGTAGCCCATGGTTAATGTGGCCTAGTTTTAAAAAAATAGGTTATTGCGGCCACTAGCAAACCGCGGAAAAATAACTGCACTGACTACAAGAAAACAAATAAACAAGACAATAAGGAAATAAATAAGCAAGCAACTTACGCTAGGCTATTACGGCTATTACACATATTACATCCACTAGGCATCAAAGTTTGCCACCAGTGCAAATATAGGGAACACCCTACACTATACAAAAATGGCTTGTTGTTTTCTTCAACCGGTGGCTGCACGTTGAGAACAAATTTTGTATCGCACCAAAACAAATTACAACTATAAAACAAAAGGAAGGCTGGCATAAAATTTAACAGTCTAGCAGATAAATGCACCACAAAAAGTTCAGAAGCTCGGTTCATTTGACCTGACTGTTATGCTTTCATGCTGTATTGTCCGATGGAGCACCATAACCTTCGCCTTCAGTTCTTTTAGGCTCCTGAACAACATAGCAAATGTTTGATAGTCTGGTTTCAAAACCATGCATATCTTGACAACATCGAACAATGTCTCTCCTTGTTTCACAAAGGGTCTCTGTTAGGGAATGTACTTGTTTCTGGAGCGCGGATACACCATTGTTTTGAGCTTGCATATCTTGATCATGAGGCAGTTTGGACAAGATTGCCTTAACAACCAACCCAGTATTATGCAGGAACATGCTTTTGCCACTGTTAGTGGGCAAGTACTGACCCACTGCAGCAAGAGCTGACGTTGCGGTTATAGTTGCCTCGCCACCTTCAGAAGGTGGCGGTTCCACCATTTTTTCCATAGCTCGCTGAAAAGTTGAGGTTTTACATTAGTAGTACCAGAATAGAAGATATTAAGGAGGCAGCAAAACCAAACAAAATAGCTTTGGTCTATATACAGAACTTATTCTGGTGAACCCATGTAAAATATTAGTTGTATTTTATTGCAAAGTACATAATAAAACCAGGTTCCAAACATATGACCATGTACCATCGCTAATGTATTGTCTATTTCTTCACATTGTATTGAGGGCTAAGGATAAAGATACGAAGTTTATAATATGGTAAGCATAGTATGACATCATTCATATCACAAAACAACTGACAACAGACAAACATGCAATTGTAACGTTGTGTGGGCAAGTCCAGCACGGAACTAGATTACAGGTCAAGATCAAAGGAACATCACTCCTCTCTTTTAAACCTTGTAAGGTGCAATTATACGCTAAGACAATTGTGTATAAAATTGAAAAGAGTAATAGACATTGGCTGCAAACCATGCAGTTTAAGGCACAAGTCAGAGTAAGTAGTAGTTAAAAGGCATGAGGATTAAGGACTTACAACCACGGCTTTAACTGGTCTAGTCATGTCCTTCTTCTTGCTGGTGTGACAGTCCTTGAAGATTTCCACAACATTTGGTTCAGGTACTTTCTGGTCCTTGCGGGCTTTCCTCTGCATTTGGAACAAGTCAATATAGATCTGATAATATGGTACAATGAAAAGAGTGAAACAACAGCTAATTACAAGAGGCCCGCAGTGTGCAATATAGCTACGAGATCCTGTCGTCTGTTGGAATTTCACTTTCGTACGGTTGGCCTTGTTCTTTGAACAGTTCACCTACAAGAAGATAGATTTGTGTGGCACATGCGTAAACATGACTTCAACATGTGATCTGATCACATATATATAATGTACCTGATACTTCGAATCAGACCAGTGTTTAACGAGGCCCCTCCAGTCTTCATCCGATATATTTTCCACTGGAGATGTTTGTGAAAGTTCACTATTAGCCTTGCCTTCAAAGTGAGTTTTCCTCAAGTTATACCGATACTGTCGCAGAGCAGACTTGAAAACATGGGTGCAAGCTTGTCTAGTTGCATCATCTTGGCTATCCAACTTGAACCTCATCTGTTGAAAATTATGGGAGTCTCATTATCAGCAACCTAGAAAGTATGGGACAGAGCAAGACGATATTACTAGTTTCCATACATAACGATACTTACAGATAAATGGTCGAGGAAGGTGTTGAACTGGGTTTCGTCTTTGTCATTCATGTACTGAATCCATGTTGGGAGGATACGTACTTGACACCTGACGGCAACCGCTGCCTCTGATACTAACTTGGTTGACTCTGTAGCATCACGTGGCCTTTTTAAACCTGCCTCAAAACGGATCTCCATTCTTCCTCCTCTAGATTTAGTTAACCTATCGAGCATTATCCCTCGTGTTTGTTTCCTCTTGTGCCTAGGTGCTAGTCCAACAACGAACATAGGAAGTGTTAGTGTACATCAAACTGTGAGACTACATATAAAGAAGCATGCAACTGTAACATGACTCCAGCAACTACCTTCTTGCTGTTGAAGCTCACAAGGTTCATCTGATCTTGCCAACTCGTCTTGTGTCAAGAGTGCTTGGGACGTAGTGTCAGGTGGCAAGGGAGCTTGGGAACGTGCTGCTAGCTCAATTGACGCACGAGTAACTCGTGCAGCTGGTAGTACTGTGGAAGGTGTTGCAAGAACTAGGGTTGTCTCTACTTATTTGGTGGTAGCTATTTGTTTCTGTTTGGCCTTTTCTGCAGCTCGTGTAGCATGGGATACCCAGTTTGTAGAATTTTCCGCTGGACTTTGACCTTCTATTGCACCATCAATACCAGCAGAATCTGCAGGATTCTTCCGGTTCCCATTCCCTGCCATTCTATGTTTCTTCCTCTTTCTCTGTGCCATGTTAAGTCAAGCCGACAAGAAAAACAAATAACAATTTAGTTCTTCAGAACAAATTGATGCGTGATACAGACGAACTGAACTTTGATGTTAGACAACCACATGATAGGAGGATGTAATATGAACGAAAAACAGGACGGAAGAGATAACCAGAACTATGATGTGTAAACTAAGCAGAAGACATTTCACTAAATTATAAGCAATGCAATGGAAGGTAGACACCATATGAAAGATGCTACAAATATCGCTCTGCCAAGTTAACAGTGTCTCATCATAAATGGCGTTTAAACAAATGTGAAGTAGTACAAGAAATAAAGCATATGCAAGATGCAAACAACATCACACTACCAAGTTAGAGGTCTCTCATCATTAGTGCCATTGCATATTCACAACTTATGATGTGTAAACTAAGGAGAAGGCATTTCAACAAATTAGAAGCAATGAAAGCTAGACACCATATGAAAGATGCAACGAATATCACTCTACCAAGTTAAAACTGTCTCGTCATAAGTGCCATTTCAACAAATTAGTAGTACAACCCGTGCATTTGCACGGGTTAGTGTATGATTTACTTAATTTTTTAAAATTACTATATAATGTACTTTTAGATAAATCATAAATATGCATGTTAGAGAAGGTTTTATTACTATATATACTTTTAGGTAAATTATAAATTTGCATGTTCGAGAGGGTTTTAAATTACTACATAATGTACTTTTAGATTAATTATAAATATGCATGTTAGAGAAGGTCCTTCTACTATTTTCTGTTGAACAACAAAAATGTATAAGTGATTTGTTTCAAAACTATATCAAATTATGTTGATTTGACAATGAAACTTCTGTTAAAAGCTAATGCTATTATACTTTTCAAATTTGTTGAATTATCATGCATTTATTTATGCAATTCTCCTATTCTTGAACTTTCATTGTAATTCTTAGGTGGTCATAAGGTTCTAATATATCTCCTGCCACAATACTTAGGTTTTGTTTTTCAGGGACAGAGAAGACCTGGAAAGTAAAACTTTTATTGTTTGCTTGATTTACTGTGATTTTGGCCCATCCAATGGGAAAGTTGAAGGTAAATATTATTTTATGTAGTATTAGCAGATTTTTTATTTTCTTAACATATAATTTTTTTGATGCAAAATTTTGACATTTCGAATCTTAGTCATTACTCAGGAGCTTTTCTGCAGTCCTTTCTGTTTGAATATTTTTCTCGATATACTGAGATAGACCGACATGGAAAAACTTATCAAAGACCATTATACTACTAAAATATGACAACCAATTTGAGTTATGCTTTGGCTATAGAGAATTCTACCCTTGTAGACATAATATTCAGTCCACAATGTGATAGATGTAGAGAATCCTATAGGATGAAAAGCTATTCAGTGAGAAATCTAATGAAAACTAAAAAAATCACATGAGCTACAAACATCGGCCTCTGCAAGGTGGTGGCAACGAACGATCCATTTTGCATTAACCTACCGGTGGATAATGACCAAAAGGAGAGGGTCAAGAAGGGCATCAGACGCTGTAGGTGACCGAGCAACTTCTCAGGCCACCTGCTAATCAATGAATGGTGTGGTTGAGCAACTCTAGTGATCTAAACGAAAGAGGAAAACACCAAAGCATGTTACATACCTCTGTTTTCTATGACAGATTTCCCCGATGGTGCAAAGGTGATGCTTGTGGTGGGGCAAGGACCTTGACCACACCAAATCGATACAACAATAGAAGTTGCAAGGAGAGAATCTAGTAGACATGCCCTGTATCGCTGGCACAAAACTCACACGCCATGTCAATTAGATAATGAAAGAACTGAATTAACAAAATATGGTTAGAACGAAACAAACGGAGTTACTTGAGTAGCCAACGCGTCAGAATAAGAAGAGAATACAAAATAAGTGCATACGAAACAGTGCAACTTACTTTTACAGATCCTGATTAATTAGAGGAGATTCCTGCAATATCACTATTAGAGAAGTCAGTGCTCCAATGCGCACAATTCCATGAAAGCACATAATCCAATGCGCCCTCATCTTTGGTGGCTATTGGGCATCCTTCTGAAGAAAACATCTGGAAACATGACACTCGGATGCAGCTTTAAGATTGTCCTAGTGAAATAAAGGACAAAGAATACAACCTCACAATTATATTTTTTGTCCAAGATACATCATTCTGCTGGATACATTGCTAACAAAACAAATGTGTTGTGTGGTTCATATCACCTGAAATTCCATCCAAAATAGTATAAGAATAAACCTATATGGTTGTACATGGCGAATAGCGTACTACAAATAACAAATGACAACTAAGATAATGTTGGTGAAGAGGGCAAAATGTATAAACACAGAATCATAATTGAAGATAATATTCTACAATACAGATCGTGCAACCCTCATGATACCTTAACTAAAGTTTGGAGGACAGCTGCTAAGACATATATATGTGAAGTTCCCTGTTATAGGGGTTGTCAATCATACCGCAATGATAATAGTCGATGGCTGGTTTTCAAACTGTAACATAAGAATTTAAAGCACATAGAAATGGAAAGGTTTTGGTATATAGGATCTAAATGTTCAGCTCAGTCACATACACACACAAATATTGATATTACACTATGAATTGTCTGCCCAGAAAAAAATCAACGTTCAGTTAACTTCACAATAAAGGTACAAAGCATGAATATAGCTTTGAGTATTAGAAGTATAAAAAGAACTCTCAGTAGAGAACTCAAGATCTTGAAGAGATGAAGCAGCAACTGAGCTCGATAGAGCTCTTTATTTTTCTTTCAGCGAAAATGCTTTTTTCACATCTCAAAAAAATCTGAAAAAAACTATGCACATATACATATGTTCCCTTGTAGTATACACGAATACAACTTCATAAACAAAAAACATACATAGTAATCGTCCTTGCCGATCGGTCGCCTGCTGCCACTGTCTGTATAATATTGCATATAACCTATTTGTAATTCTCTACACATCCTTGTGAACTGATACTACACATTATTTTCCTCATGTTGTTTATGGATAGTGAACCCCAGAAATCCTATCGTTTAGTTGAACTACTTTCACCTTGTATAGTTATTTCTGTTGATGAATCTAATATAAGTCAGCAGAGCTGAATACTGCTTTGAATATCCACAATGAAAATATCCAATCAGGAAAGGAGGCATAGCACTTCACCTTCAGGGAAAAGGCAAGGAAAGTACCTCAGCTTCTCGTCCTGGAAGTGATTCACGTTCGCCAAACAATATAAATGGAAAATCGTAGAACTCAAATACTCCCTTCAGCTAGCCTTAATTTGGTCTGCAACCATTTTATAATTCGACCACCAGATCAACAAATAAAATATATAGTCTATTAGATGTGATGCTTGGAGAAAAATAGAAATTGATATAACTCAGAGTAAATGTATAGGAATTTATTCAAAGTGTAGGTATCAATTCCTTTGCTTAATATTACTAAAAAGGCGGACTAAGTAGAAATATAGTGCAATGCATATTCAAAGAATAACGATGACATCCAAATCCTCCATAGGAAATGACAATTAATTCTTTAGGGATAGTGTACTTGTTGTCCCTTTATTCTTCCAGTGGCATTGTCAGATTTGGCTGCCAATCACCACAACTGCAGTCAGGTTTCTTAAGAGACATAAGGTTGTAGGCGTACAAATGTTAAATCGATTAGTTTGTCAAAAGATTACATACATAGGTCTTATTCACATATAAGATATAACATCAAATGAATTATAAGAAATTTGAGTAAACTAAGATATTTACTGAGCTATGTACGCCCACTATCGAGATGTTTGCTCTGCCACTTACTGAATCGGCTCCAGCTGATACAACATAATCAAGTCTAGACGTGCTGAATTGGATGGGCATGTACATGGTGATTAAATCATATGCTAGGTATCAAGATAATTTATTGGGGGTTCCCCGTGAGTCCAACGGACTGGAATTTAAGCATGAAGCTTAAAAAATTGATGGTAGGTTACTTGCCTGTGGAGATGGAAACGGACAACCGAGGACGAACTTGACAACATCAAAGATGTAAATCGCTGCGCCACCAATTCTTTGTACGTTTCAACGGGCCATGCATGCGTCGAAGCCGTGAACTTCCTCCTACCACCTTGATACATATCCGTCGTATCTATAATTTTTGATTGTTCCATGCCAATATTATTCAACTTTCATATACTTTTTGGCAACTTTTTATATTATTTTTGGGACTAACATATTAATCCAGTGCCCAGTGCCAGTTCCTGTCTGTTGCATGTTTTTGGTTTCGCAGAATATCCATATCAAACGGAGTCCAAACAGGATAAAAACGGACAGAGCTTATTTTTGGAAAGTATGGAAAATTCGGAAGGAAAATCAACGTGAACCAGTGCCCGAGGTGGTCACGAGGCAGGGGGCGCCCCCCCTTAGGGCCTGCCCCCTACCCTCGTGAGCCCACCGTAAGGCGGTTGACGCTCTTCTTTTGCCGCAAGAAAGCTAATATTCGGAACAAAAATCACGGCGAAGGTTTCATGCCAATCGGAGTTACGGATCTCCATATATATACGAAACGGTGAAACAGAGCCAGAACAGAACGCAGAACCAGAGAGAAACAGAGAGATAGATCCAATCTTGGAGGGGCTCTCGCCCCTCCCATGCCATGGAGGCCAAGGACCAGAGGGGAAACCCTTCTCCCATCTAGGGAGGAGGTCAAGGAAGAAGAGGAAGAAGGGGGCCCCTCTCCCCCTCTCCCCCGGTGGCGGAACACCGCCGTGGCCATCATCATCATCACCGTGATCTACACCAACACCTCCGCCATCTTCACCAACATCTCCATCACCTTCCCCCCTCTATCTACAGCGGTCCACTCTCCCGCAACCTGCTGTACCCTCTACTTGAACATGGTGCTTTATGCTTCATATTATTATCCAATGATGTGTTGCCATCCTATGATGTTTGAGTAGATTTTTGTTGTCCTATCGGTGGTTGATGAATTGCTATGATTGATTTAATTTTCTTGTGGTTATGTTGTTGTCCTTTGGTGCCCATCATATGAGCGCGCACATGGATCACACCATAGGGTTAGTTGTATGTTCATAGGACTATGTATTGGAGGGCAAGAGTGACAGAAGCTTCAACCTAGCATAGAAATTGATGCATACGGGATTGAAGGGGGACCAATATATCTTAATGCTATGGTTGGGTTTTACCTTAATGAACATTAGTAGTTGTGGATGCTTGCTAATAGTTCCAATCATAAGTGCATAGAATTCCAAGTAAGGGATGACATGCTAGCAGTGGCCTCTCCCACATAATACTTGCTATCGGTCTAGTAAAGCAGTCAATTGCTTAGGGGCAATTTCACAACTCCTACCACCACTTTTCCACACTCGCTATATTTACTTTATTGTTTCTTTATCTAAACAGCCCCTACTTTTTATTTACGTACTCTTTATTATCTTGCAAACCTATCCAACAACACCTACAAAGTACTTCTAGTTTCATAATTGTTCTAGGTAAAGCGAACGTCAAGCGTGCGTATAGTTGTATCGGTGGTCAATAGAACTTGAGGGAATATTTGTTCTACCTTTAGCTCCTCGTTGGGTTCGACACTCTTACTTATCGAAAACTGTTGCGATCCCCTATACTTGTGGGTTATCAAGACCTTTTTCTGGCGCCATTGCTGGGGAGCAATAGCGTGGGGTGAATATTCTCGTGTGTGCTTGTTTGCTTTATCACTAAGTAATTTTTATTTGCTATTCTTAGTTGTTCTTTATCTTTAGTTATGGATATGGAACACGAAATACCAAAAAAATTAGGTGTACTTGCTACTCATGGAGATGGGGAACCTCCTAAAACCCTCGATGTTGGTTATGTGAAAGATATTATGTACTACTTTAATAATCCTGAGAAAACCCCATTCAATTATGTAATGGGAGTAACGCTGGATCAACGTGAATACTTTAGGGATTACCGCTTGACACAAAAAGGGAAACTATTATGGGATCAAATTTATATATTGAAGTTGTATGCTAGACAACTATGCTCGGAATATGATTATACTTGTTGCTCTAGGACGAATTCTCCATACCTCCCCTTTTCATGCAAATTTAATGATAATGAAACCTTGGCTTCTTATGCTAGAGGTATATATGATTACTATGATGTGGAACAAATATAAGAATTTGTTGCTTTTATGGGTGCTTATGAAATTGAATCTATGTTTAAAGAGTTTGATGATATTGATGATGCTTGTTATAGATCTGAAAATTTAGCTATCCTCAAATATTGCTATGAGAATTATGAATACAATTATGAAATTAATGCACTTATTAAGAAAGTCTCCGTTGTCCAAGAAGAGACTAATATTTTGCAGGAATCCATGGAAGAAGTTGATGACACTGTGAGCTCATTGGATGAAAAAGATGAGGAGGAGAGCGAAGAACAAAAGGAGGAAGAGCGGATTGATCACCCGTGCCCACCTTCTAATGAGAGTAACTCTTCAACTCATACATTGTTTAATTCCCCTTCGTGCTTACCGAAGGATGATTGCTATGATGACTGTTATGATCCCTATGATTCTTTTGAAATTTCCCTTTTTAATGATGCTTGCTATGCTTATGGCCAAGATGCCAATATGAATTATGCTTATGGAGATGAACTTGCTATAGTTCCTTATGTTAAACATGAAATTGTTGCTATTGCACCCACGCATGATAGTCCTATTATCTTTTTGAATTCTCCCAACTACACTATATCGGAGAAGTTTGCACTTATTAAGGATTATATTGATGGGTTGCCTTTTACCGTTGCACATGATGATTTCAATAAATATAATATGCATGTGCTTGCTGCTCCTACTTGAAATTATTATGAGAGAGGAACTATATCTCCACCTCCCTATGTTTCCAACATGATAAAATTGCAAGAAACTGTTTATACTATGCATTGGCCTTTACTAGGTGTGCATGAATTGTTTTTTTATGACATGTCGATGCATAGGAAGAGAGTTAGACTTCGTCATTGCTTGATATATGTTGCTTTGTGCTCACTACTAAATTAAAAATAATTGTTAATTAAAATTGGCTTTGATATACCTTGGGATCTGGGTGGATTCACTACTTGAGCACTATATGCCTAGCTTAATGGCTTTAAAGGAAGCGCTGCCAGGGAGACAACCCGGAAGTTTTAGAGAGCCATTTATTTCTGTTGAGTGCTTTCATATAGTTTAAAACAAAAAAAATTATCCCCTTGTACAATTCCATTGTATTATAAAAATAATGTGCCAAGGTTTGCCTTTAGGATGTTTACATTTGCTTGATGGTTTGTACGGTGCAGGACAGAAACTTTGGCTGTAGTGCGAGATTTTACATTTTCAGATGGAACGTCAAATGGTTCTGATTCTTTTTGCACTGTCTTCCTATACAAATTGTATTATTTTTCCTAATTTTGGTAGAATGTTTCAAGTATCAGAAGTATGGTGAATGTTCAGATTATTACAGACTGTTCTGTTTTAGACAGATTCTGTTTTTGATGCATAGTTTGCTTGTTTTGATGAAACTATCAATTTATATCAGTGGATTAAGCCATGAAAAAGTTATATTACAGTAGACACAATGCAAAAACAAAATATTAATTGGTTTGCAATAGTACTTAGAGTAGTGATTTGCTTTATTATACTAATGGATCTTACCGAGTTTTCTGTTGAAGTTTTGTGTGGATGAAGTGTTCGATGATTGAGAAGGTCTCGATGTGAGAAGAAGGAAGAGAGGCAAGATCTCAAGCTTGGGGATGACCAAGGCACCCCAAGTAAATATTCAAGGAGACTCAAGCGTCTAAGCTTGGGGATGCTGGGGAGGCATCCCCTCTTTCTTCAACAAATATCGGTATGTTTTTGGATTCATTTCGTTCATGCGATATGTGCAAGTCTTGGAGCGTCTTTTGAATTTAGGTTTTTATTTTTATTTTTATGCACCATGCTGGTATGAGATGGTCCTTGGTTGATTTATAGAATGCTCATTGAACTTCACTTATATCTTTTGAGTATGGCTTTATAGAATGCTTCATGTGCTTCACTTATATCATTTGAAGTTTGGATTGCCTGTTTCTCTTCACTTAGACAACCGCCATTTGTAGAATGCTCTTTTGCTTCACTTATATTTGTTAGAGCACGGGCATATCTTTTGTAGAAAGATTTAAACTCTCTTGCTTCACTTATATCTATTTAGAGAGACGACAGGAACTGGTCATTCACATGGTTAGTCATAAAATCCTACATAAACTTGTAGATTGCTGAATATGATATGTTTGATTCCTTGCAATAGTTTTGCGATATAAAGGTGGTGATATGAGAGTCATGCTAGTTGAGTAATTGTGAAATTCAGAAATACTTGTGTTGAGGTTTGCAAGTCCCGTAGCATGCACGTATGGTGAACCGTTATGTAACGAAGTCGGAGCATGAGGTGTTTATTGATTGTCTTCCTTATGAGTGGAGGTCGGGGACGAGCGATGGTCTTTTCCTACCAATCTATCCCCCTAGGAGCATGCGCGTAGTACTTTGTTTCGATGACTAATAGATTTTTGCAATAAGTGTGTGAGTTCTTTATGACTAATGTTGAGTCCATGGATTATACGCACTCTCACCCTTCCCTCATTGCTAGCCTCTCCAGTACCGCGCAACTTTCGCCGGTACCATAAACCCACCATATACCTTCCTCAAAACAGCCACCATACCTACCTATCATGGCACTTCCATAGCCATTCCGAGATATATTGCCATGCAACTTTCCTCATCATCATATACATGACTTGAGCATTCATTGTCATATTGCTTTGCATGATCGTAAGATAGCTAGTATGATGTTTTCATGGCTTGTCCATTTTTTGATGTCATTGCTACGCTAGATCATTGCACATCCCGGTACACCACCGGAGGCATTCATATAGAGTCATATCTTTGTTCTAGATATCGAGTTGTAATATTGAGTTGTAAGTAAATAAAAGTGTGATGATCATCATTATTAGGACATTGCCCCAGTGAGGAAGGGATGATGGAGACTATGATTCCCCCACAAGTCGGATGAGACTCCAGACGAAAAAATAAAAAATATATAAAAAAGAGAAAGGCCAAAAAAAGAGAAGGCCCCAAAAAAGAGAAAACAAAAAATGAGAGAAAAAGAGAGAAGGGGCAATGTTACTATCCTTTTACCACACTTGTGCTTCAAAGTAGCACCATGTTCTTCATATAGAGAGTCTCTTGAGTTATCACTTTCATATACTAGTGGGAATTTTCATTATAGAACTTGGCTTGTATATTCCAACGATGGGCTTCCTCAAATGCTCTAGGTCTTCATGAGCAAGCAAGTTGGATGCACACCCACTTAGTTTCAGTTTGAGATTTCATATACTTATAGCTCTAGTGCATCCGTTGCATGGCAATCCCTACTCCTCACATTGATATCTATTAATGGGCATCTCCATAGCCCGTTGATACGCCTAGTTGATGTGAGACTTTCTCCTTTTTTGTCTTCTCCACATAACCCCCACCATCATATTCTATTCCACCTATAGTGCTATGTCCATGGCTCACGCTCATGTATTGCGTGAAAGTTGAAAAGGTTTGAGAAACGTCAAAGTATGAAACAATTGCTTGGCTTGTCATCGTGGTTGTGCATGATGTGAATGCTTTGTGTGGTGAAGATGGAGCATAGCCAGACTATATGATTTTGTAGGGATGAGCTTTCTTTGGCTATGTTATTTCAATAAGACATAATTGCTTGGTTGGTATGCTTGAAGTATTATTGTCTTTATGTCAAAAGATAGATTGTTTCTTTGAATCACTCGTGTCTTAATATTCATGCCATGATTAGACATATGATCAAGATTATGCTAGGTAGCATTCCACATCAAAAATTATCTTTTTATCATTTACCTACTCGAGGACGAGCAGGAATTAAGCTTGGGGATGCTGATACGTCTCTATCGTATCTATAATTTTTGATTGTTCCATGCCAATATTATTCAACTTTCATATACTTTTTGGCAACTTTTTATATTATTTTTGGGACTAACATATTGATCCAGTGCCCAATGCCAGTTTCTGTCTGTTGCATGTTTTTGGTTTCGCAGAATATCCATATCAAACAGAGTCCAAACGGGATAAAAACGGACGGAGCTTATTTTTGGAAAATATGGAAAATTCGGAAGGAAAATCAACGCGAACTAGTGCCCGAGGTGGTCATGAGGCAGCCCCCCCCCCCTTAGGGCATGCCCCCTACCCTCGTGAGCCCACTGTAAGGAGGTTGACGCTCTTCTTTTGCCGCAAGAAAGCTAATATTCGGAAAAAATCATGGCAAAGGTTTCAGGCCAATCGGAGTTACGGATCTCCATATATATATGAAACGGTGAAACAGAGCCAGAACAGAACGCAGAACCAGAGAGAAACAGAGAGATAGATCCAATCTCGGAGGGGCTCTCGCCCCTCCCATGCCATGGAGGCCAAGGACCAGAGGGGAAACCCTTCTCCCATCTAGGGAGGAGGTCAAGGAAGAAGAGGAAGAAGGGGGCCCCTCTCCCCCTCTCCTCCGGTGGCGCCGGAACGCCGCCGTGGCCATCATCATCATCACCGTGATCTACACCAACACCTCCGCCATCTTCACCAACATCTCCATCACCTTCCCCCCTCTATCTATAGCGGTCCACTCTCCCGCAACCTGCTGTACCCTCTACTTGAACATGGTGCTTTATGCTTCATATTATTATCCAATTATGTGTTGCCATCCTATGATGTTTGAGTAGATTTTTGTTGTCCTATCGGTGGTTGATGAATTGCTATGATTGATTTAATTTGCTTGTGGTTATGTTGCTGTCCTTTGGTGCCCATCATATGAGCACGCGCGTGGATCACACCATAGGGTTAGTTGTATGTTGATAGGACTATGTATTGGAGGGCAAGAGTGACAGAAGCTTCAACCTAGCATAGAAATTGATGCATACGGGATTGAAGGGGGACCAATATATCTTAATGCTATGGTTGGGTTTTACCTTAATGAACATTAGTAGTTGCGGATGCTTGCTAATAGTTCCAATCATAAGTGCATAGAATTCCAAGTAAGGGATGACATGCTAGTAGTGGCCTCTCCCACATAATACTTGCTATCGGTCTAGTAAAGTAGTCAATTGCTTAGGGGCAATTTCACAACTCCTACCACCACTTTTCCACACTCTCTATATTTACTTTATTGTTTCTTTATCTAAATAGCCCCTACTTTTTATTTACGTACTCTTTATTATCTTGCAAACCTATCCAACAACACCTACAAAGTACTTCTAGTTTCATAATTGTTCTAGGTAAAGTGAACGTCAAGCGTGCGTAGAGTTGTATCGGTGGTCGATAGAACTTGAGGGAATATTTGTTCTACCTTTAGCTCCTCGTTGGGTTTGACACTCTTACTTATCGAAAACTGTTGCGATCCCCTATACTTGTGGGTTATCACACCTTACATGCCGCGTCTAAACAACACCTGTCATGTATATGCATGGAGTCACTTGTAGATGCTGGCCTCTACATGAAGTATGCCCACTTGGTGCTGAAAATTTACTGCATGGACGTACAACCTTACATGTCGCGTCTAAACAACACATGTCATGTATATGCATGCAGTCACTTATAGATGATGGCCTCTACATGAAGTATGCCCACTTGGTGCTAAAAATTTACTGCATGGATATACTCATGCAAATACAACAGATCGAGACGGAGAGAGGGGATGCAATTGGGAGAGAAGCCAAATGAACAATGGGCTCAGACCCTCCGAGCAGATCTGAGTTTCTCAAGTGAGGACTTGTGTCGGTGTACTAGAGTAGGGGTACCCTAGTATCCCGAACTCGTGCACGGGCAGTCGCAGCGTCCGGCGGCAAGGCTTGCCGGGTGACCGCCAAGACCCTCCGTGGTTCCCTTGAAGACCATTCAAGAACAAAGTACTCAAACCAAGGCCCCGGTAAGAGGAGCTTGCCGGGAAGGCCAACCAAGGCCCCGGCAAGAGGAGCTTGCCGGGAAGGCCAACCAAGGCCCTGGCAAGAGGAGCTTGCCGGGAAAGCCAACCCAGGCCCCGGCAAGAGGATCTTGCCAGGAAAAGACAAGACCCCGGCAAGAGGAGCTTGCCGGGAAGGCCACTCAAGGCATACCAAGAAAGCTTGCCGCGACGCGCCCTGCGTCCCGGCAAGGCCCGGTGAGCGACAAGCTCCCAAACATGACACGACGACGACCGCGGCAAGGAGCTTGCCACGGGAAACCCCCACTTCGTGCCCGCGCTCCAGCACACCTGCTAACGTGTCGCTCTAGGACTCTCCCAAGCACACGTGGCAGGAGGCCGTGCAGCTAGGGGTGCGCGGTGGCAAGCGGAGATGAAGAGAAGGCCATCGTGGCAAACGGTGGCGGTCCTAACGGTCACTTTTTGCACTGTTTAGGCAACTCAGACAGGCATTCAATGACCTTGTCCCCTGCCGTCAGAGTTAGGTAGGGTACACTGTGTCCACAGTAGCGGTAGGTGCAGCTACCGCATCCTTTTCCATTTTTACCCTTCTAGTCTACGTTGCCACCTATCGGTGACCCCTTGAAAGTATAAAAGGAGGCCCTAGCGCAACGTAGAAGAGGGTCGGCCGGTTCGGCTCATTCGAAACACCAGGAACACTCCCACGCTCAGTCTGGCAGCGTCCATCGCTCCTGAGCAAGAATTCAATACACATAAACAAGCAGGAGTAGGGTTTTACGCATCCGTGCGGCCCGAAGCTGGGTAAAACCGCTCGCGTGTACCGCCTCGATCCGCTCTTTGTGCAGCCTCCGCCCCCCACCGAACCGAAAGGGGCCCTGTCCCCATAGGTGTTGGTGGATCAGCCTCCCCGACATCTCTGGCGCGCCAGGTAGGGGGCGTCGAGATTGTGCGAACCCGATCCGGCGTGCACGCGAGCTAAATCTTCATCGTCTTCACCGACATGCCACCGAAGAAGAAGGCTTCGGGGGCAACAGCCCCGTCTGTGTCGCTTCCACCACCTCCGGAGCAGGCGGACGGTGGAGTGGACGCCGGCGGAAGAATGGACATCAACGAGGGTGCTCACTGTTGGAAATATGCCCTAGAGGCAATAATAAAAGTATTATTATTATATTTCCTTGTTCATGATAATTGTCTTTTATTCATGCTATAACTGTATTATCCGGAAATCGTAATACACGTGTGAATACATAGACCACAATATGTCCCTAGTGAGCCTCTAGTTGACTAGCTCGTTGTGATCAACAGATAGTCATGGTTTCCTGGCTATGGACATTGGATGTCGTTGATAACGGGATCACATCATTAGGAGAATGATGTGATGGACAAGACCCAATCCTAAGACTAGCACAAAAGATCGTGTAGTTCATTTGCTAGAGCTTTGCCAATGTCAAGTATCTCTTCCTTCGACCATGAGAGCGTGTAACTCCTGGATACCGTAGGAGTGCTTTGGGTGTATCAAACGTCACAACGTAACTGGGTGACTATAAAGGTGCACTACAGGTATCTCCGAAAGTATCTATTGTTTTATGCGGATCGAGACTGGGATTTGTCACTCCGTGTAAACGGAGAGGTATCTCTGGGCCCACTCGGTAGGACATCATCATATGCGCAATGTGACCAAGGAGTTGATCACGGGATGATGTGTTACGGAACGAGTAAAGTGACTTGCCGGTAACGAGATTGAACAAGGTATTGGATACCGACGATCGAATCTCGGGCAAGTAACATACCGATAGACAAAGGGAATTGAATACGAGATTGATTAAGTCCTTGACATCGTGGTTCATCCGATGAGATCATCGTGGAACATGTGGGAGCCATCATGGGTATCCAGATCCCGCTGTTGGTTATTGACCGGAGAACGTCTCGGTCATGTCTACATGTCTCCCGAACCCGTAGGGTCTACACACTTAAGGTTCGATGACCCTAGGGTTATAAAGGAAGTTTGTATGTGGTTACCGAATGTTGTTCGGAGTCCCGGATGAGATCCCGGACGTCACGAGGAGTTCCGGAATGGTCCGGAGGTAAAGATTTATATATGGGAAGTCCTATTTTGGCCACCGGAAAATGTTCGGGATTTTTCGGTATTGTACCGGGAAGGTTCTAGAAGGTTCCGAAGTGGGGCCCACCTGCATGGGGGGACCCACATTGACGTGGGTAGTGGGGGCAAGGCCCCACACCCCTGGTCAAGGCGCACCAAGATCCCCCCTTAGAAGGAATAAGATCATATCCCGAAGGGATAAGATCAAGATCCCTAAAAAGGGGGGATAACAATCGGTGGGGAAGGAAATAATGAGATTTCTTTCCTCCCACCTTGGCCAACGCCCCAATGGACTTGGAGGGCAAGAAACCAGCCCTCCACCCCTATATATAGTGGGGAGGCGCATGGGAGCTATACACGAAGTTCTGGCACAGCCCTACCTCTCTCCCTACTCCTCCTCTCCCATGGTGCTTGGCGAAGCCCTGCTGGATTTCCACGCTCCTCCACCACCACCACGCCGTTGTGCTGCTGTTGGATGGAGTCTTCCTCAACCTCTCCCTCTCTCCTTGCTGGATCAAGGCGTGGGAGACGTCACCGGGCTGTACGTGTGTTGAACGCGGAGGTGCCGTCCGTTCGGCACTAGGATCATCGGTGATTTGAATCACGACGAGTACGACTCCATCAACCCCGTTCACTTGAACGCTTCCGCTTAGCGATCTACAAGGGTATGTAGATGCACTCTCTTTCTACTCATTGCTGGTCTCTCCATAGATAGATCTTGGTGACACGTAGGAAAATTTTGAATTTCTGCTACGTTCCCCAACAGTGGCATCATGAGCTAGGTCTATTGCGTAGATTCTTTGCACGAGTAGAACACAAAGTAGTTGTGGGCGTTGATGTTGTTCAATATGCTTACCGTTACTAGTCCAATCTTGTTTCGACGGTATTGTGGGATGAAGCAGCCCGGACCGACCTTACACGTACTCTTTACGTGAGACAGGCTCCACCGATTGACATGCACTTGGTGCATAAGGTGGCTAGCGGGTGCCAGTCTCTCCCACTTTAGTCGGAACGGATTCGATGAAAAGGGTCCTTATGAAGGGTAAATAGCAATTGGCATATCACGTTGTGGTCTTGCGTAGGTAAGAAACGTTCTTGCTAGAAACCCATAGCAGCCACGTAAAACATGCAACAACAATTAGAGGACGTCTAACTTGTTTTTGCAGGGTATGCTATGTGATGTGATATGGCCAAGAAGAATGTGATGAACTATATGTGATGTATGAGATTGATCATGTTCTTGTAATAGGATTCACGACTTGCATGTCGATGAGTATGACAACCGGCAGGAGCCATAGGAGTTGTCTTTATTTATTGTATGACCTGCGTGTCATTGAAGAACGCCATGTAAACTACTTTACTTTATTGCTAAATGCGTTAGTCATAGAAGTAGAAGTAGTCGTTGGCGTGACAACTTCATGAAGACACGATGATGGAGATCATGATGATGGAGATCATGGTGTCGTGCCGGTGACGATGATGATCATGGAGCCCCGAAGATGAAGATCAAAAGGAGCAAAATGATATTGGCCATATCATGTCACTATTTGATTGCATGTGATGTTTATCATGTTTATGCATCTTGTTTGCTTAGGACGACGGTAGTAAATAAGATGATCCCTTACAAAATTTCAAGAAGTGTTCTCCCCTAACTGTGCACCGTTGCTACAGTTCGTCGCTTCTAAGCACCACGTGATGATCGGGTGTGATGGATTCTTACGTTCACATACAACGGGTGTAAGACAGTTTTACACAGCGAAAACACTTAGGGTTAACTTGACAAGCCTAGCATGTACAGACATGGCCTCGGAACACGGAGACCGAAAGGTCGAGCATGAGTCATATGGTAGATACGATCAACATGAAGATGTTCACCGATGATGACTAGTCCGTCTCACGTGATGATCGGACACGGCCTAGTTGACTCGGATCATGTGATCACTTAGATGACCAGAGGGATGTCTATCTAAGTGGGAGTTCATAAGATGAACTTAATTATCCTGAACATAGTCAAAAGACCTTTTGCAAATTATGTCGTAAGCTCGTGCTTTAGTTCCACTGTTTAGATATGTTCCTAGAGAAAATATAGTTGAAAGTTGATAGTAGCGATTATGCGATCAGTAGAAAGCTTATGTCCTTAATGCACCGCTCAGTGTGCTGAACCCCAACGTCGTTTGTCGATGTTGCGAACATCGGACATACACGTTTTGATAACTACGTGATAGTTCAATTAAATGGTTTAAGTAGAGGCACCAAAGACGTTTTCAAAACGTCGCGGAACATATGAGATGTTTCGAGGGCTGAAATTGGGATTTCAGGCTCGTGCCCACGTCAAGAGGTATAAGACCTCCGACGATTTTCTTAGCCTGCAAACTAAGGGAGAAAAGCTCAATCGTTGAGCTTATGCTCAGATTGTCTGAGCACAACAATCACTTGAATCGAGTGGGAGTTGATCCTCCAGATGAGATAGTGATGTTTCCCCAAAGTCATTGCCACCAAGCTGCTAGAGCTTCGTGATTAACTATAACATATCAGGGATAGATATGATGATCCTTGAAATATTCATGATGTTTGACACCGCGAAAGTAGAAATCAAGAAGGAGCATCAATTGTTGATGGTTGGTGAAACCACTAGTTTCAAGAAGGGCAAGGGAACAAAGGGATACTTCATGAAACGGCAATTCAGCTGCTGCTCTAGTGAAGAAACCCAAGGTTGAACCCAAACCCGAGACTAAGTGCTTCTGTAATAAGGGGAACAACCACTGGAGCAGCATTACCCTAGATACTTGGTAGATGAGAAGGCTGGCAAGGTCGATAGAAGTATATTGGATATACATTATGTTAGTGTGTACTTTACTAGTACTCCTAGTAGCACCAGGGTATTGGATACCAGTTCGGTTGCTAAGTGTTAGTAACTCGAAATAAAAGCTACGGAATAAACGGAGACTAGCTAAAGGTGAGCTGACGATATATGTTGGAAGTGTTTCCAAGGTTGATATGATCAAGCATCGCACGCTCCCTCTACCACCGAGATTGGTGTTTGCGTTGAGCATAGACATGATTGGATTATGTCTATCGCAATACGATTATTCATTTAAGGAGAATAATGGTTACTCTATTTTTGAATAATACCTTCAATGGTCTTGCACCTAAAGGAATGGTTTATTGAATCTCGGTCGTAGTGATACACATTTTCATGCCAAAAGATATAAGATAGTAATGATAGTACCACTTACTTGTGGCACTGCCATGTAAGTCATAATGGTATAAAACGCATGAAGAAGCTCCATGTTGATGGATCTTTGGACTCACTCGTTTTTGAAAAGTTTGAGACATGCGAACCATGTCTATTGGTGTATATGCATGAAGAAACTCCATGCAAATGGATCGTTCGGACTCACTTGATTTTGAATCACTTGAGATATGCAAATCATACCACATGGGCAAGATGACTGAAAAGCCTCATTTTCAGTAAGATGGAACAAGATAGCAACTTGTTGGAAGTAACACATTTTGATGTGTGTAGTCGAATGAGTGCTGAGGCATGCAGTGAATATCATTATGTTCTTACTTCACAGATGATTCGAGTAAATGTTGAGTATATTTACTTGATGAAACACAAGTTTGAATTATTGAATGGTTCAAGTAATTTCAGAGTGAAGTAGCAGATCATTGTGACAAGAGGATAAAATGTCTATGATATGATCATAGAGATGAATATCTGAGTTACGAGTTTTGGCACACAATTAAGACATTGTGGAAATTGTTTCGCAATTAATACCGCCTGGAACACCATAATGTGATGGTGTGTTCGAACATCATAGTTGCACCCTATTGGATATGGTGCGTACCATGATGTCTCTTATCGAATTACCACTATCGTTCATGGGTTAGGCATTAGAGACAACCACATTCACTTTAAATAGGGCACCACGTAATTCCGATGAGATGACACCGTATGAATTATGGTTTAGAGAAACCTAAGTTGTCGTTTCTTAAAAGTTTGGGGCTGCGACGCTTATATGAAAAAGTTTCAGGTTGATAAGCTCGAACCCAAAGCGGATAAAATGCATCTTCATAGGAAACCCAAAACAGTTGGGTACACCTCCTAATTCAGATCTGAAAGCAATATGGATTGTTTCTAGAATCGGGTCCTTTCTCGAGGAAAAGTTTCTCTCGAAAGAATTGAGTGGGAGGATGGTGGAGACTTGATGAGGTTATTGAACCGTCTCTTCAACTAGTGTGTGACAGGGCACAGGGAGTTGTTCCTGTGGCACCTACACCAATTGAAGTGGAAGCTTATGATATTGATCATGAAACTTCGGATCAAGTCACTCCCAAACCTCGTAGGATGACAAGGATGCGTACTACATCAGAGTGGTACGTAATCCTGTCTTGAAGGTCATGTTGCTAGACAACAATGAACGTACGAGCTATGGAGAAGCGATGGTGGGCCCGGATTCCGATAAATGGCTTGAGGCCATAAAATCCGAGAGAGGATCCATGTATGAAAACAAAGTGTAGACTTTGGCAGAACGGCTCGATGGTCGTAAGGCTAATGAGTACAGATGGATTTCAAAAGGAAGACGGACAATGATGGTAAATGTCACCATTAAGAAAGCTCGACTTGTCGTTAAGATGTTTTCCGACAAGTTCAAAGAGTTGACTACGATGAGATTTTCTCACTCATAGTGATGCTAAGAGTCTGTTGGAATTATATTTAGCGATTACTGCATTATTTATGAAATCTTGCAGATAGGATGTCAAAACATTGTTTCCTCGATGATTTTGATGAGTAAAGGTTGTATGTGATACAACCGGAAGGTTTTGTCAATCCCGAAAGATGCTAATAAGTATGCAAAGCTCCAGCAATCCTTTTAAGGACTGGAGTGAGCATCTCGGAGTTGGAATGTATGCTTTGATGATGATCAAAAATTTTGGGTTTGTACAAAGTTTATGAGAAACTTGTATTTCCAAAGAAGTGAGTGGGAGCACTATAGAGTTTCTGATGAGTATATGTTGTTGACATATTGTTGATCAGAAATGACGTAGAATTTCTGGAAAGCATATAGGGTTATTTTGAAAGTGTTTTTCAATGGAAAGCCTGGATTAAGCTACTTGAACATTGAGCATCAAGATCTATAAGGATAGATCAAAATGCTTAATAATACTTTCAAATGAGCACATACCTTGGCATGATCTTGAAGGTGTTCAAGATGGACCAGTCAAAGAAGGAGTTCTTGCCTGAGTTGTAAGGTACGAAGTTAAGACTTAAAGCTCGACCACGGCAGAATAGAGAGAAAGGACGAAGGTCGTCCCCTATGCTTAAGACGTAGGCTCTTCAGTATGCTATGCTGTGTACCGCACCTGAAGTGTGCCTTGCCATGAGTCAGTCAAGGGGTACAAGAGTGATCCAAGAATGGCTCACAGGACAGCGGTCAAAGTTATCCTTAGTAACTAGTGGACTAAGGAATTTTCTTGATTATGGAGGTGGTAAAAGAGTTCGTCGTAAAGGTTACAACGATGCAAGCTTGACACCTATCCGGATAGCTCTGAGTAGAGAGACCGGATACATATAATGGAGCAATAATTTAGAATAGCTCCAAGTAGAACAGTTGTTTGGAATAGCTCCAAATAGAGCGTAGTAGCTGCATCTAGGAGATGACATAGAGATTTGTAAAGCACACACGGATCTGAAAGGTTCAGACCCGTTGACTAAAACCTCTCTCACAAGCAACATGATCAAACATAAAACTCATTGAGTGTTAATCACATAGTGATGTGAACTAGACTATTGACTCTAGTAAACTCTTGGGTATTAGTCACATGGCGATGTGACCTGTGAGTGTTAATCACATGGCGATGTGAACTAGATTATTGACTCTAGTGCAAGTGGGAGACTGTTGGAAATATGCCCTAGAGGCAATAATAAAAGTATTATTATTATATTTCCTTGTTCATGATAATTGTCTTTTATTCATGCTATAACTGTATTATCCGGAAATCGTAATACACGTGTGAATACATGGACCACAATATGTCCCTAGTGAGCCTCTAGTTGACTAGCTCGTTGTGATCAACAGATAGTCATGGTTTCCTGGCTATGGACATTGGATGTCGTTGATAACGGGATCACATCATTAGGAGAATGATGTGATGGACAAGACCCAATCCTAAGACTAGCACAAAAGATCGTGTAGTTCATTTGCTAGAGCTTTGCCAATGTCAAGTATCTCTTCCTTCGACCATGAGAGCGTGTAACTCCTGGATACCGTAGGAGTGCTTTGGGTGTATCAAACGTCACAACGTAACTGGGTGACTATAAAGGTGCACTACAGGTATCTCCGAAAGTATCTATTGTTTTATGCGGATCGAGACTGGGATTTGTCACTCGTGTAAACGGAGAGGTATCTCTGGGCCCACTCGGTAGGACATCATCATATGCGCAATGTGACCAAGGAGTTGATCACGGGATGATGTGTTACGGAACGAGTAAAGTGACTTGCCGGTAACGAGATTGAACAAGGTATTGGATACCGACGATCGAATCTCGGGCAAGTAACATACCGATAGACAAAGGGAATTGAATACGGGATTGATTAAGTCCTTGACATCGTGGTTCATCCGATGAGATCATCGTGGAACATGTGGGAGCCATCATGGGTATCCAGATCCCGTTGTTGGTTATTGACCGGAGAACGTCTCGGTCATGTCTACATGTCTCCCGAACCCGTAGGGTCTACACACTTAAGGTTCGATGACGCTAGGGTTATAAAGGAAGTTTGTATGTGGTTACTGAATGTTGTTCGGAGTCCCGGATGAGATCCCGGACGTCACGAGGAGTTCCGGAATGGTCCGGAGGTAAAGATTTATATATGGGAAGTCCTATTTTGGCCACCGGAAAATGTTCGGGATTTTTCGGTATTGTACCGGGAAGGTTCTAGAAGGTTCCGGAGTGGGGCCCACCTGCATGGGGGGACCCACATGGACGTGGGTAGTGGGGGCAAGGCCCCACACCCCTGTTCAAGGCGCACCAAGATCCCCCCTTAGAAGGAATAAGATCATATCCCGAAGGGATAAGATCAAGATCCCTAAAAAGGGGGGATAACAATCGGTGGGGAAGGAAATAATGAGATTTCTTTCCTCCCACCTTGGCCAACGCCCCAATGGACTTGGAGGGCAAGAAACCAGCCCCTCCACCCCTATATATAGTGGGGAGGCGCATGGGAGCTATACACGAAGTTCTGGCACAGCCCTACCTCTCTCCCTACTCCTCCTCTCCCATGGTGCTTGGCGAAGCCCTGCTGGATTGCCACGCTCCTCCACCACCACCACGCCGTTGTGCTGCTGTTGGATGGAGTCTTCCTCAACCTCTCCCTCTCTCCTTGCTGGATCAAGGCATGGGAGACGTCACCGGGCTGTACGTGTGTTGAACACGGAGGTGCCGTCCGTTCGGCACTAGGATCATCGGTGATCTGAATCACGACGAGTACGACTCCATCAACCCCGTTCACTTGAATGCTTCCGCTTAGCGATCTACAAGGGTATGTAGATGCACTCTCTTTCTACTCGTTGCTGGTCTCTCCATAGATAGATCTTGGTGACACGTAGGAAAATTTTGAATTTCTGCTACGTTCCCCAACACTCACAGCGCTGCCAAGTCCAAGGACAAGGCCGCGCAGACCTCGGCGTCCATACGCCCACCGCGCCCATCTCAGGAAGGGCGGGACCAGCAGCGTCATAGCGTTCGCAGCACCATACGTCCGCTGGCCCAAGATCAAGCCGGTGGTTCTTTGGTCGATCAGGACGACGCCAAATCGAGCCACTGGCCAGACACCCTTTGCTCTAGTCTATGGAGCAGAGGCAGTTCTCCCCACGGAACTCGTTTACGGGTCACCTCGAGTGCTCGCTTATGATGAGCTCGAGCAAGAGCAGCTGCGACAAGATAACGCGCTGCTCCTTGAGGAAGACCGTCTTCAGGCTGCTGTGCGAGCCGCTCGCTACCAGCAAGCTTTGCGTCGCTACCATAGCCGCAAAGTTAAAGCCAGAAGCTTCGAGGAAGGCGACCTTATTCTTTGGCGTGTTCAGTCCGCCAAGAATTCCAACAAGTTGACGCCGAAGTGGGAAGGCCCTTATCGGGTGAAACGAGTCACTAGGCCCGGCGCTGTCCGCCTTGAGACCGAAGATGGCATTCCGGTGAGCAACTCCTGGAACATTGAACATCTTCATAAGTTTTACCCGTAAGGCACGGTTGCCGGAAGCTTTTCCGGCAACCACCTTTTGTACAAGTCTTGCCGCTGTTGCATGTAATCCTTTGTACAAAGCCGGGCGCAGACCCCATGCACCCGTAAAGTTCATGTGCCCCGCACATCTTGTCAGTTTTTATGCTATAATCCTTTTTCGCATATGTTATCTGACACTTTGTGCAGCACCAGACCCCGGTAAGCAATAGCGAGCCCAAGGCTCCATATCATTACTTTATTTCTCTGTTTCTTTCTCAAAAGAAGGAAGGTTCCCTCGCCCACAAGGTTTACCGGGGGGAAGGAGAAGATAATGGTGTGGACCAGGCCGTTCAAGAAAGTTTCTCCTTGCTGGGAAGCAGACGACAAAAAAGCTAAGTTGCTAAAGCTTGAGCAATCAGTTTTTTAAGTTTTTGAGTTATTTTCCTTGAACGACCGTGCTTTGTATGGAAAACCTGTGCGCGGAGGAACCAACTCGTAGCTAGTTGCGCCTTTACTTTGTTTCGAGTCCGCTCAACAGCTTAAGTGAGCTGCTAGCGCCCTTACTTTGCTTCGAGTCCGCTCAGCAACTTAAGTGAGCCGCTAGCGCCCTTACTTTGTTTCGAGTCCGCTCAACAACTTAAGTGAGCTGCAACTAGTTGCGACAAGGTTGCTTGTCGGTAGCGACCCCGCCAGCAGGCTGCTGAAGTTCCGCACTCGGCGCTCGCGGCAAGGGTACCTGCGCCGGCAAGTTTCCCTAGAAAGCGTAGGGCAGAACCATACAAAGCCAAGAGTCGAGTAAAGGAAGTAACACAGCAATTTTTTGCCTAAGATAGAGTTATATTACAAAAATAACTTGTCGCGCCTCTAATAAAGTGTTCTCATGACATGACTGGCAACGACGAGAGAAGAAGAAAACGGACGGCACCTGGGCCCCGGCAAGCCAGTATCGCTGGGGGCTGCGAGTGCCAAGAATCGTCCACGGCAAACCAGAGTTGCCGGGGGCTGCAATATCAAATAAGTCTTTCATCCCTCATCATGCATCCTCTTATGGACTGGGGAATGCGAAACCGCGTTTTTTCCCGAAAACTGCCGTGCTCCCTCAACTCTAGGCCCTGGGGCTTGTTCCCGGGGCCAAGTTTGGTCGTAGTCGCGGCAGCAAAGGGATGAAACGAGGAGACTGCACCCACCTCGTTCCCGCATCCGTCAAAGGCGTGAGAAAGGTCGAGCGACGTGGGAAGGCGGCAGGACCTGTTGCCGGGAGATGAAATGTCTGTCCGAGGGATACCAAGGATTTGCTCCTTGGCGTGGGTTCAACCCGCGAGACAAATAACCCGGCAAGCATCCCCTTTTCATTAAAAAACATCCCACTCAGGTACAGTCCATAGAGGATGAAAAACATGAAAGAGAGGATTACAAGTTTTAGATACAGCTAAGGCCCGAAGGCTTACAAATTAAAAAGATAAGATGCCCGTAATCCCTTTCCTGTCCCTCTATTCAGGAGGCAGGTCAAGGAGGCGAAAAGGGCAAAAGGACCTGTCGGTGTACTAGAGTAGGGGTACCCTAGTATCCCGAACTCGTGCACGGGCAGTCGCAGTGTCCCGCGGCAAGGCTTGCCGGGTGACCGCCAAGACCCTCCGTGGTTCCCTTGAAGACCATTCAAGAACAAAGTACTCAAACCAAGGCCCTGGCAAGAGGAGCTTGCCGGGAAGGCCAACCAAGGCCCCGGCAAGAGGAGCTTGCTGGGAAGGCCAACCAAGGCCCCGGCAAGAGGAGCTTGCCGGGAAAGCCAACCCAGGCCCCGGCAAGAGGATCTTGCCAGGAAAAGACAAGACCCCGGCAAGAGGAGCTTGCCGGGAAGGCCACTCAAGGCATACCAAGAAAGCTTGCCGCGACGCGCCCTGTGTCCCGGCAAGGCCCGGTGAGCGACAAGCTCCCAAACACGACAAGACGACGACCGCGGCAAGGAGCTTGCCGCGGGAAACCCCCACTTCGTGCCCGCGCTCTAGCACACCTGCTAACGTGTCGCTCTAGGACTCTCCCAAGCACACGTGGCAGGAGGCCGTGCAGCTAGGGGTGCATGGTGGCAAGCGGAGATGAAGAGAAGGCCATCGTGGCAAATGGTGGCGCTCCTAACGGTCACTTTTTGTACTGTTTAGGCAACTCAGACAGGCATTCAATGACCTTGTCCCCTGCCGTCAGAGTTAGGTAGGGTACACTGTGTCCACAGTAGCGGTAGGTGCAGCTATCGCATCCTTTTCCATTTTTACCCTTCTAGTCTACGTTGCCACCTGTCGGTGACCCCTTGAAAGTATAAAAGGAGGCCCTAGTGCAACGTAGAAGAGGGTCGGCAGGTTCGGCTCATTCGAAACACCAGGAACACTCCCACGCTCAGTCTGGCAGCGTCCATCGCTCCTGAGCAAGAATTCAATACACACAAACAAGCAGCAGTAGGGTTTTACGCATCCGTGCGGCCCGAAGCTGGGTAAAACCGCTCGCGTGTACCGCCTCGATCCGCTCTTTGTGCGGCCTCCGCCCCCCACCGAATCGAAAGGGGCCCTGTCCCCATAGGTGTTGGTGGATCAGCCTCCCCGACAACTTGGGTCTAGAGTGTTGGGTCATCGTACCTAGGGTTACTGCCTCTGCCAAACCTGGTCGATCTAATATGCCGCCACCTCGATCCTTCATCAAATTGAGAGGTAGATCTATTGTAGTGCCAACCGCCGTATTCACGAGAGGAGATGGCACAATTTGATTTGCGATCAATTGGAGATACACTGCTGCCAACAAAATGATATACTTTAAACCACCATCGCCACACCTTATTCTTCCCTGCGTCATCCATCACCAGCGTATGCCAAGGAGATTAGGTGCGAGGCGGATGATGAACAGATCAATCGCCACTTGGAGTCGCTGGGAGACGCGCTGATATGGAGGAGCCTTTTGGGAAGATCGATTTACCATGGATTGGCCATCTAATGAGATTTTCTTTCTAGATCAATCGCCACTTGGAGTCGCTGGGAGACGCGCTGATATGGAGGAGCCTTTTGGGAAGATCGATTTTCCATGGATTGACGATCTAATGAGATTTTCTTTCTAGGCACCCGATCTGTTGGGAAAATATAACGTGAAGACGCTATCCTTGCTGGGCCTTATTATTTCACAATGCTTTGGTGGGCCATTAATTAAGCTAATAAAACTCATGCGTGCAAAAGAAGATGCGTGCCTCCCTGGAAAAAAAAGCAAGACGTGTGATGCACAAATAACTTGATGGCACAAGTGTCCCTCAAAACAAACTTGATGCCATAGGTGCATAGTTTTGAAGGATCTAATCTACACTGTTATAACTCGGACCCACCAGATTAACGGGTCGTATAATCTAATTAACACGGGAATTTTTTGGAAGTGCCTAATTAGTATATGTATAGATAGATAGATATAGACAAGCTACTCCCTCCGTCCCATAATGTAGGACGTTTTTTGGCACTAGTATAGTGTCAAAAAACGTCTTAGATTGTGGGATGGAGGGAGTAGAAAAGAATGTGAGCTATAACCTATATCACACTCCGAAGTCAAACGTGTCTTATGATAAGTGATTGTTGCAGGTTACACAATAGTAGTAATTTGATGTAAGAACATGGTGTGATAGACAGATATTGTATGTTCTAAAAATAGGAACACGTGTCTTATTCAAGTATAATGTGTAAAGTAAGCAGATGGAATTCAACAAAATTAGAAGCAATACAAGCTAGACGTCACACATAACATGCAACCACATATAACAGTGCCAAGTTAGAGGGAGCACCGGTGATGGTGCACTAGGGGAGACGTGCTCATCATAAACACAGCTACGTTGAGTGTATATGCATGTGTTGTCTTGGAAATCATCTTGGGGGGATGGAGGAGTAGAAACTGTAGAGGCCCTCCGTTTGGAAGGAGCATGTTTATCCGCTGCCTTGCTACCTTCCTTCCGCTTTATTGATTTTGAATTGTCAAGTAAAACTGACAAGAAAAAGCAATAAAAATCTCTCTTCAGAACTCATTCATGCATGATACTGACAATCACTACTTTGATGTAAGGCAAACACATGATACCAGGATGGAATATGTACGAAAAATAGGACAGCATGGCATGTTCACAATTGTTTGTGTAAACTAAGCAGAAACCATTCCAACAAATAAGAAGCAATGCAAGCTAGACACCACATGAAAGATGCAACCAATATGACTCTGCCAAGTTAAAAGCATCCCGTCATAAATGGAATTTCAAAAAATTAGAAGAAGCGCATGCTATAAATCATATGAAAGATGCAACTAATATCACATTGCATATACTAAAGGTGTCTCGCCATATTGGTTGATACGGGATACAAAAAAACAATAGTTTTATGTAAGGACATGCTTAATAGACAGATGTACTATGTACTAAATACAGGAAGGCATGTCACATTAACAAGTATAATGTATAAGCTAAGCAGAATATCACATGCAGTTTAACCAGATTGGAAGAATTACAATCTAGACACCATATGCAACATGCAACCACATATCACACTACCAAATTAGAGCAAGCACCTGCGATGCTAGTGTAGGGGAAATGCGGTAATCAACTATAGAGCTACATTCACTATCTTCATCTAGCCTTGCTGTTTCTTGAGAATCATGTCGCGAGGCTGACCCTGCATTCTTTAAATGAGGAGTAGTCCACTTGCCTGACTGCCTCATCATAAGTGATTGATGAGGGATACACAAGAACATTAGTTTGATGTAAGAACATGGTTAATACATAGATGTACTAGTATGTACCAAAAACAGAAAGGCATGTCATATTCAAAGGTATAATGTGTAAGCTAAGCAGATGCAATTTAACCAAATTGGAAGCAATACAGGCTAGACATCTGGCTAGAGTGGTGAGCATGATCATCTAGCACCTGAGAGCCTGGTGGGAGGCGGGCTGCTTCGCCACCATCGCGGCTTTTTAGTTGGCTTCCAGGTGATGCCTGTCTTTGTTGGGCTTGTCCCTGGCTCGGGCAGTGCCCTGACTAGCTATTTGTCTTCTGGTGCTCACGGGATGGTGGTTCATGTAAAAAATGCCTTTCCTTATCTTAATAAAGACCGACTTCGGCCTTTTGAATACAAGATAGACACCATATGGAACATGCAACCACATATGACACCGCCAAGTTAAAGCAAGCACCTGGTATGGTGGTTCATTGCGAGCGAGGTCATCAACTCCAGAGCTACGTTTACTGTCTCCATCTGCTGACACTGCACCCTTTATAGCGTTGTAATGTGACATGCTTACCCGCATAGAAAGCTGGAGCAACTTCTCTCTTTTCTTTTCTGCTTCTCTCGAGGCAAACTCTGAAATACCCTTGCATAAAAACACAATAGTGAGAGTATGAGTGAAGTGTGTGCAGAACTAGTGCACTATAAAAGTAGCAGACAATAGGTGGCTAAAAAATAAATGACAGGAGACATATGATAGCTCTACAACATTGCCTGGCAAACAAAATTAGATTCTACTCCGTATGATTTTGTAATATATGAGCACAGGTGAGGGAGTCCTGGATTAGGGGGTATCCGGACAGCCGGACTATATCCTTTGGCCGGACTGTTGGACTATGAAGATACAAGATTGAAGACTTAGTCCCGTGTCCGGATGGGACTCTCCTTGGCTTGGAAGGCAAGCTTGGCAATACGGATATATAGATCTCCTTCCTTGTAACCGACTCTGTGTAACCCTAGCCCCCTCCGGTGTCTATATAAACCAGAGGGTTTAGTCCGTAGGACCAACAACAACAATCATACCATAGGCTAGCTTCTAGGGTTTTGCCTCTTCGATCTCATGGTAGATCAACTCTTGTACTACTCATATTATCAAGAACAATCAAGCAGGACGTAGGGTATTACCTCCATCAAGAGGGCCCGAACCTGGGTAAACATCGTGTCACCCGCCTCCTGTTACCATCCGCCTAGACGCACAGTTCGGGACCCCCTACCTGAGATCCGCCGGTTTTGACACCGACATTGGTGCTTTCATTGAGACTTCCTCTATGTCGTCATCGTTAGGCTTGATGGCTCCTTCGATCATCGATAGCAATGCAGTCCAGGGTGAGACTTTTCTCCCCGGACAGATCTTCGTATTCGGCGGCTTCGCACTGCAGGCCAACTCGCTTGGCCATCTGGAGCAGATCGAGAGTTACGCCCCTGGCCACCAGGTCAGGTTTAGAAGCTTAAACTACATGGCCGACATCCATGGAGACTTGCTCTTCGACGGATTCGAGCCCCTGCCAAGTGCGCTGCACGGTCACGATGAGCATGATTTAGCTCTACCATTGGACAGTGTTCAGGAGACCGCACCGGCAACCGCTCTGACCCTCAATTCGGAGCCAATTGCGCCATCCATGGACGGGTGGATAGACCCTGCCACGGAGGCCGCATTCTCAGCGGCGATCGAGCCGAGTATCGACCTTACCCTTCACGAGAGCCGTGATGCCAAACTGCCGGATTCTTCCCCGGCCATGAACTCCGAACCGACTGCACCCATGCCTATCGAATCCGACTGGGCGCCAATCATGGAGTTCACCTCCACGGATATCTTTCAACACTCGCCCTTCGCGACATATTGAACTCATTAAGGTCTCTCTCCTTGTCAGGAGAGTCCTGGCCGAACTACGTCCGGCAGGATTGGGATGCAGATGCCGAAGAAATTCGCCGCCCACCCACCACCCACTTAGTAGCCACTGTCGACAATTTGACCAACATGCTCGACTTCGACTTCGAAGACATCGACGGTATGGACGACGATGCAGGAGATGAACAAGAACCACTGCCCATAGAGCACTGGACAGCCACCTCATCGTATGATATATATATATATATATATATATATATATATATATATATATATGGTGGACACACCCAGAGAAGGCAATGGTGACGGGATAGCGGAGGATGACCCCTCCAAGAAGCAACCCAAGCGCCGACGTCAGCGGCGCCGCTCTAAGTCTCGCCAAGGCAAAAGCGGTGATACCGACACAGCAGATAATAGCACTCCGAATAGTGTCGAAGATGACGACAATCCCCTCCAGCAAGATTTAGAGCAGGAGGATGGAGAAGCCAGCCCTCCCGAGAGAGCGGCAGATAGAGAGGCGGAGGATGATAATTACATGCCTCCCTCCGAAGACGAGGCAAGCCTCGACGATGACGAATTTGTCGTGCCTGAGGATCCCGTCGAGCAAGAGCGCTTCAAGCGCCGGCTTATAGCCACGGCAAATAGCCTTAAGAAAAAGCAACAACAGCTTCGAGCTGATCAAGATTTGCTAGCTGACAGATGGACTGAAGTCCTTGCGGCCGAGGAATATGAACTCGAACGCCCCTCCAACAGTTACCCAAAGCGCAGGTTGCTATCCCGACTGGAGGAGGAAGCATTAAAACCTACATCTCCAGCGTATGACGCGGCTGATCGGCCACCTCATGGCCGCGACAGAGAGGCATTTCAGCCAAAAGCTCAGCCCGCACCCCGACGCCACTCAAATAAAAATGTCAAGGCACGGGGAAACACGCTAGACCTACGAGACGTATTGGAGGACAAAGCAAAACACGCAAGATCGATCTACGGATCACGAGGGCGCGCCACTACGCGAGACGATAACCGTCACGCCGAATACAGTAAAAGTAAATCCGGCCGGGCCGAACACAGCGGACAAGACTCATTTGAGCTGCGTCGCGATAGAGCCCAGTACAGAGGCGCCGCACACCCCCTATGCTTCACAGACGAAGTAATGGATCACCAAATCCCAGAGGGTTTCAAACCCGTAAATATCGAATCATACGACGGTACAACAGATCCTGCAGTATGGATCGAGGACTTTCTCCTGCACATCCACATGGCCCGTGGTGACAATCTACACGGCATCAAATCAAATACCTCCCACTCAAACTCAAAGGACCAGCTCGGCATTGGCTCAACAGCCTGCCAGCAAAATCCATTGGCTGTTGGGAAGATCTGGAAGCCGCATTCCTCGACAACTTCCAGGGCACTTATGTGCGACCACCAGATGCCGATGACTTGAGCCACATAATTCAGCAGCCAGAGGAATCGGCCAGGCAATTGTGGACACGGTTCCTGACAAAGAAAAATCAAATCGTCGACTGTCCGGATGCAGAGGCCCTAGCAACTTTTAAGCACAACATCCGCGATGAGTGGCTCGCCCGGCACCTTGGCTAGTAAAAGCCGAAATCTATGGCAGCCCTCACGACACTCATGACCCGCTTTTGCGTGGGAGAGGACAGCTTGCTGGCTCGCAGCAATAACATATCAAAGAACCATGGTACTTCAGATACCAAGGATAGCAACGGCAGGTCACGTCGCAACAAACACAAGTGCCGCATCAACAACGACAATACCGAGGATACGGCAGTCAATGCTGGATTCAGAGGCTCTAAACCCAGTCAGCGGAAAAAGCCATTCAAAAGAAGCACTCCGGGCCTGTCCAGTTTGGGCCATATACTCGATCGCTCGTGTCAAATACACGGCACCCCCGACAAGCCAGCCAACCACACCAACAGGGAATGTTGGGTGTTCAAGAAGGCCGGCAAGTTAAATGCCGAAAACAAAGATAAGGGGTTATATAGCGATGACGAGGAGGAGCCCCGGCCGCTGAACACCGGAGGACAGAAGAGGTTCCCCCCACAAGTGCGGACGGTGAACATGATATACGCAACCCACATCCCTAAGAGGGAGCGGAAGCGTGCGCTAAGGGATGTATATGTGTTGGAGCCAGTCGCCCCAAAGTTCAACCCATGGTCCTCCTGTCCGATCACCTTCGATCGCAGGGACCACCCCACTAGTATCCGACATGGCGGATTCGCCGCATTGGTCCTAGACCCAATCATCGACAGATTTCACCACACTCGAGTCCTTATGGATGGCGGCAGCAGCCTGAACCTGCTTTATCAGGACACAGTGCGCAAAATGGGTATAGACCCCTCAAGGATCAAACCCACAAAAACGACCTTCAAAGGCGTCATACCAGGTGTAGAGGCACATTGCACAGGCTCAGTCACACTGGAAGTGGTCTTCGGATCCCCGGATAACTTCCAAAGCGAGGAGTTAATCTTTGATATAGTCACGTTCTGCAGTGGCTATCACGCACTGCTCGGGTGAACCGCGTTTGCGAGATTCAATGCGGTACTGAATTATGCATACCTCAAGCTCAAGATGCCAGGACCTCGGGGGGTCATCACAGTCAATGGAAACACAGAGCGCTCTCTCCGCACGGAGGAGCACACCGCGGCCCTCGCAGCAGAAGCACAAAGCAGCCTCTTCAAGCAATCCACCAGTCCGGTGATTAAACACCCGGACACCATCAAGCGTGCCCGGTGTAATCTGCAACAAGACCGCCTGGCACGTTCTGAGCTCGCATAGCAATGCGCCCCCACCCCAGTCCCAGCCAAACGGAGAAATCTATACTATGCATACATAATTACGCATTGAAAATACCATGGGCATAGGTGGGGGGGCACGACTATGGCACGCCCCAAAACGCGGCTCAACCGCACTAGGGGCTTCCTGCTTTGTTATTTTTTTTCTCTTTTAGGACTTTACTCTCTGGAAACCCCGTCCGGCAGTACGATTGTCGAACACACGATACAACAACCAAGGAGGCAGAAAGCTATGTCGCACCATGGAACTCCCAGGTGGTCTCTGATAACGAGTGAAATACCTGCTTTAAATACCATTTCGCAGCTTGCCCTTGGAGGGGACATGTCAAATAGTCCTACTTTTTGCTTATCGCACTACTTGTATCATTATGCTTCGACGCGCCTTTTTGAATAAACAATGCATAGCACTAGTCTACTATAGCATTCTCTACTCTTTTATATATATATGTTCATTCATGACATTCAGCACCCGTACACTCTGGTACGGCCAATACGCCAAGGGTTTAAGCGTACCCCATAATACGGCGTGAGAAGTCCGAACACTTTCGACAATGCGGCACCACGAACTTATAGCATTATATGCATCAGCTCTGAATCATGTCTTGGGTCAATAGTTGGGTTTGCCCGGCTCCCATGTTTTGGCACCTTACGTTCCGCTATATCGACTAAGGTAGCACTGGGAGAACTACTGCGATTGTGCCCTGGTTCATTTGGGCAAGCACCTCATTAGAGAAAGATAAAACCGAATGTCATGATAAGGTGAGAGCTGGTCACTGTTCGAGAGGTCTCGAGTCCCTAAATACTTATGCCGCTTAGGGCAAGGAGTCGGCTTTGTCCGGCTTAGGCGTGTATAGCGCCCCGAATTCGGCCTTCCGAATACTAGGGGCTTCGCCAAAATTTAAAATTGTAGACTTCTATGGGTAAGTGAGAGTGATAAAGCATTATAGTCTGATTGCCTTGTTCGTTGTGCTGAGCACCTCCCTCGAAGGACCCAACAATGGGAAAAAGAGTGCTCAGATTTATCCCGAACACCCCAGCACTCGTGGCATGGGGGCAGAAGCTGATGACTGGCCATCTCTCAAATTTGATAAACAACCGCACATAAGGTAATATTTTAAATTCAAACAAGTGTTGCATAGCGCACATGAACAAGTTTTCATAATACAGGATCACACGAGCAAGTTCATTCAAAAATTACATCCTTCGCAAACTCGTCCGCCACAAGACGGGCACCCTTCAGGACACCCTCATAATACATTTTAGGGTGGCGATGCTCCTTGCCCTGCGGTGGCCCCTCCTTCACCAGCTTTTCGGCGTCCATCTTGGCCCAGTGCACCTTCGCACGGGAAAAAGCCCGGCATGCACCTTCGATGCAGACGAATCGCTTTATGACTTCCAGCCGTGGGCAGGCATCCACAAGCCGCCTCACTAGGCCGAAGTAGCTGTTGGGAAGGGAGTCGCTAGGCCACATCCGGACTATAAGGCCCCTCATGGCCTATTCGGCCGCCTTGTGCAGCTCGACCAGTTGCTTCAGCTGGTCGCTCACAGGCATCGGGTGTTCGGTCCCAGTATACTGAGACCAGAACAACTTCTCCGTCAAGCTTCCCTCCTCGGCCTGGTAGTAATTTGCGGCATCCGACATGCTGTGGGGCAAATCTGCGAATGCTCCTGGAGAGCTCCGGACTCGGGTAAGTAACAAGTAATTCACTTTCACATGCTTGCTTTGCATAATGAATGCCTTACCCGCCGCTATCTTCCTCATCGCCTCAATTTCCTGGAGGGCCTTTTGGGCTTCAGCCTTGGCATGCTTTGTGCTCTCGGGGGCCGCGGCAAGCTCAGAATCTCGCGTCTTCGAGTCAAGCTCCAAAGTCTCGTGCTTCTTCACGAGAGCCTGGAGCTCTTGCTGCACCTCGCCCACCCGTGCATCTTGTTTCTCCCGCTCGGTGCTGTCCTCGGCCGCTTTGTTTTTGGCCTTGGACAGCGCTCGCTTCAAGGTCGCCACTTCGGTCGTGGCCCCTGGCACATCCATGATGATCCTATCATTTTGCAACCACATTTATATATATATATAGACAAGGTATCACTTACCTTTGTTCTCCTCCAGCTGCCTCTTGGCAAGGCCGAGTTCTTTCTTGGACCGCTCGAGGTTCTGCTTTAGTGCGGCGACCTCCGCAGTCAGTGTGGCAGAGGTAAGCAGCAAAGCCTGCATACGCATATAGACATACTTGTATTAGACTCCTGCAGATATTATTTGATTCTCTATTTGGCTTTTCTTTGTGAACACCAAACAAAGCATCAGGGGCTACTGTCTATGCGGTAATATTTTCCTATATTTTAAATACTTACCTCAAAGCCTGTTAGAAGGCTGGCATAGGCTTCAGTCAGTCCGCTCTTGGCGGACTGAACCTTCTTGATCACCGCACTCATAATAGTGCGGTGCTCTTCGTCGATGGAAGCGCCGCGAAGCGCTCCCAGCAGGTTGTCCGGTGCCTCTGGATAGATAGAGGTCACCGGCATGGGCGGCTTGCCCCTCTTGGCAGGGGGCTGCCTGCCGGAGTCCGGAACCACTGGAGGTTCTGGTGCGGTGTTCGGCTAAGGGCCGAACTTGGAGCCCTTGGGAGTCTTGCTCCCTTTGCTCCTGGAGTCCGGAAGGTCGCCTTGAGGCGCCTCCAGGACTACCTCCCCTCGGTTCGGTGCCCCTTGAGACAATACCTCGACATTGTCCGTAGGGCGAGGAGAGGAGGCAGTTGGAAGTGACTCGCTATTCATATCTGACGAGTCCAAGGAACCGTCCGACGAGGATACGTCGATGCGGGCTCGGGGCGGACTACATGATCATATTCGACGTTAGGAGAAGCAGTGCAAAAAAAGTATGCTATGAGTTAATCTGGTATTCGAATACTTACGACTTCGCCAGGGGCTTGGCCCTGAGTAACCACTCGTCTTCGCTGTCGGCGGCGGTGGTGGAACAGTCCGGAAGGAGAGTCCTTCCCTTCTTGGACCCTCCGGCCTCCCCGGTTGGGGCGGCCTTCCTTTTCCTGTCTCCCCCGGCTGGAGGGGGAGAACCGCCATCTTCCTCCTCCCCATTTTCACGGGAGGAGTGCGTCTTGGAGTTATCAAACGATGAGTCCGATACCACCTGGCGCCGGGAACTCTTTCGGGTTCCCGTGGCCTTCTTCTTGATCTTCTTCTCCGGCACCTCATAAGGAGCCGGAGTCCGCATCTCCATCAGGAGAGCGTCGGCAGGGTCTTCGGGCAGAGGGGCCGGACAGTCAATCTGCTCCGATGTCTCCACCCAGTCCTGTCAAAGGCATGGGAGCTCAGACCCCGCACATGGTTAAACTATGGAAAATAAATACCCTACGAGATGTACAGAACTTACCGGATTCACAGGGCGCATCGCGCTTAGCCCGCGGTCCTCGGTAAGGGGAGGGGGGACCTCGGCGCCCTTGAACAGCACCTTCCAGACGTCCTTATGCATCGTGTCGAAGAGCTCATGTAGAGTCTGGTGCTGGGCTGGGTCAAACTCCCATAAGTTGAAAGCCCGTTGTTGACACGGGAGGATCTGGCAGAAGAGCATGACCTGGACTATGTTGACAAGCTTCAGTTTCTTGCCTATCATGTTCCGGATACACTTCTGGAGTCCGTCCAGCTCCACCGATGAGCCCCAAGACAGGCCCTTCTTCTTCCAGGAAGTGAGCCGCGTTGGGATTCCGGATCGAAACTCGGGGGCCGCCGCCCACTTGGTGTCGCGTGGCTCGGTGATGTAGAACCACCCCAATTGCCACCCCTTTATGGTCTCCACGTAGGAGCCCTCGAGCCATGTAACGTTGGGCATTTTGCCCACCATGGCTCCGCCGCATTCCGCTTGTTGGCCGCCTACTACCTTCGGTTTGACATTGAAGGTCTTCATCCACAGGCCGAAGTGGGGCCGGACGCGGAGGAAAGCCTCGCACACGACGATGAACGCCGAGGTGTTGAGGATGAAATTCGGAGGTAGATCATGGAAGTCCAGCCCATAACAGAACATAAGGCCGCGGATGAATGGATGGAGGGGAAACCCCAGTCCATGGACGAAGTGGGTGAGGAAAACCACCCTTTTGTAAGGTTCCTGGGTAGGGACGATCTGCCCCGAGGCTGGCAGCCGGTGCGCAATATCCGTGCTAAGTACGGCCCCGCGCAGCTTTTTGATGTCTCCCTCCATAACGGAGGAGACCATCCACTTGCCTCCCGCTCCAGACATGTTTGGAGAGGGTTGAGGAGAAGGATGTGGACTTGGGCGCTGGAGCTCGAGTGTGCGAGAATGGATAAGCAAGGAGGAAGAAGGCGTGGGTAGAAAAAGGTGAACCCTTATCCCTTTATAAGGGCGGACGAAACTATGCGCCCCCACCAGCCTGGTAAAAGTCGCTTATCCCCCAAGCGCCGTAATTGATGGCGTGGTTGGGTTACCCACGTCCATATTGATGGGAATCCCGTAATAAGGGGACACGATTTCTGCTTTGACAAGACGTGCTAAGGAAACCGCCTCGCAAAACACGCTGAGGTTGGTTGTGAAAAACGATTCGAATGGTGACCTGGCTGTGGTGTGATATCACACTGCGGAATGCGTCGGCAAATTAGATTTGTGAAAATATCATTCTCTCTACAGTTGTATGTGGAACTTGTTTTGCAGAGTTGGACACGATCCTCGTGCTCAAAATCTTCTATGAAGTATTCAGATGTCAGGACCCCGACTCGATGTCACATCGATCTAGCCGGTAACACTTCATATCACTTTGCGGCCTCACGCACGGTGTTCCCACGGGTGTCGCCTTACCTTTGCCCGGGACCGTTTGCGCCTTTTGGCTCACGTATATGATAGTGTCGCTAGCATCCATATGATAAAGAGCCCGGGCTGACATGACTAGTCGTAAACCCAAAGTGGCACAGACTTACAGGGACAGGCATCCATGACCCAGCTTCGAACGTGTCGGTCATCAGCAAGTGGGTCCGGGCTGTAGCACTGGGCTAGCAGGACTCCGGTAAACCGGGCTGTAGCGGGCTAACAGGACTCCGGTACTCAAAGCGTGACATTTCCCCGAAGGGACAGACACAGGAACGAGGAAGGACACATGCCGGCCAGCCTAAGTGTTCCAGAGCAGTAGCAAGCTACCATGGCTCAGCGGTAACACTAGGAGACATTTCCCGGTAAGAGAGGCTACTAAAGATAAACAACTAGATAGTCAGATCCCACACATACCAAGCATTTCAATCATACACACAATATGCTCGATATGTGCAAATACCACGAAGCATCACAACATGACTCTACGACACAAGTACTTTATTTAAGGCTCAGGGAGCCATACATAACATACACCAAGGTACGGGTCTCACGACCCAACATACAAGTCATACAGTCATACAAACCAGCAGCGGAAGTAACTTGTCTGAGTACAGACAACTAGTAAAATAAAAGAGGCTTGGAAAGCCTAGCTATACTACAAGGTCCTTCACAAGCTCAGGGTCACCACCTGGGTCTTTAGCCTACTCGTTGATGTCAACGTCTACATAGAACCCATCAGAAGGGGTTGCAGCGTCTTCTGTAAAAATGTAGATTATAGCAACATGAGTACAAAGGTACTCAGCAAGACTTACATCAGATCCTACATACATGCATAGTATCAAGAAGGGTTGGTGGAGTTATTGCAGCAAGCCAACTTTGACTCTTGGCTAGGCTATCCTACGATACTCCAACTTGAAATGGTTTTGCGCACACGAGTCCACTACTCACCACTTCAATACACTACCGAGGATCCACCTCCGTCTTCCTACGGAAGAGCCATCCTCGGCACTCACACTTATCTTGAAGGCTTTAGTAGTTTCCATTTACTTGTCTATGAACTGTATAGGCAACCAAGTAGTCCTTTACCGCGGACGCGGCTATTCGAATAGATCATGATAACCCTGCAGGGGTGTACTCCTTCATACACGCTCTCACCACTTACCGTCGTTTACACGACATGTACTCGGCAACCTTCAAGCGGAAGCCCAACGTGGGTGTCGGCCACGACCTACCTAATCACCTAAGCCTCCAGTCCAGGTTTATCGCCTATCCAGGTTCCATCCGCAGGGAGTCCGGCCGAGGTTTCCCATACGGCCCCGAACGATGTGAACAGGGTTCCCGAGATACCTAACGGGTATTCGGTACACCGTGCCACGTACCTACCGCATCACAGCCCACCCCTACGGTCAGCGCTGTCCACGGCCTCCAGTAGGCTACAAACACTAGAAACTACTTGCAACTCCTGGACGGAGAACTAGGGTGAATAAGAAGCCGAGAGGGTCCATTGGATTCGGGCCCAATGCATGGTAGTAGCTGATTCTTAAATCACACATACAGATCTCAGTGCTTAAGGTCGGCTTCAATGAAACAACCCACCATGTACTCCTACATGGCCTCTCATCGATACCTTTACCAAATCGTGTTCACCACACCACTCTCATTACCGACATAATCATTTCACTCTAGCCCATCACCCAGATGAACCAGACCTGACACGACTCTAAGCATAGCAGGCATAGCAAGGTAGGAACAACACATACATAGGGCTCAATCAACTCCTACACATGCTAGTGGGTTTCATCTAGTTACTGTGGCAATGACAGGTCATGCAGAGGAAATGGGTTCAACTACCGTAGCACACAGCAGTTTGAATCACGTTGTCTTAATGCAGTAAAAGAGAGCAGGAGCGAGAACATGGGATTGTATCGATATGATCAAATGGTTGGTTGCTTGCCTGATGGTTCGATGCACTGATACGGTTCTTCGTTAGGGTAATCACGGTACTCCTCGGAGGCAGAACCTGTCGCAAAGAACACCGACACACAACCATCACCAAACAATGTGTAACAATATGATGCATGCATGAAACATGGCAATATGAGTGTGTTGGGCTAATGCAACTAAAACCAGAAGGGTTTGAACAAATTTGAATCAAGGATTCAAATTTCAAATTCAAATATGGCCTTTTAAAGTGCTTTTCCTTGTTCTGCTTGAAACATCAATTTAACTTGTTTGATCATGCATGAAAATAGTACAGATGGATAGATTGGATTTTTCTGATCATTTTTCATACATAATTTGTCCAATTTGGAGTTACAGAATAAAAGTTATGAATTTTTGAAGTTTAAATAATATTCTGGAATTTCCTGATTTGAATTAAATCCAGAAATTATAATATTGCACCAGCATGACGTCAGCATGACGTCAGTGGTCAACTGCGGCTGGCTGGGGTCAAACCTGACGTGTGGGGCCCACACGTCAGTGACAGGGGGGTTAAACAGGGTTAGTTTAATCTTAATTAGGGGTTAGTGGCACTGGGGCCCACTGGTCAGTGTCAGGGGGTTAACTAACAGTGGTTAGCGCTAATCCTAATTAGCTACAGGGCTGGGCCCACTTGTCAGGGACTCAGGGGGGTCCTGCCGTGGTCAAAGTGGGTCAAACCCACCGGCGACGTGACGCCAGCGAGGCCCGAGACGGCGGCGCGATGCGGGATCGCGCTACAGGGCACGGGCGAGGCCGTTCTTGGGCCCGTTGGAGAGCTCTTGCTCCCGCGCGTCGAACGGTGGTGGTGGCCGAGCCTGGGGTGGCCGGTACCGTCGACGGCGAGCTCGTGAGCGGCGGCCGGAGTTCGGGTGCGGTCGGAGTCGGCGTTGCAGGGTGTTTGGGGAGGCGTTGGTGCGTGCTGCGTGCTCCGTCATGCTGACGCAATATTCATTTTCTGGAATTTAGTTTATTTTATTATATTCAGAAAATTCCAGAAAATTATATAAACTTCTAAAAATCATAGAAAATTAACCGTAACTCCAAATTAAATAAATTATATATGAAAAATTATCAGAAAAATTCAAGGAATCCATCTGTACCATTTTCATGCATGTTAGAACAACTTATATCTACTGTTTAGCACAAATCAAATAAAGGGCATTTAAATATCCACATATGGAGTTTGAATTTGAATCTTATATTCAAACCAACTCCATTTAATTTGGTTTTAGTTGCATTAGCTCAAAACACATTCATTTTGCCATGTCATGATCATGCATCATATTGTGCATTGCATTGATTGTGTTCCTTTCTGTGTTGCCGGTATTTGTCCCCTCTCGATAGACGTGATATCGATGATGTGATCGTTGACACTGATGAAGACTCAATGTTATCTTCAGAAGTGCCAGGCAAGCAAAACCCCCTTGTTCATTCCGATACAATCCCACTCTCTCGCTCCTGCTCTCTTTTACTGCATTAGGACAACAACGATTCATCTGTTACCTGCTGCGGTAGCTGAACCCCTTTATCCTTTGCATGACGTGTCATTGCCACAGTAAATAGATGAAACCCACTAGCATGAGTAGGAGTTGTTTGAGCCCTGTTGTGCCTACTCATTCATGCTTGTTTGTCACGCCTGCTACTGCTTAGAGTTGAGTCAGGTCTGATTCATCGGGGATGAATCAGAGGTGTGTGAACATGTCCTACTGTGTGTGAGCTAAGTGTGTGAACACGATTCGGTAAAGGTAGCGGTGAGAGGCCATGTAGGAGTACATGGTGGGTTGTCTCATTGCAGCCGTCCTCAGGAACTGAGTTCTGTGTTTGTGATCCATGATTTAGCTACTACCACGCATTGGGCCCGAAACCAATGGACCCTCTCGGCTTCTTGATCACCCTTGTCCTCTGTCCAGGAGTTGCAAGTAGTTTCTGGTGTTTGTAGTATGCTGGAGGCCGTGCGCAGCGCTGACCGTAGGGGTGGGCTGTGATGCGGTAGGCACGTGGCACGGTGTACCGGGCGCCCGTTTGGTGTCTCGGGAACCCTGTTCACATCGTTTGGGGCTGTGAGAGAAACTCCGGCCGGATCTCCTCATGGATGGAACCCGAATAGGCGATAAACCTGGACTAGAGACTTAGGTGATTAGGTAGGTCGTGGCCGACACCCACGTTGGGCTTCCGCTTGAAGGTTGCCGAGTACATGTCGTGTAAACGGCGGTAAGTGGTGAGAGCGTGTGTGAAGAAGTACACCCCTGCAGGGTTAACCTAATCTATTCGAATAGCCGTGTCCGCGGAAAAGGACTTCTGGGTTGCTTATATCAGTTCATAGACAAGTGAAAGTGGATACTCTAAAATATGCAAGATAAGCGTGAGTGCTATGGATGGCGTTCTCGTAGGGAGACGGGAGCGGATCCATAGTGGTGTATTGATATGGTGAATATGTGGACTCGTGTGCGCCACCTCAAAAAAGTTACTCGCAGTCGTAGTTCAGGATAGCCACCGAGTCAAAGCTGGCTTGCTGCAGTTAAGCCCCACCATCCCTTTGTTGATAATGATGCATGCGTAGATAGATCTGATGTAAGTCTTGCTGGGTACATTTGTACTCACGTTTGCCTATTTTATGTTTTGCAGAGAGACTTCGGTCTCACTAGTAGTTTCGCGTGGACTTCGACGTTTAGCTTGATACCTCAGCTACGATCTTGTGCCCTCGGCAGGATCTGATAGATAGTCAGGCTTCTCAGCCTTTTTCATTTATAGATGTCTGTACTCAGACATGATAGCTTCCGTTTGTGCTTTGACTTGTATGCTCTGATTGTTGGGTCATGAGACCCATGATTGTAATATCGCGCTCCTCGGAGCCTATTGAATAAATTACTTGAGTCGTAGAGTCATGTTGTGATGCCATGTTGTATTTGCACATATCGAGCATATTGTGTGTATGTTATTGAAATGCTTGGTATGTGTGGGATCTGACCATCTAGTTGTTTATCTTTAGTAGCCTCTCTTACGGGGAAATGTCTCCTAGTGTTTCCACCGAGCCATGGTAGCTTGCTACTGCTCCGGAACACTTAGGCTGGCCGGCATGTGTCCTTCTTCGTTCCTGTGTCTGTCCCTTCGGGGAAATGCCACGCGATGAATACCGGAGTCCTGTTAGCCCGCTACAGCCCAGTTCACCGGAGTCCTGCTAGCCCAGTGCTACAGCCTGGACTCACTCGCTGATGACCGACACGTTCGATGCTGGGTCATGGATGCCTGTCCCTGTAAGTCTGTGCCGCTTTGGGTTTACGACTAGCCATGTCAGCCCGGACTCCTTATCATATGGATGCTAGCGACACTATCATATACGTATGCCAAAAGGCGCAAACGGTCCCGGGCAAAAGTAAGGCGACACCCGTGGGATTACCGTGCGTGAGGCCGCAAAGTGATATGAGGTGTTACATGCTAGATCGATGTGGCATTGAGTCGGGGTCCTGACAGCCTGCTATGCTTAGAGTCGTGTCAGGTCTGGTTCATCTGGGTGATGGGCTGGAGTGAAATGATTATGTCGGTAGTGAGAGTGGTGTGGTGAACACGATTTGGTAAAGGTATCGATGAAAGGCCATGTAGGAGTACATGGTGGGTTGTTTCATTGAAGCCGACCTTAAGCACTGAGATCTGTATGAGTGATTTAAGAATCAGCTACTACCATGCATTGGGCCCGAAACCAATGGACCCTCTCGGCTTCTTATTCACCCTAGTTCTCCGTCCAGGAGTTGCAAGTAGTTTCTGGTGTTTGTAGCCTACTGGAGGCCGTGGACAGCGCTGACCGTAGGGGTGGGCTGTGATGCGGTAGGTACGTGGCCGGGTGTACCGAATACCCGTTAGGTATCTCGGGAACCCTGTTCACATCGTTCGGGGCCGTATGGGAAACCTCGGCCGGACTCCCTGTGGATGGAACCTGAATAGGCGATAAACCTGGACTGGAGGCTTAGGTGATTAGGTAGGTCGTGGCCGACACCCACGTTGGGCTTCCGCTTGAAGGTTGCCGAGTACATGTCGTGTAAACGACGGTAAGTGGTGAGAGCGTGTATGAAGAAGTACCCCCTGCAGGGTTAACATGATCTATTCGAATAGCCGCGTCCGCGGTAAAGGACTACTTGGTTGCCTATACAGTTCATAGACAAGTAAATGGAAACTGTTAAAAACCTCAAGATAAGTGTGAGTGCCGAGGATGGCTCTTCCGTAGGAAGACGGAGGCGGATCCTCGGTAGTGTATTGAAGTGGTGAGTAGTGGACTCGTGTGCGCAAAACCATTTCAAGTTGGAGTATCGTAGGATAGCCTAGCCAAGAGTCAAAGCTGGCTTGCTGCAATAACTCCACCAACCCTTCTTGATACTATGCATGTATGTAGGATCTGATGTAAGTCTTGCTGAGTACCTTTGTACTCATGTTGCTATAATCTACATTTTTACAGAAGACGCTGCAACCCCTTCTGATGGGTTCTATGTAGACGTTGACATCAACGAGTAGGCTAAAGACCCAGGTGGTGACCCTGAGCTTGTGAAGGACCTTGTAGTATAGCTAGGCTTTCCAAGCCTCTTTTATTTTACTAGTTGTCTGTACTCAGACAAGTTACTTCCGCTGCTGGTTTGTATGACTGTATGACTTGTATGTTGGGTCGTGAGACCCGTACCTTGGTGTATGTTATGTATGGCTCCCTGAGCCTTAAATAAAGTACTTGTGTCGTAGAGTCATGTTGTGATGCTTCGTGGTATTTGCACATATCGAGCATATTGTGTGTATGATTGAAATGCTTGGTATGTGTGGGATCTGACTATCTAGTTGTTTATCTTTAGTAGCCTCTCTTACCGGGAAATGTCTCCTAGTGTTACCGCTGAGCCATGGTAGCTTGCTACTGCTCTGGAATACTTAGGCTGGCCGGCATGTGTCCTTCCTCGTTCCTGTGTCTGTCCCTTCGGGGAAATGTCACGCTTTGAGTACCGGAGTCCTGTTAGCCCGCTACAGCCCGGTTTACCGGAGTCCTGCTAGCCCAGTGCTACAGCCCGGACCCACTTGCTGATGACCGACACGTTCGAAGCTGGGTCATGGATGCCTGTCCCTGTAAGTTTGTGCCACTTTGGGTTTACGACTAGCCATGTCAGCCCGGGCTCTTTATCATATGGATGCTAGCGACACTATCATATACGTGAGCCAAAAGGCGCAAACGGTCCCGGGCAAAGGTAAGGCGACACCCGTGGGAACACCGTGCGTGAGGCCGCAAAGTGATATGAAGTGTTACCGGCTAGATCAATGTGACATCGAGTCGGGGTCCTGACATCAGAGGAGGAACCCGCCTTGCAATGTCGAAGACAATCTACGCGTCGGACTCATCGTCATTGAAGACTGGTTCAGGGGCTACTGAGGGAGTCCTGGATTAGGGGGTATCCGGACAGCCACACTATATCCTTTGGCCGGACTGTTGGACTATGAAGATACAAGATTGAAGACTTCGTCCCGTGTCCGGATGGGACTCTCCTTGGCGTGGAAGGCAAGCTTGGCAATACGGATATATAGATCTCCTTCCTTGTAACCGACTCTGTGTAACCCTAGCCCCCTCCGGTGTCTATATAAACCGGAGGGTTTAGTCCGTAGGACCAACAACAACAATCATACCATAGGCTAGCTTCTAGGGTTTAGCCTCTTCGATCTCGTGGTAGATCAACTCTTGTACTACTCATATTATCAAGAACAATCAAGCAGGACGTAGGGTATTACCTCCATCAAGAGGGCCCGAACCTGGGTAAACATCGTGTCACCCGCCTCCTGTTACCATCCGCCTAGACGCACAGTTCGGGACCCCCTACCCGAGATCCGCCGGTTTTGACACCGACAACAGGAAATGCAGGTACTCCTCCAACACACCACCACATGTGGTCATATCAAGATAACAATCGACTGAAAATAAATAGGTCAATCATTTTTTTAATGAACCGTTCGATCTATAAGGAACGGGCAGATGGCCTTCGTCTACCTCCCGCCAGTCACTGTTGATGATCTTTCTCGAACCGCCAACGACCACCGGCCCAGACCCCTGCCTCCGCCGCCCCGCCCTCCCCTCAACCTCACACCACCGCCATGCTTGGCAACGCCCCCAGGCCATCCCTTTAATCCCGGTCGACCTCCAGATCGGGCGCCAGTAGCTCTAGGCCCTACACGCCCCTAAGATAAACACCAAGGTGCTGCTTCCGTTACGCCGGGGAATGCTTCCGTTAATTGGGAATCAACTGACCAGGAATTGAAATTCAGGGGGGCAACAGACCTCTAGCTAAGGTGAAATAGTATATGAGGAGAAACCTTGTGCATCGCGAGTTACTAGGAACATCTAGTATCAAGAAGAAGCGGTGAACTAGTGTCTTCTTTGGGATGAATACCGTGCAAGCAGACACGTAAGATTTGCACGAATAAGGGAAGAGGAGTACCCTTATCGGTTGCCAGTGTGGTCTCCTCCATATGTCGCGGCGATCTTCTTTTTTCTCCCGGGGGAACCGATGTTTTGGAGAACCGTGGATCCTTGGACAAACCCATGGCCAAATTGTTGACTGTGTTGCCATGGCCGTATATCGGCGAAGGGGAAGCAAATCCGAGGCGGTGAAGGACGGCGTAGCAGGAACAGCTCCGGTGCGGTGGAGGGTGGAAAAGTCAGAGCGGTAGCAATGAGGCGCAAGACAGTGTGGTTGAACTGGCTCGGGTACAGACGGCTCGGCCTTGGCTCCAACTACTAGTCATGGAGGGCATTGCGGTTGAGGTTGCAGTGGACGACGACGTCGGGGTATCGGCTCCGGCGTGATGGAGGAGGGCGGCGTTTGATGGGTGGGATGGGGTGGCGGACGGAGGACGCCGGGGTTTCACGACTGGTGAAGAGGTAGTTTTTGTGCCCACGGAGTATGAATGGGGAATCGAACGGGTGGGCGGGGGGAGGGGGAGAACCATGTTTCGGTCTAGGACGCGCTTGTTTTTGGCTTTTTTGAACAAAAGATAGGACGCGCTTGTTTGAAATTTGGGGAAAGTACAAACTTTGCCCCCTCTTAAATTTCAGACCTACTGCGGGTTGGGGGTAGGATGGTAATCCCAGGTGTCCCAAATAGTGGGCGGGAGCGATTTTGGCCACGCGCATGTGTGCTTAGGCGGCCATTGTGTATGAATGTTTTTCGGAGGCGGTTGCATGGCGTCTAGATGAAGCTACAAACCTACCCGGGTTTAGACCTTTGGACGTCGGGCCGGTAGGTTTCACGGGTTGGAGTCATTAGAAAAGTAATTTCCTTGTACTACCAAACATTGGTCTCACGCGGTTTCGAGCGAGTAGAGGCTCTTTTGTCGCTCCGTTCGAAATTTTGAAACACAAGCATTCATGTTTAGAGTACTCTTGAACTTTGAGGATTGACCTAAATAGACAATGTTAAATTTGACCTTGTATGTTTGAAAACCTCATTAAATTATCCGCTTCTTTTTGAAATTTTGACACTTGAAAATCCTATAACTACGATTATTTTGGAATGGAGGAGCTAAATTTGAATCTATTTTGTACATGACTACATATGCTATTATGTACAAAATCAGAGCAAAGATTGGTGCCCCCATAATTTAGGTATGATTTACAAATGCCATGATATCAAATTCAAATAATTGAATGGGCTTCATGTTAAATTCGATTTTTTTAAACCACCTTAAGTTGAATTCAAATGTATGCTAGTTCATAGGTAGCTATTTATAGTGTTCAGTGTGTAACTTTCGTATGTATAATGTGCTTTACACACACAACATGAACTATACTCACGTTTATATTCGATTGCTAAAGCGATGCATTGTCTGGAGTTCAAAATACTAACTATGTGGATCAATTGTGTCGAATAATAACATAGACATGCTCAAATTCGATAGAATCTAGATGTCTGATGGATCAATGACCGTTCCTTATGCGAACTGCAAATATCATGATCCCATCCTAATATTTGGATATAATTTATATCTTTAATTAATGTGTACAACAATCTTTTACGTGTAGTTTCACTCTCCATCGGTGGTCTCTCACACATGCTCACACACTCTCTCCCGAGGTGTCTTTCTCACACACATGCTCTTGATATAACCCTCCCTCCCTCTCGTAACCATTTACGACTGTTTTGACTAACCTTTATCACAAGCACTCTTCCTCTCGCGAGCATACACACGCACAATCCCCATCGACCCTTTCTATATACATAGACCTGCCTACATGTCTCCTGTACGCACATTATCTTTAGGCATGTCTCTTACGCATTGTCTCACACCTCTCTTCCTAATCGACGATTATGATTCTAGCAGAGCATTATGTAGGATGCCCCTTAAAGTTAGGTTGGATGATAGTAATATAAAGGGGTTACTTTAGTCTGAGAACCTAGGGTTACAAATCCTAGTCGGCTTTTTCAGTGGACACAGAGTCCTTCTTAATTATGCTATCTTTGTCTTGTACGACTAGTAATCCATGGGTCTCCTAAATGCGTCATGGGCCGACCAATGTGGCGTAGTACGGAACCGAACGAAAGGCCTCACCTCGACCCACCAGACCTCATGCGGTGACACACCCTCTGCCCCCACGTCTCGTTATCTTCTCACACCCACACATACCAACACAGACAGCACACACAAAAAAATATTCTCCTGGTGCCTCTATCCACTCCCCCTTGCATATACACACTCAAGGGAATCTCTCGTCGTGATGTCATATTCGTCTCTCTCTCTAGACCAGTCTCATTTCTCGTGCTATCTCTCCCACGCCCCCCACCGGCCCCTCTATCGATGCCTCTCTCGAATACGTAATACACACACATACTTGTCTAGGCCCTGCCAAATGCATCAACTACACATTCACACATGTTACATCACGTACCCCATTGATCTAAAAAGCCCTCTCCACGTTTATTTTGCATACAACATTCCTTTTGAATAAAGTGTGGCCAAAAAAATTATTTTAGAATTTCTACATATATACAACATTACAAAGTTATATGGAGGAGTATGAACGCTAATTTGCATTGCATGGTGCCCACAATGATATTTATTCCACACTATGAATTTGTATATTTTTATACTATATATAAACTTAGTCATAATAAAGAGAAAAGAAGAGCATCTCTCTCTCCATCGCATACCCCCCGCCCCTCTACGCCCCTTTCACGTACGCACACAAACTATCTCCAGGTCCTCTAAAAGTAAGCCCCCAGCACATTCACGCATGTTTCATATTTCTCTCGCGATATATAAAGTGACGATCATTGTATTTGAAGCGAAAGCACGATACGTACATTGGACTTCAGAATCCACTCATTACGGTCACCATTTACGTTTTGTGGTTATTATACAGTCACAGGCTCACCGTACAACTCTGTATTTGCTCAAGACACGACTGGTTGACCAGTTAAACGCTCCATGTGGCACCTCTAGTGTTGCATCACATTATCTCACTACCATCGGGCCCACCTGTTGGCTTGTATCTACTCTACATCTACACTCTTATAAAATATAAAATACACTCTTATAAAAAACAGAGTTGGTGATGATGGTGTGTCTGCCATCCTGCAATATAGGCCGCCCAATTTATATCTGACGGATAGGAAAGAAACTATGACAATTTTGCAAAAAGGTACCCACACACCTCTCCACATTTGCAAATAAGGCCTTCCCTCGTTCATCCTTTTCTCTCACAAGATAAACTAGTCATACAAATGCATCTTGATGTTACGTGCAACGCACGGGCATCTTGCTAGTAAGAATGAAAACAAACGACAAAAAATATTGGACGGTGGTTCGAAGTCATGACCGCGGGCACAACGGACAAGGTGGCCTTGTATTGGTATGCTGAGCCGTCTGTTTTAACACACAGGAGATGGTGTGGTGATTATACACACATGCACGCATGCACACAAACTGCATGCACGCAACACTCACACGAACACATGCACCCACGCATGCACACAACACTCACACGTACACGTGCACCCACGCACGCACGCAACACTCACACGTACACACGCATCCACGCACACACGCAACACTCACATGCACACACACACGCATGCGTGCACACACCAGTACACCACACGACCAACACACACTCTCATGCTCAAGTGCTCAACCTACACGTGCATGCGCACACATCAGGCCCTGACAGACACATACACAACCAGGTGATTCCCGCGCATGGGTTGGAGTCTTGTCGCGCCTGCGTAAATTTGTGTTTATTTGACCTTTTCCCTATGCGAACTGACAGGTGGGACCCACAAGGAATGTGGTCAATTTAACTAGTCAACATGGTGCCATGCAGACTATTTGGCCAGCCAACAGAGTGCAATCCGATGTTGAACCGTGAGCAAGTGACCGCATAATCACCGCAAAATGTATATATTGACCGTAATCAGCTTATTTTGAAGTTCGGTGAACATATTACGCTTTTCTCTCTGTAGGCCCTCCAAAACTACATCTCTACACGTTCTCCCATGTTACATCTAACAACTATGCAATACAGCACTACTACTACACTCTAACACAATAAATCATATGTGTTTTTAGTTTTACTAGATATCATATTGTTACTTAATTATTCAGTTTGCATACATTAAAATTGCCTTTGAAATGTATGGCCAGTATCATATACCGCGCGGGAAAAATCCTGCCCTTTCCTGTTTAATCGGGTTTGTATCGATGGATCGTGCGAAACAACAAAACTATAGTACTATACAGTACAAGTGACAGTTCACTAGGCCGTCATGTCGTGTACTACTCCCTCGTAAGAGTGGAGCGCTCTCTTTCATAAATCTTCTAGTCCCTTTCGCCGACATGTGGGACATCAAGCTACCAGGTCCACATGCCATACCGGAATACAGTGCAGAGCATCGGGGTGAAGCACCCAGTCATGGCGCCGGCATAGTAATGAGCAACGAGGCGTCAAATCACAAAGCTGCACCTTTCCCGCAGTTAAGTTGGAGGGACGAAGTAATAATGCTAAAAAAGAAGTTGGAGGGACGAAGCAACCATCATTTCACTCGTTGCTGAATCCGCTTCTCCCTCATCTTCTTCAAGTTAACCACGTGTTGCTTCTACCATTGTGCTGCCTCATGTGGGATGCGGATTGGCTTGGTAAAGCACTAACATGTGGGACCGCATGTTAGCAAACCGCCAGGACAACATCCTCTAAAAATAAGAAACCTGTCCCGCCATCCGCGCGGCAAAATCACCTCATTTTTACTAATCTTGATTCTATAATTTTTTAGATCAATATAATTGAGATTTGTATAGATAGCACACAGGAGCAAAACCAAGTGGTACGGTTAAGGGCATCCACAATGTGTAGCCAAATGTGGAAATAGCTTTTGGCATCGTGGGAACCATTGTGGACGGTGTTGCTAAAGCCAAAAGGATGGAACCAAAGCTCCCTGATTGATTGAGTGATGGAATATAAAAATGCAACGTCTCTCCTCTTTCTCCCGTGCTTGGACGCATGTACAGTATAGAGCACAGAGTCTACTCCCCTGTCCCTTCTATCACAAATCACAAAGCAGTGAGGCGTAAAATCACAAAGCATGGACGAAGCAACCATCATTTCACTCTTCGCTGACTCCGCTTCTCCATCGTCTTCTTCGAGAAACCATCTCACCGCACTAAGCTGGACGGACGACGCTATTGTGTACAAGTAGTACTAGTACATTTACGCGTCCTTTGGTTCAATGGACTTCCTGGATGAAAATAAGGCGATTGTCTCGGCTTGCAGGCGGCACTTGCGAACGACTTACCGTGGTCTCCCTCAATAGTGTTCTCCGTCGAACGCACTTCACCAAACCACAATGTTCGAGATATCGTCGATGTCACCGCAATGGGGAGGAAGTCAAATATAGTTTATTTTTTTGTACACAAGGCCAATATATCAAAATTACAATTTGCAAAAGGGCACTAACACTAATCGAGGCAAAATTGATGGGGTTTGCCTCGTACTAGCAACCAAGGATTTTAATATCCCCTTCATGCATGCGGAAGTGAGAAGGTTGGTTTGCATGGCGCTGAATTAATCAAGCGGTGAGGAGTGAGATGGTTAGCTCTTTGGGCTTTGGAGAAAAAATACACATTAATAGACACATGAAACGAGGATTTGTATCGATTAATTCCGCGAAGGAAAACCCCGCCTTTCTTTTTTAACACTAGTACTCCTAGTACGTAGTATGTAGTACGTATCCTGTTTGGGTCTAGGCCTTGCATTGCCATACTTCACCACACATTTTTGCCAAGCTTGCCTAAAGTTTTCAAAATGAAAAAGCGATACACTTGCGCACGGCTATCGCGGTCACACCGCACCCTCACACGGTCGCTCCTGCACGCCGTGGTCGCACCGCACCCTCACACAGTTGCTCCTGCACGCCGCAAACCCAACCAAGGGAACACACCCTCACTGACACATGTTGTAGCATGTGAACAAACCAAACTTAGCCATCCTACCATTGTCACATAATTTTCGTTCATAGAGTATGTTTATCCAACCGCATGTTGGGGAGTATCCGTACGGCCCGTGCGGTGGTCTGTTGGGGAAGAAGAAGAGGTGAGGAAGAAGGGTTAGGAGATGTAGGATATTCATCCAATCGCCTAAAATGGTAGACTGACCCAAGTCATGCGACTTGCATAACAATATATGTTTTTACACAGCAAAAGATCCATAAAAACAACAACATAAAGAAAAACTATAACTGCTCGCGGAACGAGATGGCCTTGTCGTCTTTGTCTGCCGACGCGAACCAAGCGGAGCTGCCGACGTGTGTCTCCACACCGTGGTTGTCCTCGGCCTCCAGCTACTCGTTCACGCAGAGCGTGCGGGCGCTCTGAACGGACGAGAGCACCACCCGGTTCAAGTCGTGGACGTCCGGTTCTGCCTGCAGGAGGGCCTCGATGGCAGCTGTAGGTGTCAAAACCGGCGGATCTCGGGTAGGGGGTCCCGAACTATGCGCCTAGGATCGATGGTAACAGGAGACGGGGGACACGATGTTTACCCAGGTTCGGGCCCTCTCTATGGAGGTAATGCCCTACTTCCTGCTTGATTGATCTTGATGAATATGAGTATTACAAGAGTTGATCTACCACGAGATCGTAATGGCTAAACCCTAGAAGTCTAGGCTATATGGGTATGGTAATGAGTATATGTGGTGTCCTTTTTGGACTATCCCCTTCGGTTTATATAGACACCGAGGGGATCTAGGTTTTACATGGAGTCAGTTACATAAGAAGGAATCTTCGGTCGCCAAGCTTGCCTTCCACGCCAAGTAGAGTCCAATCCAGACACGGTGCAGTCTTCGGCCTTCATGTCTTCATAGCCCATCAGTCCGGCCCAAAGGATAACAGGCCGGACGCCCGAGGACCTCCTGGTCGAGGACTCCCTCAGTAGCCCCTGAACCTGGCTTTCAATGACGAGGAGTCCGGCGTGCAGATTGTCTTCGAAATTGCAAGGCGGGTTCCCCTTTCTCCGAACTCCAAGATAGTCTTCGGATGCGATGATAGTATTCGGACCTGTCACATACCACACACAGCCGCGGAGAGAATATATTTTCACACGAGTTCTATCCGCTGACAGCTTTTCACAACACGACATTACATTTGTCCGATCATAATTTCGAACCGATTTTCGTCTGCCGCTCCACGTTTTGAGACGCGGTTGCCATCGGCACGTCTCATCAAAGCGGAGATCGTGTCCCCTTAACGCAGGATTGTCATCAATGCGGGCATGGGTAACCCAACCGTGTCGTTTATACAACCCTTGGGAATAGGCGGGTTTTTAGGACGAGTGGGGAGGCGCTTGATATTCACGGCCTTTATAAGGGGATAAGGACACTCTCCCTTTACCCACACACTTCTTCATCTTCAGTCCTTCCGTCCTCGAGCTCTAGCGCCCAAGCTTTAGCTTTTCCTCGTTCGAGAAGGCACTCCAATCATGTTCGGATCTGGAGCTGGAGTCAAGTGGATGGCCTCCTCCATCGAGAAGAAGGACATCACGGAGCTATGGGAAGCTGGCTATTTAGCCAAGGAGATTGCTCACCGACTCCTGGCAAAAGGGCAAATCGTCCCTACCCCCGAGCCCTATGAGAGGGTTGTGTTTCTCACACACTTCGTCTATGGGCTGGGATTCCCTCTTCATCCATTTGTCCGTGGATTGATGTTTTATTATGGGTTGGACTTCCACGATCTGGCCCCCAACTTTATCCTCAACATCTCCACATTCATAGTTGTGTGCGAAGCCTTTCTCCGCGTCCCACCTCACTTTGGCCAATGGCTGAAGACTTTTAATGTAAAGCCAAAGGTGGTGCGCGGCCAACAGGCCGAGTGTGGAGGTTCCATGGCAGGCAAGATGCCCAATACCACTTGGCCCGAAGGCTCCTTTGTAAAAATGGTGAAGGGATGGCAATCGGGGTGGTTCTATATCACTGAGCCGCGTGACGCCAACTGGGTGGTGGCTCCCAAATTCCGATCCGGAGTCCCTATGCGGCTTAGCTCCTGGCAAAGAGAAGGGCCTAACCTGGGGATCTTTGGAAGAGATCACAGGGCTCCAAACATGCCTCTAGAATATGATAACCTAGAAGATCAAGCTCGTTGATGTGATCCAGGTCATGCTTGTACGTCGAATCCTTCCATGTCAGCGCCAGACCTATTATTTGTGGGAGTTCGATCCGGCCGAGCACCAGACGCTGATAAGGCTTTTCGGCATGACGCACGAAGATATCTAGAAGTTGCTCTTCAAGGGCAGCGAGACGCCGCCACCCTTGACCAAAGATCGCGGGCTCAACTTTAAGCGTCAGGCCAATTCGGTAAGCCCTCAAAGTATAGTCTTTAAGGACATACTTCGAGGAAGGGTACTAAGCCTTCTTATCAATTTCTTTTTCAGGCCTGGGTCGACCTAGCGGGACGGATTAATAGTCTGGCTCCGCTGCCTGAAGACGAAGAAACTCCACTCCTTACGGAGATGCTATTTCCGACGCCTTACGACGTGCCGGAGAAGAAGGTCAAAACCACGGCCAAGGGGACCAGGAGTGGGCTTCGCCGAAGGAGCACCTTGGTCATCTCGTCTGACGATGAGACAGACCCCTCAGCCGCCGATGATGACGACAAGAAGGGAGGCGACTCCCCTCCTGCGAGAGGAAGGGAGAAAAGGGAGGCCTCCACGGAGTAACACGGTGTTTATTATAACCCGGCACGGTTTACATGGTAAACCGGCATCATATATATACAGGAGCTGCTATCTCCTCCAACAGTGTGGGTTTATAAAACTCCGCTTCAAGATTGGCCAAGCCAACTTCACGTCCAACGATGGCAGGTATTATATATCTCAAAATTTGGTCATATACTTAAAAATGTTGGATGGTTTGATTTCATGTATGCAGACATCATATTCCGCCTGACGGTACAACCGCGGTGGCACTTTAAGATTTTTATTGCAGGAAGTACTTTGGAAAGTTCATCACCCAAAGGAAGAGCAAGTTGCAGTAATTATGCACGAAGGCATATCAGCATCAAAAGTATCAGCTAGCCTATTACAAGGCAACACGGTGCCCACAATAAGATCGTTGTTTTTTGCAAGGGAGAAGCAGTTTTAAACCGGCTTCCGATTCAAGCTTGGTCACCAGCCCGGCCTGATGGTTGTGGGTCATCCCGCGCCGCTTCAGCTTCAGTTTCTCTACCCAGCGGCTGGAAATCAACAGTTGTCCAGTCGATTCCCATTAATGCTTGAAAGACAGCTTCATCATGGATCAGCAACGACGGGTCAATATCAGGAGCGTAAGTATGCTTATGGATTGGAGGGATAAGATTTTCCGCTTCATGAATTGGTGCAGCTACTCGCTTGTTTTGATTGTCATATTGGGCTTGATAATGAGACAAGTCTGCTTCTTCAGCCAATTGACAAGCTAGCGGATGCACCTCCTAGTTTATTGCTCGCAGATCTGCTTCACTAACCTCTGACCCGTCTTCCTTCAAGCTAGGATAGCCTTGAGCCGCTTCAATAGGGTCAAAATCCGGCACCCAAGCTTTTGCCCGGATTAAGGCATTGATCGCACCGGTTCGAGCAGTAGATTTCTTCAGCTCTTCAACCTGGGCAGGAAGCACCGACAGTTTCATCAGAGTGTCCTGAATCAAAGTGGGCGCCGGCTTGTTGTGGGATGCAGTACAGATGATCCGTTGTGCACCAGTGTATAGTTGTTCGATCAACGTGTAGGCGGCTTTCAATTTCTTCCGCACATCTGACCCCAAGTGACCAATGCGTGTCCCTGAAATATCACCAAGGGTTAACAAACCGGTAGCTCTGTAAGACGGCAGAATCAATTCAAAAATCAAACTGGCTTACCAAAGATAGCATCGGTCATGGCATGCACGTGCCGCTTTATGCTGGTCAGTTCATCCACCACCGGTTTTAGTGCAGCCTCGGCGTCTTCTGCTCGTTTGGTTAAAGCGGATTTTTCAGTAGCCCAATCCGCCCGCTCCTTCTTGAAATCCTTCTTAAGCTATTCCATGATGCTTAAGGCGCTGATCAACTCCTCTTTTGCTTTTGAGGTTTCAGTCTGTTGGGACTTTAGATTTTCTTGGATATCGGCGATTTGGGTCTCTTTTGTCTTCAGCTCGGCCTGCATACAGACAGTTATATGATTCAGCAAGCAGTGCAAGAATTGAAGCACCAACCACATAACAAGTTATGCACTTGGTGCTTGGGGCCTAATGCCTATTTGATCATCATCTTTCAATTGATTACAAAGTCCCAAGCTCAACACAAGTATTCAACTTGGCACTTGGGGGCTAATGGCTATTTGTTCAAAAAAGTCCTGATGCGGAGATATTAATTACTTAAGTCCCGGTTTAACTACACTAAGTTGAACCGGCCCTTGGGGGCTACATCAGCGAATTTCGAGGCATTAAGATTTATATTAGTAAGTCTCGGTTTGAAAGAAGATTACAAACCGGCCCTTGGGGGCTAGGAGAGTCAGCAAGAATTGAAGCATACAAGCAGGAAAGAGCATATGGAAGTTACCTCATATTTATCTTTCATCATGTTAACCAGACCGGCTTCATAGTCACGACTGGTATATAGCCGGTTCAGATAGCCGGAATGGATGTCTTGGGCATTCGGAGCAGCGTAAGTCGCCAGATCAACATTCCACTTGCCTTTGCCAAAGGCAGCAAATTCTTCCTTGGCAGTATGTTTAGACAAAGCGACAGGATTGCCTGGCTCTGTGCGACCAATGCCAGTAATGACAACCTCATCATCCTTGGCATCACCAGTTTGAACTGGGGCCGTTGGCTTATCAGTAGGCTTTGTTGGATTGGTGGATTTCTCAATCCGGATGGGGCTTGCGGGCTGGTTGACAGGACTTGAGGTATCAATAGGCCTCTCTTCAGCAATAAGATCGTCATCTCGCTGCGGTGGATCATTGGGTATGTCTTCAGGAATAGATGCTTCAAGATCTAGTGTTTTGCCCGGTTCAGGGATGGCATCCTCCTCGGCCGCTTTATCCAGGCGAGTTTTTTTGCTCAGCCTAGGCTTGGCCCTAAAAGGAATAACAAAGTGAAATACAGCATATGTTCCAAGGTGATGTACTGGACATATTAAGATAAGTATGGCTTACCCAAGCACCATTTTGAGCGATGGCAGCTGAGTAGCCGATGACTCGGCAGAGGATGAGTGGGAAGTAACCTGATAATCGGAGTCAGATGGATTAAGAGATTGACGAAAACAGCCCGCTTTAGGACAAGCACTGACAAGCAAATTAGAGACCTCTGAACAGCATTTCTGAACCGGACTGTTCGGTAAATCGGTGGAGGTAACTACCTGGCCGCTGTGCCGGGTTGTGTGGCGAGCTTCGTGCTGTTGGGTCTTCATAAGAAATTTGGGATCCAAGTAAGCAAGAGGATGAGAAAATTTAACTTTCCGATTTGCCTGACGGATTTTTAGTGAAGGCAAAGGTTCTAAATCGGAAGAGAGAATAATTACCTCTGCAGCATCAGCATGGCTGGCTTCGGCATCATCCTGAAAAATATCACCATCAATAAGATGCATGAAAAATAAGCCAAGTGAGTCAAGCCCTACCTCAAGGTCCGGATTATCCACATCATCACCAGGGGCCGGATTAGAGGATGTAGTGGTTCTTTTCCTGTGGGAAGTCTTCTTCATAGCTTTAGTCTTTTGCCGGGTTGATCTTTCCGGTTTGTCTGGTTTTTCTGGTTTCTCCTGCGGCAGTTTCTTGCTCCAAAACGGATCATTGCCCTAGTTACACAGACACTGATATTAAACAATGACCAGATATATCAATAACAGGTTCAGCAAAAAGAAAAATCAAACTCTTACAGCTGGCGGTTTGTTGGTGGCACAGAAGGGAAGCAGGCCGGTTTTAGCATAGATGTGTTCCGGTTCATTCAGCATCTTGTTCACATCCTCTGTGATTTCTTCGTCGGTGAGCTGGATGTTAGCATGTCGCAGTGGGTCATCAACACTGCCAGTATACTCGCACATCAAACCGGAGCGCTAACTAAGGGGTAGTATGCTCCATGATATCCAACAGCGAGCGAGATCAACCCCTGTTAAACCGTTGGCCATAAAGGCTCTGAGCTTGGACAATTGAGGAGCGTATTTGCTTCTCTCCTTGGCAGTCAACCTTTGCGGAAAGGGGTGTGTATTGCTAAGCCGTTCTGGACGAAGGCCAGGCAAAGGGTTTTCACCAGCAGGGGAGGTGTCTTTGCAATAGAACCATGTTTGATTCCACTCTTTGGGGTGGCTATGCAGCTTGGCATGAGGGTATGTGACCTCTTTCCTTTTCTGAATCGCCACACCGCCCAATTCTGTATTGGAACCATCAGAAAACTCAGTACGGCGGTTTAGATGGAAACAGTCTCTGAACAACTCCACTGTGGGCTCCTCTTGAAAGAACGCCTCACATAGCACTTGGAAGTGACACATGTTTGTAACAGAGTTGGGACCAGTGTCTTGTGGGTGGAGTTGAAAATCGGCTAAAACGTCCCGGTAAAATTTAGAACCGGGCGGCTTAAAGCCCCGGGCTAAGTGATCTACGAAAACGACAACCTCTCCTTCTTGAGGTGTGGGAGGGCATTCTTTGCCAGGAGCCCTCCAATGGATGGTATCTTTGCTGCCTAAGGCGCCGATCAGGACTAAATCGTCCAGTTGAGCCTCTGTGACGTGAGAAGGAACCCAGTTGCACTCATATACTTGCTTGGCCATGATGAAATCTACAAGATAGGTGATCCCGGTTCAAAAATGCATTGATTAAGGTACATTGGTATGTGCAATGTTAAACCGGAGACAGATCTATCTAAACCGGAGTTTTATGAAGCAACAACATCTGGCGGTTCAACAAGGGGACTAATGGTATATACCGGTTTGGCAATTTTTTCTACAAAGTTAAACCGCCTGGTCTAAACATTGAAGCAGATGAGTAAGTTTACAGAAACAGATTTCATAAGACTTCTCTACAGCAACGGATCTGAAGCAAGTTCAGAAAATAAGGAAAATATTCAAGGTTCAAAAAAGAACAGTACTGAATCAATGGGCAGAGATACATATAGATCTATGGTCTTGAGGCATGAAACTGAAGGCGGATGCTAAAAACTACCGCTACACAGAGTAAGGATTCACAGATGCATCTAGGAGATATCGTATGAACACGAAACAGGCGATGAACACTAGAAGAACATGAAACCCTAGAGCAGATCTGTGTTGAAAAGAACAAAAGACTTACTGGAGATGAGAAAGACACGGAAGGTTGTCGCGGTGCTCTGGTGCACCCAGGTTGATGCAGCAGCCAAGGTTGATGTAGAGGTTGACGGTGGCGGCGGAGCTCCGAAGCTGGGCGACGCGAGGAAGACGAAGCACAAGGGCACGGAGGGGAAAAAGAAATGACCCTTCGGTCCTATTTATAAGGCAAGGGACAGGAGTCAGGCGCGAAAATCAAGGGACCATGGGTTTGGAAACGAAGATGTCGCCTTAATTGTCGTAGACCTATTAAGGTCCTTTATAACAGGTGATGTCACACCGGTTTACAATGACCAGAGAAGATGACATCACGGCGGTTCAACAAACTACAAGAAGATATTGAAGATGAAGATTTTTGCTAAAGGATTGACATGAACATGTTCAAATCAATCTGGGGCCTAATGTTGGGGATATCACTACTGGGCGTAAACCGGCCTATCTGGGCCGGGTTAACTTCATTAGTAGTTAAGTATGTTAAAGCCCAAGAAGGCAGATGAGGGCTCAAGGCCCATAGTCGGTTCAAGGCATGTAGCCGTAAACCGGCGTTGGTATTTAACTTGTATTGTAAGTTAGGAATAAGTAGAGACCAAACCGGACACATCTATGAGCCGGTACTGTGACTCTGTGAACTGACGGGCATCACCCGTGTATATAAGGGGACGACCCGGCGGTGGTTCAAGGACAACAGACAACAACTCGAGACATAGGCGCAGCTTGTTTGCTCCCTAGTCATCGAAACCCCATCAATTCCATCACAACTAGACGTAGGCTTTTACCTTCATCGAAGGGGCCGAAGTAGTATAAACTCTCTTGCATCCCTGTGTCCGCTTTAACCCCTTCAAGATAACCTGTCGCGATGGCTCCACGACTAAGTCCTTTCTCTAGGACATCTGCCGTGACAAAACCACGACAAGTTTGGAGGCGGAGGCGCCCAAGAGGGGGAGAGGCTCCCTCGCGGATAACTCCGTGTGGGATGTTGATAGCAGTCTGGAGCGACCTCGTCGGACCAAGCCTCGGGCTGCCTCGTGAGTACCAGAAAAAACATCTGGCCTTCTCGGTTTGTAATATTGACGCATCTTAAACATTGTCATTGCAGTCCAGAACGCGATGGCTCCCCGTGATACTCGTCGGAGGATTCGCGGGACTCGAAGGAGATGGCTAGCATGTCTCCGCCACCTGCTCATTCCGTCTCACCCAAGGGTGATGATGAGATGGTGTCCAAAAAGACTTTCCTAGGACGGGGGAGATTCCAGAGACCATCGGGGTGACGTCCCAGGATGACTCCTCGGCCGCCGGACATACGGGGGAAAAAGTCCCCACGGGGACTGGTGACGGGGCCCGAGTTCCCTTCGGGCCTCAGCCGGATACCATTCTGGAGATCTGCACGGCTCTGGGGTCCAGCGAACGGCATTCCCCTCAAGGAGGGAATGTGCCTGTTCCAACGGTGACCTCTGTCCAACCAGAGGCATCGGATAATCTGTTGGAGGCGCTACGAGGCGCCTCTATTGTGGATGAACACCGCGCCCTGATGGGCACGGTAATAGAGAAGGTCCAGTTTGCAAAAAGCAGACTGACCGAAGCCGGCACTAGCCTTCTATCGGGCTTTGAGGTAAGTAATGTGTTTGTAGGAAGAATATCACAATATAGACAGTAGCCCCTGGTGCTTTGTTTGGTGTTCGGGAAGAAAAAGCCGAACGGAGGATCAAAAAGAAATATCGCAGGAGTCTAACATAAGTTGTCTATGTGAATATGCAGGTATCGCTACAGGCTGCTACTGCTCATGCTGCGGAGGTCTCCGGACTAAAGTGGAAATTGGGGCGGGCCGAGGAAGAGCTCGGCCTCGTAAAGAAGCGGCTGGAGGATAGCCAAGGTATGTATTAACCTGCGGGTACCTTTTAAGAAAAAATGAATAGTCCATCCAGATTGAGTTGTCATGAACTTTATTAGGGGCCACGACCAAGGTGGCAGCCCTCAAGAAGGCGTTAGCCGTGGCCGAGGACAAAGCGGCCAAGGAACGCGCCGCACGCGAGAAGCACGAGGCCCAGGTTGGCGAGGCGCAGCAACAGCTCCAAGGCGCGATCGAGAGATTTGAGTCCTTGGAGCACGATTGTAAGGCGCAAGAGTCCGAACTGGCAAGGCCCGCCAGAGCGTGCAGGATGCACGAGCCGAAGCCCAGAGCGCCCTCCAGGAAATCCAGGCCGCCAAGAAGATTATGGCGGTTAAGTTTTTCACCATGCATAGCAAGTGTGTAGAAGAAACGTTCCTTGTACTTATCCTGAATTTGGATTTTCCAGGGGCATTTACAGATCTGCCGCACAGTGTGTCAAATGTTGCCGAGCATTATAGAGCCGAAGAGGAGATGTCTATGGAGAAGCTATTCTGGTCCCAATATCTGGGATCCAAACATCCGGTGTCCTTCAGCGACCAGCTAAAGCAGTTGGTCGAGCTGCATAGGTTGGCAGAGCTAGCCATGAAGGACCTGATAGTCCGGCTGTGGCCTGCCGATCCTATACCCAGCAGCTACTTCGGGCTTGTGCAACGGCTTGTGAGTGCCTGTCCGCGGCTTGAAGCTGTGAAGCGGTCGGTCTGTATTGAAGGTGCCCGTATGGCCTTTGCCCGCGTTAAGACGCATTGGGCGAAGCTGGATGCCAAGAAGCTAATGACCGAGGGGCCGCCGGAGGCAAGGAGCATCGTCGGCCCGAGCACTATTTTGATTATGTCCTGGAGGGGTCCCACCTTGTGGCGGAGCAATGTTCGAAGGATATAATATTCCCATGAGAACATGTGTATTACCTTGCCCTGTAATATGGAAAAATGGTGTTATGTAGTACAATGTTTATGATTTAAATTTACCTCCTATGCGGCCATTTATTAACTCTAAGGGTTGACCAGTCGTCGGCTTCTGCCCCCATGTAGATAGTACAGGGGTGTTAGGGATAAATCTAAACACTCTTTACTCCACATTCTGGTCCTTAAAGGAGGTGTTTAGCGCAACGAACAAGGCAATCAGACTATGCGGCCTTTACCGCCCTCACTTAGCAATAGGAGTTTGACAATTAAGAAAGTTGGCGAAGCCCCTGGTATTTGGAAGACCGAACTAGGGGCGCTATGCACGCCTAATCAGGGGAACCGATTCTTCACAAGAAGCGGAAAAGAATCTCTAACGATTTGGAACCTCTCGAACAGCTGACCAGCTCTCGCCACATCATGACAGTCAGTTTTCGGCTTTCTCTATTGAGGTGCTCATCCGGAAGAACCGGGACACAATCACAGTAGTTCTCCCTTTACTACCCTAGCCAATATAGCGGAACGTAAGGTAGTAAGCACAGGAGCCGGGAAACCCAACTATTGACCAAAGACATGATTCGGAGCCGATGCATATAATGCTATAAGTTCGGGGTGCCGAACTATACTGAAAAAGTGTTCGGACTTTTATTGTCGTAATGCGGGGTGTAATGAAGCCCCTGGCGCAGTAATACGTACCATGGTGTACGTGTGCAATAAGTAATATATACAGAGGCGAGAAAACAGGAAAATTAGGTAATAAGCTGACACCACCATTCATTCACCATTGTGATGTAACTAGTACATCAAGGCGTACTTTGTACAAGTAGTGCGATAAGCAAGTAGGGCTATTTAGCATGTCGTAACCAAGGGCGAGCTGCGTGCGGGTATGAAAAGCAAGTATGGCAATCATTTAGTAGAGACCACCTGGGGATTCCCTTGTAAGCCAGAGCTCCTTGCCCCCTTGGTGTGTTCTGCAAGTGGGTTGTCCGCATAGACCTCCAAAAGAGAAGAAAACTTGTAAAAAAGAAAAAGTAAAAGTGTGCGAATCCTAGGGTCGGTCGAGCCGTACAGTGGACCGCGAACGAGTTATGCTTCCGTCAATTCCCATGGGGTTTTGAGTGCATAGTTTATGTACGCGCGGTGTTAGTGCCATTGCCACATCGGGGTTGGGACGGAGGTCAAATTGCTAATTCGACTCTTAACGAGCCGAGCTGTCCTACTGCAGTGTGGTCTGGACCCTCTTGATGATGTCTAGGGGCTCGGCAGCCGGATTATAATGCTGCTTGAGAAGGCCGCTCTGTACTTCTGCCGCTAGGGCAGCAGTGTGCTCCTCTGTACGAAGGGAGCGTTCCGTGTTTCCATTTACTGTAATGTTGCCACATGGGCCGGGCATCTTGAGCTTGAGATAAGCGTAATGTGGCACCGCATTGAATCTAGCGAATGCGGTTCGTCCGAGCAGGGCGTGATAGCCGCTGCAAAATGGGATGATATCGAAGATTAGTTCTTCGCTTCGGAAGTTATCCGGGGAACCGAATACTACCTCCAGCGTTATTGAGCCCGTACAATGGGTCTCTACGCCTGGTATGACTCCTTTAAATATAGTCTTCGTGGGCTTGACCCATGAGGGGTCGATGCTCATTTTACGTACTGTATCCTAATAGAGCAGGTTGAGGCTGCTACCGCCGTCCATTAGGACTCGTGTCAGGTGAAATCCGTCGATGATTGGGTCGAGGACCAGTGCAGCTGAACCGCCGTGGCGAATGCTGGTTGGATGATCTCGGCGGTCAAAGGTGATCGGAAAGGACAATCACAGATTGAATTTCGGGGAGACTGGCTCTAACACATAGACGTCCCTAAGTGCGTGCTTGCGCTCCCTTTTGGGGATATGTGTAGCGTAGATTATGTTCACCGTTTTGACTTGAGGGGGAAATTTCTTTTGCTCCCTAGTGTTCGGTTGCCGGGGCTCCTCGTCATCGTCATCGCTCTGAGATTCTCCTTCCTTGTTTCTGTTGTTGATGTTGCTGGCTTGTTTAAAGACCCGGCAACCTCTGTTAGTATGGTTGGCCGGTTTGTCTGGGGTGCCATGTATCTGGCAAGGACGATCGAGTATACGGTCCAAGATGGATGGTCCTCCGCTGCTCCCTTTATAGGGCTCCTTTCGCTGGCCAGACTTGGAGCCACTGGATCTGGCGTGAACTGTAGTGTCATCGGCGTTATCGCCATTGTCTCGGTGTTTGTGTCTGTTGCGCCGGAGCTTGTCGGTGCTATTTTTGGCCTTGGAGGGGCCTGTTTCGTTGGCTGTGTTTGTACTGCGAGCCAGCCAACTATCCTCTCCCACGCAAAGGCGGGTCATAAGTGTCGTGAGGGCTGCCATGGATCTCGGCTTTTCCTGGCCGAGGTGGCGGGCAAGACATTTGTCCCGGATACTATGCTTAAAGGCCGCTAGGGCTTCAGCGTCCGAACAGTTAACGATCTGGTTCTTTTTGGTTAGGAACCTAGTCTAGAATTTTCTGGCTGATTCTCCAGATTGTTGAACTATGTGGCTTAAGTCATCGACATCGGGTGGCCAGACATATGTGCCCTCGAAGTTGTCGAGGAAGGCCTCTTCCAAGTCCTCCCAGCTGCCGATGGAGTTCTCAAGCAGACTATTTAGCTAGTGTCGAGCTAGTCCTTTGAGCTTTAATGGGAGGTATTTGATGGCACGGAGGTCATCTCCTTGGGCCATGTGTATGTAAAGAATAAAATCTTCGATCCACACTGCAGGGTCGGTTGTTCCGTCGTATGATTCAATATTGACAGGTTTGAACCCCTCAGGGAATTCATGATCCAGCACCTCGTCTGTGAAGCAGAGAGGGTGTGTGGCGCCTCTATAGCGGGCCGCATCACGGCGTATCTGTTGGGGAACATAGTAATTTCAAAAAAAATCCTATGCACACACAAGATCATGGTGATGCATAGCAACGAGAGGGGAGAGTGTGATCTAAGTACCCTCGTAGACCGACAGCGGAAGCGTTATGACAACGCGGTTGATGTAGTCGTATGTCTTCACGGCCCGACCGATCAAGCACCGAAACTACGACACCTCTGAGTTTTAGCACACGTTCAGCTCGATGACGATCCCCGGACTCCGATCCAGCAAAGTGTCAGGGAAGAGCTCCGTCAGCACGACGGCGTGGTGACGATCTTGATGTTCTACCGTCGCAGGGCTTCGCCTAAGCACCGCTACAATATTATCGAGGAGTATGGTGGAAGGGGGCACCGCACACGGCTAAGAAAACGATCATGTGGATCAACTTGTGTGTCTAGGGGTGCCCCCTGCCCCCGTATATAAAGGAGCAAGGGGAGGAGGCCGGCCGTCCCTAGGGCGCGCCAAGGAGGAGTCCTCCTCCTCCTAGTAGGAGTAGGACTCCCCTCTTTCCTACTCCTACTAGGAGGGGGAAAGGAAGGGGGAGAGGGAGAAGGAAAGGGGGGCGCCCCCCCCCTCTCCTAGTCCAATTCGGACTAGAGGGGGAGGGGGCGCGCGGCCCACCCTGGTCGCCCCTCTCTCTCTCTCCACTAGGGCCCATGAGGCCCATTACTTCTCCCGAGGGGGTTCCGGTAACCCTCCGGCACTCCGGTTTTCTCCGAAATCATCCGGAACACTTCCGGTGTCCGAACATAGCCGTCCAACATATCAATCTTTATGTCTCGACCATTTTGAGACTCCTCGTCATGTCCGTGATCACATCCGGGACTCCGAACTAACTTCGGTACATCAAAACTCATAAACTCATAATATAACTGTCATCGAAACCTTAAGCGTGCGGACCCTACGGGTTCGAGAACAATGTAGACATGACCGAGACATGTATCCGGTCAATAACCAATAGCGGAACCTGGATGCTCATGTTGGCTCCCACATATTCTACGAAGATCTTTATCGGTCAGACCGCATAACAACATACATTGTTCCCTTTGTCATCGGTATGTTACTTGCCCGTGATTCGATCGTCGGTATCTCAATACCTAGTTCAATCTCGTTACCGGCAAGTCTCTTTACTCGTTTCATAATACATCATCTCGCAACTAACTCATTAGTTGCAATGCTTGCAAGGCTTATGTGATGTGCATTACCGAGAGGGCCCAGAGATACCTCTCCGACAATCGGAGTGACAAATCCTAATCTCGAAATATGCCAACCCAACATTTACCTTTGGAGACACCTGTAGAGATCCTTTATAATCACCTAGTTACGTTGTGGCGTTTGGTAGCACACAAAGTGTTCCTCCGACAAACGGGAGTTGCATAATCTCATAGTTATATGAACATGTATAAGTCATGAAGGAAGCAATAGCAACATACTAAACGATCGGGTGCTAAGCTAATGGAATGGGTCATGTCAATCACATAATTCTCCTAATAATGTGATCCCGTTAATCAAATGACAACGCATGTCTATGGTTAGGAAACATAACCATCTTTGATTAACGAGCTAGTCAAGTAGAGGCATACTAGTGACGTTTAGTTTGTCTATGTATTCGCACAAGTATTATGTTTCCGGATAATACAATTCTAGCATGAATAATAAACATTTATCATGATATAAGGAAATAAAATAATAACATTATTATTGCCTCTAGGGCATATTTCCTTCAGTCTCCCACTTGCACTAGAGTCAATAATCTAGATTACACAGTAATGATTCTAACACCCATGGAGCTTTGGTGTTGATCATGTTTTGCTCGTGGAAGAGGCTTAGTCAATGGGTCTGCAACATTCAGATCCGTATGTATCTTGCAAATCTCTATGTCTCCCACCTGGACTAGATCCCGGATGGAATTGAAGCGGCTCTTGATGTGCTTGGTTCTCTTGTGAAATCTGGATTCCTTTGCCAAGGCAATTGCACAAGTATTGTCACAAAAGATTTTCATTGGACCCGATGCACTAGGTATGACACCTAGATCGGATATGAAATCCTTCATCCAGACTCCTTCGTTTGCTGCTTCCGAAGCAGCTATGTACTCCGCTTCACATGTAGATCCCGCCACAACGCTCTGTTTAGAACTGCACCAACTGACAGCTCCACCGTTTAATGTAAACACGTATCCGGTTTGCGATTTAGAATCGTCCGGATCAGTGTCAAAGCTTGCATCAACGTAACCATTTACGATGAGCTCTTTGTCACCTCCATATATGAGAAACATATCCTTAGTCCTTTTCTGCTATTTCAGGATGCTATTGACCGCTGTCCAGTGATCCACTCCTGGATTACTTTGGTACCTCCCTGCTAGACTTATAGTAATACACACATCAGGTCTGGTACACAGCATTGCATACATCATAGAGCCTATGGCTGAAGCATAGCTAACATCTTTCATTTTCTCTCTATCTTCTGCATTGGTCGGGCATTGAGTCTTACTCAATTTTACACCTTGTAACACAGGCAAGAATCCTTTCTTTGCTTGATCCATTTTGAACTTCTTCAAAATTTTGTCAAGGTATGTGCTTTGTGAAAGTCCAATTAAGCGTCTTGATCTATCTTTATAGATCTTAATGCCCAATATGTAAGCAGCTTCACCGAGGTCTTTCATTGAAAAACTCTTATTCAAGTATCCCTTTATGCTATCCAGAAATTCTATATCATTTCCGATTAGTAATATGTCATCTACATATAATATCAGAAATGCTACAGAGCTCCCACTCACTTTCTTGTAAATACAGGCTTCTCCAAAGTCTGTACAAAACCAAATGCTTTGATCACACTATCAAAGCGTTTATTCCAACTCCGAGAGGCTTGCACCAGTCCATAAATGGATCGCTGGAGCTTGCACACTTTGTTAGCTCCCTTTGGATCGACAAAACCTTCCGGCTGCATCATATACAACTCTTCTTCCAGAAATCCATTCAAGAATGCAGTTTTGACATCCATCTGCCATATTTCATAATCATACAATGCGGCAATTGCTAACATGATTCGGACAGACTTAAGCATCGCTACGGGTGAGAAGGTCTCATCGTAGTCAATCCCTTGAACTTGTCGAAAACCTTTTGCGACAAGTCGAGCTTTGTAGACAGTAATATTACCGTCAGCGTCAGTCTTCTTCTTGAAGATCCATTTATTCTCAATTGCTTGCCAATCTTTGGGCAAGTCAACCAAAGTCCACACTTTGTTCTCATACATGGATCCCATCTCAGATTTCATGGCTTCAAGCCATTTTGCGGAATCTGGGCTCACCATCGCTTCTCCATAGTTCATAGGTTCATCATGATCTAGTAGCATGACTTCCAGAATAGGATTACCATACCACTCTGGTGCAGATCTTACTCTGGTTGATCTACAAGGTTCAGTAGTATCTTGTTCTGAAGTTTCATGATCATCATCATTAGTTTCCTCACTAATTGGTGTAGGTGTCACAGAAACTGGTTTCTGTGATGTACTACTTTCCAATAAGGGAGCAGGTACAGTTACCTCATCAAGTTCTACTTTCCTCCCACTCACTTCTTTCGAGAGAAACTCCTTATCTAGAAAGTTTCCGAATTTAGCAACAAAAGTCTTGCCTTCGGATCTGTGATAGAAGGTGTATCCAATAGTTTCCTTTGGATATCCTATGAAGACACATTTCTCCGATTTGGGTTCGAGCTTATCAGCTTGAAGCTTTTTCACATAAGCATCGCAGCCCCAAACTTTCAGAAACGACAACTTTGGTTTCTTGCCAAACCACAGTTCATAAGGCGTCGTCTCAACGGATTTTGATGGTGCCCCATTTAACATGAATGCGGCTGTCTCTAGAGCATAACCCCAAAACGATAGCGGTAAATCAGTAAGAGACATCATAGATCGCACCATATCAAGTAAAGTACGATTACGACGTTCGGACACACCATGACGCTGTGGTGTTCTGTGTGGCGTGAGTTGCGAAACTATTCCGCATTGTTTCAAATGTACACCAAACTCGTAACTCATATGTTCTCCTCCATGATCAGATCGTAGGAATTTTATTTTCTTGTTACGATGATTTTCAACTTCACTCGGAAATTCTTTGAACTTTTCAAATGTTTCAGGCTTATGTTTCATTAAGTAGATATACCCATATCTACTTAAGTCATCTGTGAAAGTGAGAAAATAACGATATCCGCCACAAGCCTCAACATTCATTAGACCACATACATCTGTATGTATGATTTCCAACAAATCTGTTGCTCTCTCCATAGTACCGGAGAATGGTGTTTTTGTCATCTTACCCATAAGGCACGGTTCGCAAGTACCAAGTGATTCATAATCAAGTGATTCCAAAAGTCCATCAGTATGGAGTTTCTTCATGCGCTTTATACCGATATGACCTAAACGGCAGTGCCACAAATAAGTTGCACTATCATTATCAACTCTGCATCTTTTGGCTCCAACATTATGAATATGTGTGTCACTACTATCGAGATTTAATAAGAATAGACCATTCTTCATGGGTGCATGACCATAAAAGATATTACTCATATAAATAGAACAACCATTATTCTCTGATTTAAATGAATAACCGTCTCGCGTTAAACAAGATCCAGATATAATGTTCATGCTCAACGCTGGCACCAAATAACAATTATTTAGGTCTAATACTAATCCCGAAGGTAGATGTAGAGGTAGCGTGCCGATCGCGATCATATCGACTTTGGAACCATTTCCCACATGCATCGTCACCTCGTCCTTAGCCAATCTTCGCTTAATCCGTAGTCCCTGTTTCGAGTTGCAAATGTTAGCAACAGAACCAGTATCAAATACCCAGGTGCTACTGCGAGCATTAGTAAGGTACACATCAATAACGTGTATATCGCATATACCTTTGTTCACCTTGCCATCCTTCTTATCCGCCAAATACTTGGGGCAGTTCTGCTTCCAGTGACCAGTCTGCTTGCAGTAGAAGCACTCAGTTTCAGGCTTAGGTCCAGATTTGGGTTTCTTCTCTTGAGCAGCAACTTGCTTGCTGTTCTTTTTGAAGTTCCCCTTCTTCTTCCCTTTGCCCTTTTTCTTGAAACTAGTGGTATTGTTGACCATCAACACTTGATGCTCCTTCTTGATTTCTACCTCCGCAGCTTTCAGCATTCCGAAGAGCTCAGGAATAGTTTTATTCATCCCTTGCATATTATAGTTCATCACGAAGCTCTTGTAGCTAGGTGGCAGTGATTGGAGAATTATGTCAATGACACAATCATGTGGAAGATTAACTCCCAATTGAATCAAGTGATTATTATACCCAGACATTTTGAGTATATGCTCACTGATAGAACTGTTCTCCTCCATCTTGCAGCTATAGAACTTATTGGAGACTTCATATCTCTCAATCCGGGCATTTGCTTGAAATATTAACTTCAACTCCTGGAACATCTCATATGCTCCATGACGTTCAAAACGTCGTTGAAGTCCCGATTCTAAGCCGTAAAGCATGGCACACTGAACTATCAATTAGTCATCAGCTTTGCTCTGCCAGACGTTCATAACATCCGGTGTTGCTCCAGCAGCAGGCCTCGCACCCAGCGGTGCTTCTAGGACATAATTCTTCTGTGTAGCAATGAGGATAATCCTCAAGTTATGGACCCAGTCCGTGTAATTGCTACCATCATCTTTCAACTTTGCTTTCTCAAGGAACGCATTAAAATTCAACGGAACAACAGCACGGGCCATCTATCTACAATCAAACATAAACAAGCAAGATACTATCAGGTACTAAGTTCATGATAAATTTAAGTTCAATTAATCATATTACTAAAGAACTCCCACTTAGATAGACATCCCTCTAATCCTCTAAGTGATTACGTGATCCAAATCAACTAAACCATGTCCGATCATCACGTGAGATGGAGTAGTTTCATTGGTGAACATCACTATGTTGATCATATCTACTATATGATTCACGCTCGACCTTTCAGTCTCCGTGTTCCGAGGCCATATCCGTATATGCTTGGCTCGTCAAGTATAACCTGAGTATTCTGTGTGTGCAACTGTTTTGCACCTATTGTATTTGAACGTAGAGCCTATCACACCCGATCATCACGTGGTGTCTCAGCACAAAGAACTTTCGCAACGGTGCATACTCAGGGAGAACACTTCTTGATAATTAGTGAGAGATCATCTTAAAATGCTACCGTCAAACAAAGCAAGATAAGATGCATAAAAGATAAACATCACATGCAATCAATATAAGTGATATGATATGGCCATCATCATCTTGTGCTTGTGATCTCCATCTTCGAAGCACCGTCATGATCACCATTGTCACCGGCGCGACACCTTGATCATCATCGTAGCATCGTTGTCGTCTCGCCAATCTTATGCTTCCATGACTATCGCTACTGCTTAGTGATAAAGTAAAGCATTACAGCGCAATTGCATTGCATACAATAAAGCGACAACCATATGGCTCCTGCCAGTTGCCGATAACTCGGTTACAAAACATGATCATCTCATACAATGAAATTTAGCATCATGTCTTGACCATATCACATCACAACATGCCCTGCAAAAACAAGTTAGACATCTTCTACTTTGTTGTTTGCAAGTTTTACGTGGCTTCTACGGGCTAAAGAAAGAACCAATCTTACCTAGGCATCAAAAACACAACGATAGTTTGTCAAGTTGGTGTTGTTTTAACCTTCGCAAGGACCGGGCGTAGCCACACTCGGTTCAACTAAAGTTGGAGAAGCTGACACCCGCCAGCCACCTGTGTGCAAAGCACGTCGGTAGAACCAGTCTCGCGTAAGCGTACGCGTAATGTCGGTCCGGGCCACTTCATCCAACAATACCGCCGAACCAAAGTATGACATGCTGGTAAGCAGGATGACTTATATTGCCCACAACTCACTTGTGTTCTACTCGTGCATATAACATCAACACATAAAACCTGGCTCTGATTCCACTGTTGGGGAACGTAGTAATTTCAAAAAAATTCCTACGCACACGCAAGATAATGGTGATGCATAGCAATGAGAGGGGAGAGTGTGATCTACGTACCCTCGTAGACCGACAGCGGAAGCGTTATGACAACACGGTTGATGTAGTCGTACGTCTTCACGGCCCGACTGATCAAGCACCGAAACTACGGCACCTCCGAGTTTTAGCACACGTTCAGCTCGATGACAATCCCCGGACTCCGATCCAGCAAAGTGTCGGGGAAGAGTTCCGTCAGCACGACGGCGTGGTGGCGATCTTGATGTTCTACCGTCGCAGGGCTTCGCCTAAGCACCGCTACAATATTATCGAGGAGTATGGTGGAAGGGGGCACCGCACACGGCTAAGAAAACGATCATGTGGATCAACTTGTGTGTCTAGGGGTGCCCCCTGCCCCCGTATATAAAGGAGCAAGGGGAGGAGGCCGGCCGGCCCTAGGGCGCGCCAAGGAGGAGGAGTCCTCCTCCTAGTAGGAGTAGGACTCCCCTCTTTCCTACTCCTACTAGGAGGGGAAAGGAAGGGGAGAGGGAGAAGGAAAGGGGGGCGCCCCCCCCCTCTCCTAGTCCAATTTGGACCAAAGAGGGAGGGGGCGTGCGGCCCACCCTGGCCTCCCCTATCTCTCCACTAGGGCCCATGAGGCCCATTACTTCTCCCGGGGGGGTTCCGGTAACCCTCCGGCACTCCGGTTTTCTCCGAAATCATCCGAAACACTTCCGGTGTCCGAACATAGCCGTCCAACATATCAATCTTTATGTCTCGACCATTTTGAGACTCCTCATCATGTCCGTGATCACATCCGGGACTCCGAACTAACTTCGGTACATCAAAACTCATAAACTCATAATATAACTGTCATCGAAACCTTAAGCGTGCGGACCCTACGGGTTCGAGAACAATGTAGACATGACCGAGACATGTATCCGGTCAATAACCAATAGCGGAACCTGGATGCTCATATTGGCTCCCACATATTCTACGAAGATCTTTATCGGTCAGACCGCATAACAACACACGTTGTTCCCTTTGTCATCGGTATGTTACTTGCCCAAGATTCGATCGTCGGTATCTCAATACCTAGTTCAATCTCGTTACCGGCAAGTCTCTTTACTCGTTTCGTAATACATCATCTCGCAACTAACTCATTAGTTGCAATGCTTGCAAGGCTTATGTGATGTGCATTACCGAGAGGGCCCAGAGATACCTCTCCGACAATCGGAGTGACAAATCCTAATCTCGAAATATGCCAACCCAACATTTACCTTTGGAGACACCTGTAGAGCTCCTTTATAATCACCTAGTTACGTAGTGACATTTGGTAGCACACAAAGTGTTCCTCTGACAAACGGGAGTTGCATAATCTCATAGTTATAGGAACATGTATAAGTCATGAAGAAAGCAATAGCAACATACTAAACGATCGGGTGCTAAGCTAATGGAATGGGTCATGTCAATCACATCATTCTCCTAATAATGTGATCCCGTTAATCAAATGACAACACATGTCTATGGTTAGGAAACATAACCATCTTTGATTAACGAGCTAGTCAAGTAGAGGCATACTAGTGACGTTTAGTTTGTCTATGTATTCACACAAGTATTATGTTTCTGGATAATACAATTCTAGCATGAATAATAAACATTTATCATGGTATAAGGAAATAAAAATAATAACATTATTATTGCCTCTAGGGCATATTTCCTTGAGTATCTCCGATGACGTCCGAGGGAGTCCTGGATTAGGGGGTCTCCGGACGGCCGGACTATATCCTTTGGCCGGACTGTTGGACTATGAAGATACAAGATTGAAGACTTCGTCCCGTATCCGAATGGGACTCTACTTGGCGTGGAAGGCAAGCTAGGCAATACGGATATGTATGTCTCCTCCTTTGTAACCGACCTTGTGTAACCCTAGCCCCCTCCGGTGTCTATATAAACCAGAGGGTTTTAGTCCATAGGACAACAGACAATCATACCATAGGCTAGCTTCTAGGGTTTAGCCTCTCCGATCTCGTGGTAGATCAACTCTTGTACTACTCATATTATCAAGAATAATCAAGAAGGACGTATGGTTTTACCTCCATCAAGAGGGCCCGAACCTGGGTAAAACATCGTGTCCCCTGCCTCCTGTTACCATCCGCCTTAGACGCACATTTCGGTACCCCCTACCCGAGATCCGCTGGTTTTGACACCGACATTGGTGCTTTCATTGAGAGTTCCTCTGTGTTGTCTCCGTTAGGCTTGATGGCTCCTACGATCATCGATAGCGATGCAGTCCAGGGTGAGACTTTTCTCCCCGGTCAGATCTTCGTATTCGGCGGCTTCGCACTGCGGGCCAACCCGCTTGGCCATCTGGAGCAGATCGAGAGTTACGCCCCTGGCCATCATGTCTGGTTTGGAAGCTTAAACTACACGGCCGATATTCGTGGAGACTTGATCTTCGACGGATTCGAGCCCCTGCTTAATGCGCCACATGGTCACGATGAGCATGATTTAGCTCTGCCATCGGATAGTGTCCAGGAGATCGCGCCGGCAACCGCTCCGACCCTCAATTCGGAGCCAGTTGCGCCATCCTTGGGCGGGTGGATAGACCCCGCCACGGAGGCTGCACTCTCATCGGCGATCGAGCCGAGTATCGACCTTACTCTTCATGAGAGACGTGATGCTGAACTACCGGATTCCTCCCCGGCCACAGACTCCGAATCGCCTGCGCCCGTGCCTATCCAATCTGATTGGGCGCCGGTCATGGAGTTTACCTCCGCGGATATTTTTCAGCACTCGCCCTTCGGCGACATACTGAAGTCATCAAGGTATCTCTCCTTGTCAGGAGAATCCTGGCCGAACTATGTCCGGCAGGATCAGGATGTGGATGACAAAGAAATTCGCCACCCACCCACCACCCACTTAGTAGCCATTGTCGACGACTTAACCGACATGCTCGACTTCGACTCCGAAGACATCGATGGTATGGACGACGATGCGGGAGACGAAGAGGAACCACTGCCCACAGGGCACTGGACAGCCACCTCATCATATGATATATACATGGTGGACACACCCAAAGAAGGCAATGTCGACAAGACAGCGGAGGATGACCCCTCCAATAAGCAACCCAAGCACCGTTGTCAGCGGCGCCGCTCTAAGTCCCGCCAAAGCAAAAGCGGTGACCCCGGCACAGGAGATAATAGCACTCCGGACAGTGCCGAAGATGACTACAATCCCCTCCAGCAAGATCTAGGGCAGGAGGATGGAGAAGCCAGCCCTCCAGAGAGAGCGGCAGATGGAGAGGCGGAGGATGATAATTACATGCCTCCCTCCGAAGACGAGGCAAGCCTCGACGATGACGAATTCGTCATGCCTGAGGATCCCGTCGAACAAGAGCGCTTCAAGCGCCGGCTTATAGCCACGGCAAATAGCCTTAAGAAAAAGCAACAGCAGCTTCAAGCTGATCAAGATTTGCTAGCTAACAGATGGACTGAAGTCCTTGCGGCCGAGGAATATAAACTCGAACGCCCCTCCAAGAGTTACCCAAAGTGTAGGTTGCTACCCCAACTGGAGGAGGAAGCACTCAAACCTACATCTCCAGCATATGATGCGGCTGACCGGCCACCTCGTGGCCGCGACAGAGAGGCATTTCAGCCAAAAACTCAGCCCGCACCCCGACGCCACTCAAATAAAAATGAAAAGGCATGGGGAAACATGCTAGACCTGCGAGACGTATTGGAGGACAAGGCAAAACATGCAAGATCGATCTACGGATCACAAGGGCGCGCCACTATGCGAGACGATAACCATCACGTCGGATACAGTAAAAGTAAGTCCGGCCAGGACGAACACAGCGGGCAAGACTCATTTGAGCTGCGTCGCGATATAGCCTAGTACAGAGGTGCCACACACCCCCTATGCTTCATAGACGAAGTGATGGATCACCAAATCCCAGAAGGTTTCAAACCCGTAAATATCGAATCATATGACGGCACAACAAATCCTACGGTATGGATCGAGGATTTCCTCCTGCACATCCACGTGATTTTCCCAACACAGCGTGCTTCCCGACTGGGGATAATTCCTCTAAAGGTTGTGTGAGGGAGTCCTGGATTAGGGGGTGTCCGGATGGCCGGACTATACCTTCAGCCGGACTCCTGGACTATGAAGATACAAGATTGAAGACTCCGTCCCGTGTCCGGAAGGGACTTTCCTTGGTGTGGAAGGCAAGCTTGGCGATACGGATATGTAGATCTCCTACCATTGTAACCGACTTTGTATAACCCTAACCCTCTCCAGTGTCTATATAAACCGAAGGGTTTTAGTCCATAGGACAACATACACAACAACAATCAGACCATAGGCTAGCTTCTAGGGTTTAGCCTCTCCGGTCTCGTGGTAGATCTACTCTTGTACTACCCATATCATCAATATTAATCAAGCAGGACATAGGGTTTTACCTCCATCGATAGGGCCCGAACCTGGGTAAAACTTCGTATCCCTTGCCTCCTGTTACCATCCGGCCTAGACGCACAATTCGGGACCCCCTACCCGAGATCCGCCGGTTTTGACACCGACATTGGTGCTTTCATTGAGAGTTCCTCTGTGTCGTCGCCATCAGGAAGGATGCCTTGCCCCATCTTTAAAGACGGCACCATTGCTAAGGGAGCTTTGGCTGTCGGCCAAACCCTCTGGCTAGGTGGTTTTCTTATGACCGCATGTTCGGCTTCTGCGCCGACGATGACCTCTCGAGCCATCGAAAATAATCTTCATGTCAGCTCGGAACTTGTCGAGCAGTTAGATCCAATGGAGCTCTCCTCCATAAACGAGCTCTTGGATCGCTTTGCCGCCCTGGGAGTCGCTACGGATTACGACCAGATTGGGCCTAAACCCGATCTGAGAGAGATTAACTCTCCCCAAGTCACCCATCACGTGGCCGTGGTAGAGGGACAGTGCGGCGACCCTTCATCTATCTTAAGGACTCGCTACATCCGGATTCCCGATCCCTCCAAGCTGGATACCCGCGGAGGGGAGGATATCACTCAAGACTTGAACTTAGAGTCAGACGACGGGCTGGATTCATTGGACAACATCCAGGAATCCAAATTTTTGAGTTCGGAAATTCCTCGGCCTCTAAGCCTCAGATGGGGTGAGGCTTCAGATTTAATTCCACCCACCCACCCCAACATAAGCGATCTATCCAAAATCAGGCAAGAACCTGATGAAACAGTACATCATTACTGGACTAGATTCCTCCTGGTTAAGAACAGGCTAAGGGATTGCCGCGAGGAAGACGCAATCTCAATCTTCTACAATAATTGCACAGACAAGGGAATACTCAACGCCATAAGTCGCCGTGATATTACACGCTTCGCTGACTTGGCGTCCATTGTACGAAAGTACTGTGCGATGGAAAGCGCCTGGAAAACCAAAATAAAATTTTGGGACAATCCGGCCCTGAATACAAACCCAGTCCAAAATAAAAGGGTGCATCATCACCAGACACCCGGATCAAGCACTAAAAAGCAAAAACCCTCTACAGGGCATGGAACGTACTGGAAGGATGGCTTAATGGACCCTGTAAAATTCACAGTACAGAGGACGCCACACCAACTCACAGCCTTAGAGCATGTTGGATACTTCAGCAGGTGGCCAAAATTGGCGAAAATCTCCTAATCCCGGAGGCCATAGAAAGCCACCCCAGAGACACCAATACGGTATTAACAGTCTTCGAGACCTTCGCATCAAATAATATGCGAAAAAGGACACTCCGCAGCCTTGCCGAAGTCTACCAAGTAGCAACAATAAACCCATGGAGTGACATGGCTATTACCTTTAACGCCAGTGATGAACCTAAATTCCGAACAGCCCGAGCACCAGCCGCATTGGTCCTCAGTCCAATAGTGGACGGCTTTAGTCTTACCAAGGTACTCATGGACGGTGGCAGCGGATTGAACCTCATTTATGAGGAAACCCTTCAAAAAATGGAAATAGACTGGAACCACATTGAGCAAAGCAGCACAACCTTTAGAGGAATAATCCCCAGTCAGGAAGTGCACTGTACAGGAAAAATCACACTAGATGTGGTGTTCGGCACGCTGGATAATTACAAGTCCGAAGAAGTCATATTCCATGTGGCTCCGTTCAACAGCGGTTATCACGCTCTGCTAGGGCGGGAAGCATTTACAATCTTCCAAGCAATACCCCATTACGGGTACATGAAGCTCAAGATGCCCGGGCCTAACGGGATCATCACTCTCGCTAGTGATCCGGACATAGCACTCCGTGCCGAAAACAAGACAGCCGCATTGGCCCTCGAGGCACTATCCGAAGCCCTAGCGACTGAGGAACTGACTGCGCTGCGCTCTACAGTGAATAGGGATGATGTGGTACTAGACAAAAGATCCAAGTCCACCTCCTTTAAACCGGCGGATGAAATAGTCAAATTCCAAGTCCATCCAACGGACCCCAATAAAACAGCTTCCATCGGGGCACAGTTTAACCCTGATGTAGATGCCGCACTGCGAGAGTTCCTACGAGAGAACTGGGACATTTTCGCCTGGCACCCTTCAGACATGCCAAGAATCCCACGCAGGCTAGCCGAGCACAGCTTAAATATCCAAACAGGATTCAAATGTCAAGCAGGCCCTTCGGTGTTTTTCCGAACCTAAGAGACAGGCCATGGGAGAGGAGCTAGCAAAGCTATTGGAGGCCGGATTCATCAGAGATATAAAACATCTGGACTGGCTAGCAAACCTGGTGATGGTACCAAAGAAGGACAAATCCTGGCGCCTGTGTGTTGATTTTAAAGACCTTAACAAGGCTTGCCCAAAGGATCCCTTCCCCCTCCCCTGCATCGATCAAATTATCGACGCTACCGCAAGACACGATTCGTTGTGTTTCCTCGACGCATATTCCGGCTACCATCAAATCAAGATGGCAGAACCAGACCAAGCCGCAACGGCATTTATCACACCATACGGCCCATTCTGCTTCAACACGATGCCCTTCGGGCTCAAAAACGCCGGCGCAACATATCAGCGCATGATTCAGACATGTCTGGCAAGCCAGATCGGCAAAACAGTGGAGGCATATGTAGATGATGTGGTCGTCAAAACAAGACATGTTGAATCTCTAGTAGACGACTTGAGGCTCACATTTGATAACCTCCGAACATACGACATCAAGCTCAACCCGGAAAAATGCATTTTTGGCGTTCCAGCCGGAAAGCTCTTGGGCTTCATTATATCCGGTAGAGGAATTGAAGCAAATCCAGCCAAGATCCGAGCTCTGTCGCAGCTGGATATCCCAAAGGACCTCAAACAAATACAAAAGTTAACCGGATGCATGGCGGCTCTAAGCCGCTTTATCTCCCGCTTGGGAGAAAAGGCCCTACCCCTTTACCGCCTCCTTCGGCGCACCCAACACTTCAAATGGACGGATGCAGCCACAGTCGGACTCGATGAAATAAAAGCCATACTGGCAACAAACCCAGTCCTGGCCGCGCCAAACATTAGTGAACCAATGCTATTATACATTGCAGCAACACATCAGGTTGTAAGCGCAGTGCTCGTCGTCGAACGAGAAACGGACGGACACAAATTCCCCCTTCAAAAGCCGGTCTATTATGTTTCCACTGTCCTCACTCCCTATAAATAACGGTACCCGCATTATCAAAAGATTGCGTACGCAGTATTCATGGCGTCCCAGAAGCTACGACACTACTTTCAAGAGTGTTCAATAACAGTAGCCTCGGAAGTACCACTTAATGATATTATAAACAACTGTGACGCAACGGGCCGGATTGCAAAATGGGCCATTGAGCTCCTCCCGTTCGACATAACTTATAAGCCACGGCGAGCCATCAAGTCGCAAGTCTTGGCCGACTTCGTCGTAGAATGGACGGAGGTTGAACTCCCTAAAGAGTACGGCACATATTCAAATTGGATCATGCATTTCGACGGCTCCAAGATGTTGGCCGGACTGGGGGCTAGCGTCATTTTGATGTACCCCACAGGAGACACAGTTCAATACGTACTCCAGATTATGTACACGGACTCCAACAATGCAGCCGAATATGAGGCCCTTTTACATGGTCTCCGGATGGCAGTATCCATGGGCATTCAACGCCTAGAGGTGCGCGGGGACTCGAACCTCGCAATATCCCCAATAAATGGAGACTTCGATGCCAAGGATCCAAAAATGGCAGCTTACCGCAATGCCGTCCTAAAAATGTCAGCTCGGTTCGAGGGGCTTGAATTTCACCATATAGCCCGGGAAAATAATCAGGCGGCAGATGTCCTGGCACGCATCGGCGCAAAACGCGATGTAGTCCCCCCCCCAACATCTTCTTGGAAAGGATGTTCAAGCCATCCGTAGTATGGGAAGGGGAGCCGAACAATAACAACCCGGACCCAACCGCACTGCCCAACACCGAACATTCTGACACAATCGGAGGCTCTGCCAATGAAATAACACCTTCAGCCCACGTAATAATGGTCGTCATCGCCCCGTGGACAGAACCATTCCTCGCCTACCTTACTAGGCAGGAACTCCCCGAGGACCAAAATGAGGCACGCTGCATAGTGCGGCGATCCAAAGCCTACAGAGTCCACGAAGGAGAGCTTTATAAGAAAAGCACTACCGGAGTCCTTCAAAGGTGCATCTCCGAAGAGGAGGGGCGGAACCTCCTAGCTGAAATTCATGCCGATCTCGGTGGTCATCACGCTGCAGCTCGGTCCCTTGTAAGCAAGGCCTTCCGTATAGGCTTTTATTGGCCGACGGCTCGGGCAGACGCTCAGGACTTGGTCCAACGATGCACCAGTTGCCAGCTTTTTGCAAACCAAAGCCATATGCCACCCACCGCCCTCCAAACTATCCCCATTACTTGGCCCTTCGCGGTCTGGGGGCTTGACATGGTTGGACCCCTTAAAGGCGAAAACCACAAGCAAAAATACTTACTGGTCATGGTGGATAAGTTCACCAAATGGATAGAAGCCAAGCCTGTTAAGACGGCCAAATCCGGACCGGTGATAGACTTTATATCCGGGGTTGCACACCATTACGGCATCCCCCACAGCATCATCACTGATAACGGCATGAACTTCACGGCCGACAAGGTAAAACTCTGGTGCAAAAACATGGGCATCAAGCTCGATTATGCTTCCGTCTATCACCCACAAACTAACGGCCAGGTCGAACGTGCAAATGTTCTTATCATGAGCGGCATCAAACCCAGACTAGTGCGGTCCCTCAAGGAATCTAACACGCACTGGGTAGAGGAGCTCGACTCCATACTCTGGGGGCTGCGGACCACGCCGAATTGCACCACCGGATACACACCATTCTTTATGGTGTACGGCGCAGAGGCAGTTTTGCCTTGCGACATAATTCATGACTCACCTCGAGTGCGCATGTACGAAGAAAGAGAAGCCGAGCTCGATCGGCAGGACAGCTTGGACGTTGGAGGAGGAGCGTGATGTGGCAAAAGCCCGTTCCGCATTCTATCAACAGCAGGCTCGAAGATACCAAAGCAGAGAAGTACGGGCCAAAAATTACAATGTTGGCGAATTAGTCCTACGACTACCGGACAAGAAAAAGGACAAACTCAAGCCCAAGTGGGAAGGTCCCTTCATAATTGACCAAGTCCTGACTGGTGGAGCGTACCGCCTGCGGGATGCATCGGATAACCGACTCGAGCCGAACCTATGGAACGTAGCCCGTCTCCGAAGATTCTACGCCTAGCGCCGGACTCTATGTTCATCTCCTTCCTCTGTCCATTTTTTATATATTTTCTGTCTTACATTTCTCTTCTTCTCTCTCTCTCTCTCTCTCTCTCTCTCTCTCTCTCTCTCTCTCTCTTATAGCCTTTAAAGGCTCATAAAGTGACGCGCTATCCGCGTTCATTAAACCTGGGGGCTTCTTTAAACAGAAGCTTATTCATACGGGCTTCATGCCCAACACATGTGTCACACTTCCGCATGTACCTTTTATTCACCATTATATGCATCGATATGACTTAAGTTTTGGCCAAGCTGGGTTGCCTGGCTCCTGTGCTTACCCCTACGTTCCCGATTGTTCGGCTAGGTGTTAAAGGGAGCACCTCTGCGATTGTTACTGTCGGGTCAGCCGGACGTGTACCTCAGACTGGCTGAAAGCTAGCGTTCTTAAGGGAATATTCAGTCAGTGAACTAAAGATGATCTTTTTTTATTTTTTCGCCCCCAGATGTTTTTCCTGTGTTTCTTTTCGCAGCATGGACATGCACCTTAGGGCATGCCTCCCAGGGAAAGGAACCCCTAACGGAACTATTCTCCCTAGAAGATGTTTCTTACTAACCATGTAATATAACATAACTAGTCGGACACTTGTCTGTTAATGCACTAATGACCCCTACGCCTGGTCTCCATGCATTCCCCGGTTCCTATATAACCGCATGGGAATTCGGACACACTCCGGACCATCAGTTCCCGAGGCTGAAGTGAAAAGGTCGGCCATGACAAATGATCTACAATCCGGCTAGAAGGCATTATAAATGTCAATTAAATTACATAGTCATTTTGACTGATTGTATTCCTCTTCAATACCATCTAACATGCTGTCTAATTTACAGTCTTGCTGGGAATACTTTGGAGCCAACTCTACTTGGTCGTATACTAAGCTTACAGGGATCTCCTTCCCATCGGGCCCTACAGGACCGACCTCGGCCATGTGGTTGGGGTCAGCCTTTGCGTACCGCGTCTTCACCATGGCCCAGGCCTCCCTAGTGCCTTGACGGCAGGCCAATATCTTCCACAATCGGAAGCGCCGCCGTGCTCCCTTTAGCTTCTCCACAAGCTCTCCAAGACCTTCGGGCATGGAGACGGATGGCCACAGGGCCTGGGCGACGCCTTGCATCACCTGCCGAACTCGATCGAGCAGTTGCAAGAGCTCGGGAAGAAGGTCACCCGTAGAACCGGGCATCTCCTCTGCAGGACAACCTGTTAGCACACCTACAGACATTCCTCTGTTAGTCGACTTCCCCGTCGAACTTTCTTTCAAAGGTTCGTTCAAGCACTTACTAAATATGCCGCGCCAAAGCCGCTGATTCTCCTTCACGGAGTCTGACAGCTGGGCACGAACATCTTTCAACTCGACACCCAGCTTGGTGTTGGCATCTTGGAGATCGTTCTTCTCCCGCCTCACCTTTATCAGCACCTTCTCACCAGCCTTTAGCTAGCGTAGGAGGTGTTGCCTTTCCGGATTCAATCCGGCGCCATCTGCAATTTCATTTATCAAATTCGCACCCATGCCGTGCTTCGCAAAATACTTATCTTTCGAAGTGTATATTACCAGAGGGGGTCTCCTTGGGCTCCCCTGCCGCGGCTAGTGCGGCCTCAAGTTGGGCTTTGCACTCTTCCAGCTCCTTGGACAGTAGGGAATTCTTTTCTGTAAGAACATGCGTAACAAATGATCCTTAAATCGGTTATTCTAACTATTTCAAGTCTCGGGGGCTACTGGTATATATATATATATATATAATTACCAAAATTTTCTTACCCGTATGTCTTTTACATATTGCTCCGTGGCTCTGGCTAGACCATTTTGAGCGGCACGGAGGTACGCATCTCCCGAGTTGAAGGCATCTAATGCCCCTTGGGAGAAACAAGCATCGTGAAGAATTGTCCGGCGACGCCTGTGGTTCATGGCACTCTCCACCTCGGAGTTGGTAGCAGACAACCCGTCCACATCCTCCGTCGGAGGAGCGTCTGGCGCGCGCCTTGCGTTCGCCTCCGCCTCCGGACCAGGCTTTGGAGCCTGGCTGGTGGAGGCGCGATTGGCAGCCTCTCCGGATATAGTCCGGCAAGCTCTCTTTGTCCTGAAGAGAGCATGAGAGTCAATGTGCCTCGAAGGTATAACACCTGGGATAAGGGGGCGCGCCATACCTTTGCGCTGATGCCTCGGTCCGGACCGCACTTCTTTTCTGCCCATGGGACCCTGCGGCCCCTCGTTGGCTTGTCGCCGCAGGTTCGACCTTCCGCTTTAAAAACCTCCCCTACAAAGTTCGGTCGCAAACAGGAAACTGAAAACACGAGAGGGCGGGCACCTATTCGGGGTACTGGGGCTTCGATCTCAGTTACCTGGGAGGCCGGGATTAGCCCTGGGTAATCGGCCGTTGAAAGTGCAACTATCCCTAGATGGTTTTGGTAATTCATAACAACATATAGCTCATTGAGCTAATGTTATTCCAAGATGATTATTTCAGGAAAGTTCAATGATTGGCATGGCATGGATGGTGAAAGTGGAACCCTCAAAATGCTAAGGACAAAGGATTGGCTCAAGCTCAAAAGCTCAAGACTCTTCATTTTATATTTTAGTGATCCAAGATCACATTGAGTCTTTAGGAAAAGCCAATACTATCAAGGAGGGATGAGGTGTTGCTTAATGAGCCTCTTGCTTCATGTGCTTAGTGATATGCTCCAAAACCCTCAACTACTTTCCCATATCCACATATGACCTAAACCCTAAGCCAAACTCGGTCATACCGATTCTTTCTATCCGGCGCCACCGAGTTTCACTTGTCATAAGCCACTGCCAAACCCTAGCATTTCGGTTCTACCGACAAGGATCTCGGTCTCACCGAGATGGGATTGCAAACTCTTTGTTTCCCTTTCGTAACTTTTTGGTCTCACCGAAAGAGCGAAATCGGTCCCACCGAGATTGCAATGTAAATTCAGTGTTTCCTTTTTGTAACTTTTCGGTCTCACCGAAAGAGCAAATCGGTCCCACCGAGTTTGCGTGACCAACTCTCTGGTTAGCTAATTACCAAATTCGGTCCCACCGAGTTTGTGTAATCGGTCTCACCGAGATTATGTTATGCCCAAACCCTAACCATATCGGTCCTACCGAGTTGCATGTCAGTCCCACCGAAAATCTCTAACGGTCACTAGGTTTACATTTTCGGTCTGACCGAGTTTGTTGATTCGGTCCCACCGAGATTGGAAAACTGTGTGTAACGGTTGGATTTTGTGTGGAGGCTATATATACCCCTCCACCTCCTCTTCATTCGTGGAGAGAGCCATCAGAACACATACACAATTCCAACTCATATGTTCTGAGAGAGAACCACCTACTCATGTGTTGAGATCAAGACATTCCATTCCTACCATATGAATCTTGATCTCTAGCCTTCCCAAGTTGCTTTCCACTCAAATATTCTTTCCACCAAATCCAAATCCTATGAGAGAGAGTTGAGTGTTGGGGAGACTATCATTTGAAGCACAAGAGCAAGGAGTTCATTACCTACACACCATTTGTTACTTCTTGGAGAGTGGTGTCTCCTAGATTGGCTAGGTGTCACTTGGGAGCCTCCGACAAGATTGTGGAGTTGAACCAAGGAGTTTGTAAGGGCAAGGAGATCGCCTACTTCGTGAAGATCTACCGCTAGTGAGGCAAGTCCTGTGTGGGTGATGGCCATGGTGGGATAGACAAGGTTGCTTCTTCGTGGACCCTTTGTGGGTGGTTGCTTCTTCGTGGACCCTTCATGGGTGGAGCCCTTTGTGGACTCGCGCAACCGTTACCCTTTGTGGGTGGAGCCCTCCGTGGACTCTCGCAACCCTTACCCTTTGTGGGTTGAAGTCTCCATCAATGTGGATGTAGGATAGCACCACCTATCCGAACCACGGGAAAAACATCCGTGTCTCCAATTGCGTTTGAATTCTCCAAACCCTTCCCTTTACATTCTTGCAAGTTGCATGCTTTACTTTCCGCTGCCAATATACTCTTTGCATGCTTGCTTGAATTGTGTGATGATTGCTTGACTTGTCCTACAATAGCTAAAATCTGCCAAGAACTAAAATTGGGAAAAGGTTAAGTTTTTATTTGGTCAAGTAGTCTAATCACCCCCCCTCTAGACATACTTTCGATCCTACAAGTGGTATCAGAGCTTTGGTCTCCATTTGCTTTGATCTCCATAGCTTTTGGTGGTCATAGCCTTGGTTTCACAACCTAGGAGAGTATGGCGTCTAGCGAGGGAAATTATCACCGTAGAGGTCCTTACTTTGATGGTACTAATTTTGCTAGTTGGAAGCATAAAATGAAAATGCATATTCTTGGACATAACCCCGCCGTTTGGGCTATTGTGTGTGTTGGTTTGCAAGGTGACTTCTTTGATGGGAAAGAACCAAACCGTGAAGCTACCGCGGAAGAGTTGAAGATGTTGCAATACAATGCTCAAGCTTGTGATATTCTCTACAACGGATTGTGCCCCGAAGAATTCAATAAAATCAGCCGTCTTGAGAATGCAAAGGAAATTTGGGACACTTTGATTGATATGCACGAAGGTACCGACTCCGTCAAGGAATCCAAGTTGGATGTGCTTCAAAGTCAACTTGACAAGTTCAAAATGAAGGATGGTGAAGGTGTCGCTGAAATGTACTCTAGGCTTGCTCTCATCACAAATGAGATTGCCGGCTTAGGAAGTGAAGAGATGACCGATAGATTCATCATCAAGAAGATTCTAAGAGCCTTGGATGGAAAATATGATACCGTGTGCACATTGATCCAAATGATGCCCAATTACAAAGATCTCAAGCCAACGGAGGTGATTGGAAGAATTGTTGCTCACGAGATGTCACTTAAGGATAAAGAGGAACTTCACAACAAATCAAGTGGTGCCTATAAAGCCTCATGTGAAGCCCCTACATCATCATGTGAGAAACAAAACTTCAATGAAGAATTGAGCTTAATGGTGAAGAACTTCAACAAGTTCTACAAGAGTAGAAGCAAAGATAGAAGCTTCAAGTCAAGGTCCTACAATGACAAAAGATCTTCTAGTCGAGAGCGAAACTGCTACAGTTGTGGAAGACCCAGACACTATTCCAATGAGTGTACGGCTCCTACAAGAGAAGAGAAGATTCTCCAAAAAGAAGAAGCAAATAATCACCACCAAGAGAGAGAAGGAGTAGAGATGATCGTTATGAACGAAGATACTCACGAAGAAGCAAGGATTCGGAAAGGAAGGAAAAATCATCAAGGAGCTACACAAGACGAAGACATCAAGCTCATGTTGGTGAATGGGTATCCGGCTCCGACTCCGACAGCCACTCCGAGAGAAGTTATCACTCCGACTCCGAAGATACTCAAGATGAAGGTGTTGCCGGTCTAGCACTTGTGTCAACCAACTCCTACAACATATTTGACTCACCAAATGAAGAGATTGGAAGATGCTTCATGGCCAAAGGTCCTAAGGTAACACACCCCGAGTATGTTGATTTCAATAGTGATGAAGATGACTTGTTAGGTGATGATTTGCTTGTTGACAACTCTAGTGATGAATACTATGATGAAACGTCAATTAATCATGCTAATCAAAATAAAACGAATGACAATGATAAGGAGAAGATTGAGGTTCTAACTAAAGAACTAAACACTCTTAAGTTAGCTCATGAAACTATCTTCGAAGATCATCGAGAACTTTTAAGAGCTCATGAGAAATTACGCTTTGAAAAGCTCAATCTTGAGCAAGAGCATGAGTTCTTAAAAGCAATCAATGATGATCTCCGCAAGAAAAGTTCTTCTTACATTGCCAAGCATTTACTCTTATCCACTTACATGCCTCAAGTCAAGTCTAATAACAAGAACAAGAAAGAGTCTTCCTCTAGTAGTAACAATGATCATGCTAAATCCAATATTGTTGCTTCTAGTAGTTCTCTTGATTCCACTAATGATTCTCTTAGCCAAGTTACACTTGAGCAAGAAAATAGCTTATTGAAGGGAATTATAGAGAAAGGAGTGTACAAAAGCCTTGCCGGGAGTAAGCAATTCGAGGAAATTGTGCGCAAGCAAGGAATGCACCGGAAGAATCAAGGTGTTGGTTTTGAACGAAAGTTCAATGCCAATGGAGTTGAGTGGGAAGAAGATCAATACCCCAAGACAAAGTTTGTTCCTCAACAAGAGAAGTATGATACTTCTTTCAAGGGGACACAAGCTCAAGATGATCTTCCACCACAAGACTACAAGCAAAAAGGGAAGGACAAGCTTCAAGAGGAAATTGATGCATTTGAAGAAGCTCCTAAGACCTTAGTCAAGTGGATTCCCAAGACTACTTCAAGTTCCACTTCATCAAGTACGACTACAACTCCAAGGATTCCCATCAAGATGGTGTGGATCCAAAAGAAGAAGAACTAGAGAGTTCTTGAGGGTGACTCCGCCAACATACTTCACTCTTATCATTTTGGCAAGAACAAGTGCAATCAACTTCCACATCTTGCACTAGTTCAAGGAGTCACAAACCCTCTTGTTGGTAAGACAAGGGACAAGGTAACCTAAAAGTTTTCATGGACATCAGCTTGTGTGTGCATCACTCTATGTCTATGGATATCCTTGTTTGTTCCTTGAGGGACTAACCCATGTAGGTATTGAAAGTGCAATTCACTCAAATGGATAGCTCCAAGTGATCTACATCAACATTGAGCATCCACATCTTCAACATCTACATGAAGTCATCATGGACAAAACCCGAGGTTAGTTCATCCCTCTTAGGGGGGATATCACATCTAGGGGGAGCTTTACTCTAAGACTTGAGCTAAAGCAACTCTAAAGATGTGAACACAACAATGCTTTATGTAAAAGTGGTAACCCCACTTGAGCCTAAACGATGAGTATGACCTACGATCAAGTGTTCTCACTTGACTCCTAAGTCAATATACTCATATATAGATGACCTAGTCATCGCAAATTGCTTGATAGATGCTAGAATTGGTTGTGCATGCCTTGTCACATGTTTCATTTGCCATCTTATTGTGTGAGCATGCTGGTTGCATATTTTACTCATTCGAGGACATCCACTTGTTGCTTTGATTGTTTGGTTTTATTTCCTTTTGCCAAGTGGATGGACAAGAGTGCCTAAGAACCTCCTCTAGCTATCTATGCTTTTCTCGTCTCAAACTCTATTCATGCTGCATCACAAAATTTGATCAAGTCAGATTCGAACCACTCTATGTGAGGAGCGATCGGAGTCCCCGATTCGTCATAGACTTAAACTTCCAAAACCTCTTTATGATTCTCGGTCTGACCGATACCCCACTTTCGGTCCTACCGAGATCACTAAGTTGATCTAGGTTTTCGATCTCGGTGCAACCGATTTGAACATTTCGGTCACACCGAGTTTCAGTAACTGCTTGCAGTTATGAATCTCAGTGCCACCGAGTTGTTCCACTCGGTCACACCGACAGGGTCGGGCTATATATAGTCACGGGCAAAATTTGGAAATTTCTCCGAACCCCTTTGCCCGCGCGATAGCCTGCTCTGCCAACGTGGTCTCCGGATCGTCTTCTCGCCGCCAGCCGCCTCAAGTCGCTGGTCTCCGTCACCGTCAACGGGAATTCTACCCCACCGTTGCCGCCGTAGCAAGTCTCCACCGAACTAGGGTATGGACTTGATCTTTGTGCTATTCTCCAATCTGATTCCTAGCACATTGTGATCATCATGATTCTTGCCACGATTGAAACACTCCTATCCAGTCAATGCGCTCGTAGATTAGGTTTGATTTGAAAATTTTAGGGTTAGGTTTCTGTCGAAACCATCTCGGACCCACCAAGTTGAAAAACTCGGTCCCACCGATTTGGCCTATGCCATTGCACAAGTGAGACTCGGTCTGACCGAGAATTACTTATTGGTGTGACCGATTTTGGAACTCTGTGAAACCCTAGCAGTCTCGGTGCCACCGAACTGTGACTCGGTCTGACCGAGTTCACTAGTTTAGGTTCCAAAACTGCTTTGGTATCACCGAGTTTAAAAATCGGTAGATCCAAGATGATTTCAGTGGGAAACTAAAACTAAGTTTTTGGATCATTCTTTTTGCAAAAATCTCTACATTTTGTGATGCTCATCTATTCTACCTCATCTATAAACTATTCACAGGGTCAGCAGTCAGAGTTTGCAACATGTCTGATCAGAGTGACAGCCAGAACTTGTCAGAGCAGCAAGTGTAGATGAGTGAGGGCACTAGTCCCTCCAGCTCTTCAGATGATGGCAGCAGAAGTACTCCTAGCAATTTACCAAAAGCTGCCACTAGACAGAGGAAGAAGAGAACTTCAGATTCTGAAGATGAAGATTATGTGGCAGAGGAAGAGGCCACATCAAAGAGAGTTGAGCCAGCACAGGGCACAAAGCCAGGGTTAAAGATCAAAAGGCCAGCAGGCAGGCAGCCTATGTCAAAGGCTAGAGCTTCAACTGAAAAGCCTGCACCCAAAGAGCCAGTTGCTGCTGAAGGCAAGAAGAGGAAGGAAAGGGTCAAGAAGACCGTAGCCAAAGTGCTTGGAAAGGCTTCCATTATGGAAGAGGAAGAGGAAGAAGAGGTTGCTGCACCAGCACCTAAGGCACCCAAGCTAATGGGTGATGCTATCAAATCAGGGGCTACTGCATCTAAGCCCAAGGCTGCATCAAAGGTCAAGACAGCACCAAAGAGAAATACAAGAAGCATCCCAACTGCTGAAAAGAACAAGGCCCCAGTGCCTGAAGCTGCAGAAGAAGATGAGGAGGAGCAAGTACTCAGAAAACTCAAGCCCAAGATCCCAGACCACAACGATGCTCATCCTGTGGCTGAGGATATGAAGCTCAGGAGAGACTCAGGGCTCAGGAAGTGGAGAGAAGCAGATCCGTATGCTTCAAGGAGGAGGACTGCTGTTGACTACAGGTTCCACACTAAGGAACAGCAGGACTTCTATGAGACAGTTTTGTTGGACAAGAAGCCCATTGTTTCTGACATGAGATGGGTCGACTGGACCTACATGAAGGAAAATGAGGAACACTACCCTGGAGTGTATGACAGCTTCATAGCTTGTGGAGTAGCTGACTTTGTTGGGCAGAAGCTCACAAAGTGGAATGAGGAGCTTATAATGCAGTTCTACTCCACAACACATTTTTATCCAGATGGGAGGATCACATGGATGTCTGAGGGTACAAGGTACCAATCTACAGTTGCTGAGTGGGCACAGCTCATTAATGCCCCAAAGGAGCATGATGATGACTTGGACATATATGCCAAGAAGAAGATGGACCATAACTCTATGTCCAATATGTACAAGGAAATTCCAAATGAAGCACTTGACACTTTCAAATTTGGCTCAATGCACTATCTTCTGTCAGGGCTGCCAACTATAAATTGGATATTGAGGCACACTCTCTTGCCCAAGTCTGGAGATCACAAGATGATCAGAGGCCATGCAATAAATTTGCTTCATGTATTTGATGTGCCACAGAAGTTCAAGGTGATGAGCCTCATAGTAGAAACAATCAAGAGGACTGCAGCAGATCAGAAGAGGAGCTGTGGGTATGCCCCACAAATTCAGGAGCTCATTAACTCCAAGATGGGCACGGGCATATACTTATTGGACAAGGAACACTTGCCCATCCGTCCATATTTTGAGGACAATCAAGTTGTGATGACTGAAATGAACCATCGTCTGCCCAAGCACAAGCAAAGAAGGAGAAGGCAAGGAAGGAGAAAGCTGCCAAGATGCCAACTCAAGAGGAGGCATCTGAGTATTTCTTGAAAACCAAACAAGAGCAGCTTGGTTACCTAATTGCATCCACCCTGCGGATTGAGAAAGGACTAGCCACCCTAACTCAAAACCAGGCAAGCCTAGAGAGAATCATGGAACAAAAGTTCTATGACTTGGATGTCAAGGTGACAGAGATTCAGACTGCAGTGGAGTAGCTCCAGGATGATATGCAGGAGAGGAAAGGGAAGACAACCACTGATGCCTTTGCCAGAGTGCCACGAGGTCCGAGGTCGTCTGCAGTGCCAGTTCCTGACACAAGAGCAACTGCCTCAGCTCCAGCCGTAGCACCAGCCCAACCAACTCCAGCATCTACTTCAGCTCCAACTCCAGCATCTACTTCAGCGTCTACAGAAGCCTTCATCCTTGGAGTGATCCGGACTCCACCACCACCAGAAGATCAAGCCTGAGTGTCGATCTAGCACTATGCATTTTCTAGGAACTTTTTGGTAACTTGTTGCCAAAGGGGGAGAAGATGTATAGATCATAGGCTTCGAGAGAGAGAGTGTTGCTTTTTTCTCTATTGCTTTATTTGGTGGTTTTTTGAACTTTGTTTGCTTTTGAGTGCTTGGATACTATGTTATTGCTTGTGAGACATTGATCATCATGTGTTTGATCATAAGCTACAGTTAATGTTTGCTTAATGCTATTATCTTATCTATCTTATGTGATCATTCACTATTCTTGGTGATGAGTGCATGTATTTCATTCTTATCATTTTAAGCGCTCCACCAAGATGTATGTGACATGAAAGAGTAACCCATGACTCTAACTCCTTGTGCATTTGCAGTCCAAAGCAAATTTTAAATATGCACAAATTTAGGGGGAGCTCTTACTTGTCACATACTTCTCAAAGCGACGATATATTTCATGCTTATTATCATTTGTCGAAGCTTTGATCTATATGTTGTCATCAATTACCAAAAAGGGGGAGATTGAAAGTGCAACTATCCCTAGGTGGTTTTGGTAATTCATAACAACATATAGCTCATTGAGCTAATGCTATTCCAAGATGATTATTTCAGGAAAGCTCAATGATTGGCATGGCATGGATGGTGAAAGTGGAACCCTCAAAATGCTAAGGACAAAGGATTGGCTCAAGCTCAAAAGCTCAAGACTCTTCATTTTATATTTTAGTGATCCAAGATCACATTGAGTCTTTAGGAAAAGCCAATACTATCAAGGAGGGATGAGGTGTTGCTTAATGAGCCTCTTGCTTCATGTGCTTAGTGATATGCTCCAAAACCCTCAACTACTTTCCCATATCCACATATGACCTAAACCCTAAGCCAAACTCGGTCATACCGATTCTTTCTATCCGGCGCCACCGAGTTTCACTTGTCATAAGCCACTGCCAAACCCTAGCATTTCGGTTCTACCGATAGGGATCTCGTTCTCACCGAGATGGGATTGCAAACTCTCTGTTTCCCTTTCGTAACTTTTCGGTCTCACCGAAAGAGCGAATCGGTCCCACCGAGATTGCAATGTAAATTCAGTGTTTCCTTTTTGTAACTTTTCGGTCTCACCGAAAGAGCAAATCGGTCCCACCGAGTTTGCCTGACCAACTCTCTGGTTAGCTAATTACCAAATTCGGTCCCACCGAGTTTGTGTAATCGGTCTCACCGAGATTACGTTATGCCCAAACCCTAACCATATCGGTCCTACCGAGTTGCATGTCAGTCCCACCGAAAATCTCTAACGGTCACTAGGTTTACATTTTCGGTCCGACCGAGTTTGTTGATTTGGTCCCACCGAGATTGGAAAACTGTGTGTAACGGTTGGATTTTGTGTGGAGGCTATATATACCCCTCCACCTCCTCTTCATTCGTGGAGAGAGCCATCAGAACACATACACAATTCCAACTCATATGTTCTGAGAGGGAACCACCTACTCATGTGTTGAGATCAAGACATTCCATTCCTACCATATGAATCTTGATCTCTAGCCTTCCCAAGTTGCTTTCCACTCAAATCTTCTTTCCACCAAATCCAAATCCCATGAGAGAGAGTTGAGTGTTGGGGAGACTATCATTTGAAGCACAAGAGCAAGGAGTTCATTACCTACACACCATTTGTTACTTCTTGGAGAGTGGTCTCCTAGATTGGCTAGGTGTCACTTGGGAGCCTCCGACAAGATTGTGGAGTTGAACCAAGGAGTTTGTAAGGGCAAGGAGATCGCCTACTTCGTGAAGATCTACCGCTAGTGAGGCAAGTCCTGTGTGGGCGATGGCCATGGTGGGATAGACAAGGTTGCTTCTTCGTGGACCCTTTGTGGGTGGTTGCTTCTTCGTGGACCCTTCATGGGTGGAGCCCTTTGTGGACTCGCGCAACCGTTACCCTTTGTGGGTGGAGCTCTCCGTGGACTCTCGCAACTGTTACCCTTTGTGGGTTGAAGTCTCCATCAACGTGGATGTAGGATAGCACCACCTATCCGAACCATGGGAAAAACATCTGTGTCTCCAATTGCGTTTGAATTCTCCAAACCCTTTCCTTTACATTCTTGCAAGTTGCATGCTTTACTTTCCGCTGCCAATATACTCTTTGCATGCTTGCTTGAATTGTGTGATGATTGCTTGACTTGTCCTACAATAGCTAAAATCTGCCAAGAACTAAAATTGGGAAAAGGTTAAGTTTTTATTTGGTCAAGTAGTCTAATCACCCCCCTCTAGACATACTTTCGATCCTACAGCCGTAATGGCCACGAAGGCATTGTCCTTGCTCAATTGATGGAACACTCCATCAATCAGCTCCACAGATATGTCCGGATCCTCTTGAGAGGCTGGGTCGAGGGACCGTCCTGGGTCCTCGGGTTGTGGAGGAGGGCTGCTTATTTCCTTAACAGCCCGGTGCAGTTCCTGCGTTGAAGTCGTCAGACTGAATATTTAACAATGGGAATACAAAATGGATGGGCAAGTAAATACGACCGCTTACCCAGCTTGGGGGATTATGCATAGACAATCCACCCTGTGGGTTGACGCGGAGAAATTCCTCCTCTTCTCCCTTATACAAAGTGGACAAGATCTTTAGTAGAGCGGTAGCTGAATCCGAACCCTTACAGCCGTAGCGGGTGGCGTCGTCCTCCCCGTTGAAGTCCCACATGGGGTGGCTTCTATACTGAAGCGGTTTCACCCCCCCGCATAATGCATTCGGCCATAACCCCGATCATGGTTAGTCCGGAATGGGCTAACAATCTTATTCGGCCCATCAGGTAAATTATGTCCCTATCACTTTCCCTCTGAGGGCTCCGTGGACGCCAGCTTAGGCGCTTCTTTAAGGGAGCACTATCGAATTCAGGGAGGCCGATCCGGACAGGATCCGGCAGCGGGACGTCTTCTATATAAAACCATTCCGAGGGCCAGTCTTCGGACGCCTTCTTTGGGGTTCCGGATAGATATCCGGTCCCGGCGATGCGCCACACTTCGGCTCCGCCCACTTGATACATTGACCCCTCCTTAGAGCAGGGCACAAGGCAGAATAACCTCTTCCATAGCCTAAAATGAGCCTCAATACCCAAAAACAGCTCGCAGAGGGCTACGAAGCCCGCGATATGCAATACGGAGGCAGGCGTGAGATTGTGTAGCTGGAGGCCGTAGAACTCCAGTAGCCCCCGGAGAAATGGATGGATTGGAAATCCGAGCCCCTTATTAAATAAGGGACGAGGCACACCCGCTCTCCTTTGGAGGGATTAGGGGCACTCTTCCCTTGCTCTCCGCCATTATAGACGGCAAGGCCGGCTCGAACCGGGACCATATAGGCCGGGGGGAGAAATCCCTTGGTCTGGAGCGTCACTAGCTCGCTATGCGGGATGGAGCATCTCTCCCAATATCCAGGATGAGGGCTGGAAGGGCGAGAGGAGGAGTCGCGATGGCTAGCCATGGTGGAATGGACCTTTGTCGGATGCGCTCTGATGAACACTCGCGAAGGGGGGAAGATGTGGTTTGGATCTAAATCCTCGTCCCCTTAAATAGGTCAGCTCATTTACGCGGCTAGGGGTGTGAGTGTAAAAATCACTCAGACTTTTCATATTCGTTTGACACATGGGAATCGGCCATTATTGGGCGTAGAAGCCAAGGAGCGCAACATCTACAAGAAACCGGACTTTATTCAACAGGTACACAGAATTTGGAGGAGAACCTGCCTTGCAATGCCGAAGACAATTTGCGCGCCAGACTCGTCATCATTGAAGCCTGGTTCGGGGGCTACTGAGGGAGTCCTGGATTAGGGGGTGTCCGGATGGTCGGACTATACCTTCAGCCGGACTCCTGGACTATGAAGATACAAGATTGAAGACTCCGTCCCGTGTCCGGAAGGGACTTTCCTTGGTGTGGAAGGCAAGCTTGGCGATACGGATATGTAGATCTCCTACCATTGTAACCGACTTTGTGTAACCCTAACCCTCTCCGGTGTCTATATAAACCGGAGGGTTTTAGTCCGTAGGACAACATACACAACAACAATCAGACCATAGGCTAGCTTCTAGGGTTTAGCCTCTCCGATCTCGTGATAGATCTACTCTTGTACTACCCATATCATCAATATTAATCAAGCAGGATGTAGGGTTTTACCTCCATCGAGAGGGCCCGAACCTGGGTAAAACTTCGTGTCCCTTGCCTCCTGTTACCATCCGGCCTAGACGCACAGTTCGGGACCCCCTACCCGAGATCTGCCGGTTTTGACACCGACATTGTGCTACTTTGCTCGATGCGGTTCTAGTCTATTTCCATCTTTTGAAGGGTTTCCTCATAGATGAGGTTTAGTCCGCTGCCGCCGTCCATGAGTACTTTGGTGAGTCAAAAGTCGTCCACGATTGGACTGAGGACCAGTGCGGCTGGTGCTCGGGCTGTTCGGAATTTGGGTTCATCACTGGCATTGAAGGTAATAGCCGCGTCACTCCATGGATTTGTTGCTGCTACGTGGCAGATTTCGGCCATGCTACAGAGTGTTCGCTTGCGCCTATTATTTGACGCAAAGGTCTCGAACACTGTTAACACCGTATTGTTATCCACTGGATGGTGCTCTGTGGTATGTGGGCTAAGAAGATCCCCACCACTTTTGGCCACCTGCCGGAGTATCCAACATGCTCTAAGGTTGTGCGTTGGTATTATATCCGTCGTGCTATGAATTTTGCAGGGGCCATTGAGCCATCCCTCCAGTACAGTTCCTTGCCCTGTAGAGGGTTTTTGTTTTTTGGTAGTTAACCCGGGTGTATTGTGATAATGCACCCTTTTATTTTGGACTGGGTTTGTGTTCAGGGCCGGATTATCCCAAAAGATTCTTTCGGTTTTCCAGGCACTTTCCATCACATAGTACTTGCGTACTATGGATGCCAAGTCAGCAAAGCGTGTTATCTCACGGCGATTTATGGTGTTAAGGATTCCCTTGTCCGTGCAATTATTGCATAAAAATAAGATTGCATCTTCCTCGCGACAGTCCTTAACCTTGTTCATCGCAAGGAGGAATCTGGCCCAGTAATGATGTACTGTTTCCTGGGGCTCTTGCCTGATATGGAAAGATCGCTTGTGTTTGGGTGGAGGGTGGAATTGAATCCAAACCCCTGCCCGATCTGGGATCCAGGGGCCGAGGAGTTTCCAATTTTGGAAGTTCCGGTTCCGGGATGTTACCCGCTAATCCTGGTCTGTTGTCTGACTCTAAGTTCAGGGATTGGATGTTGTCCTCTCGCGAACGGGCGTCCGGCTCGGGGAGCTCGGAAATCCGGACATAGTTGGTCCTCAAGATAGAGGAAAGGTCGCCGCATTGTTCCTCCACCACTGCAATATGATGGGTGACCGGTGGAGAGTTAATCTCCCTTTGATCGGGTTTAAGCCCAATCCGATCATAGTCCGTAGCGACTCCCAAGGCAGCGATGCGATCCAAGAGCTCGTTTAAGGAGGAGAGATCCATTGGATCCATCTGTTCGGTGAGTGCTGATTTGACATGGAGGTTGTTTTCGATGACCCGAGAATTCATCGTCGGCGCGGCGGCCGTACAGGCGGTCATGATGAACCCGCCTAGCCGGAGAGTTTGGCCGACAGCCAAAGCTCCCCCAACAGTAGTACTGTATTTAAAGACGAGACGAGACATCCTTCCTTCTGGCGATGGCAGAGAGGAACTCTCAATGAAAGCACCAATGTCGGTGTCAAAACCGGCGGATCTCGGGTAGGGGGTCCCGAACTGTGCGTCTAAGGCAGATGGTAACAGGAGGCAGGGGACACAATGTTTTACCCAGGTTCGGGCCCTCTTGATAGAGGTAAAACCCTACATCCTGCTTGATTAATATTGATGATATGGGTAGTACAAGAGTAGATCTACCACGAGATCGGAGAGGCTAAACCCTAGAAGCTAGCCTATGGTATGATTGTATGTTGTCCTACGGACTAAAACCCTCCAGTTTATACAGACACCGGAAGGGCTAGGGTTACACAAGGTCGGTTACAAAGGAGGAGATATACATATATGTATTGCCTAGCTTGCCTTCCACGCCAAGTAGAGTTCCATCCGGACACGAGAAGAAGTCTTCAATCGTGTATCTTCATAGTCTAACAGTCCGGCCAAAGGATATAGTTCGGCTGTCCGGAGACCCCCTAATCCAGGACTCCCTCACTCCTCCATTGGTCCAATTAGTTTTTGTTCTAGTGCTTTATTCATTGCAAATTTATGCTGCCTAGGTGACCATGTTCTTGAGCTGGCATGTCGAATTTATATGGTTCCAAGTAGTTTTGATGCATGATATAGGCTCTAGGCACTGGTAGGAGTAGTTGCTATCAATATTATTGAGTTTGGTTCACTTTTATTTTGAAGTTACTAAAAAAATTCAGAATTTTTCAGAGGAAGAAATATGCTTAGGAAAATGTTCCAAGGTGGTTCTTCAAGAAAGCAAGGACCCAAGCTTGCAATGTGTGATGCTGATGAAGAGCCACCAAGAGACGCTCCAGTGCATCCTTGTGAATGGCCTTCTGAGAACTTTATGGATCGAGCGGGAATTAAGGAAGAATTTAACGCATATTTGTGTAACGCTGATCTTGTGAGCTTTGAGGAAGAGAAGTGCAGCCAGTATCACTATCTCACTAGTTCCTTTGTGAGGAGGTTTGAATTTTCAACTTCACGTAATTCTCCAACTGTCCTATTTGATCTTTATGAAAATTCTTACACTATGGACTTAGAGGACTTTACCACTACTTGCAAACTTCCACAATGGGGTAGTATAAGGGATCCTCGCAAATCTGAATTTAGAGATTTTCTTGCTAGTATAACTGCGGGAGAATCTAGAGATATAACACAAGCCACCATAGGGAGCATTCACTTTCTTGCTATACATTATTTTGCTCTCTTCATAGGTAGATGCATTAATGGTAAAGACGAGGCATGTCACATGTGTGTCCCTGATCTCAGTATTCTTAGGAGTGCTGTGTTAGGAGATAAATCTTATAATTTGGGAGCCATTGTTGCATGTAGGTTGCATCTTAATAGATTTAATGGAGATTTCTTTGGAGGAATTTATGCAACCCGCATAGCTAATTTTCTTGGTATAGCCATACGCGAATATGATATTGAATTACCTCCTGCTTACCTAGACTTTAATGCTATGGTTCACCACCAGTTTGTCGAGAGGAATGAATCACCTCTCCAGTATCGACTAATCTTTGACAGACGTCGTACTGTCCATATTACTCTCCCTGCTCCTGTCTTCTTTGATCATTAGGCAAAAGGAAGATATACTATTACCAGAGAGGAGGCAGATGAGTACGAGAGGAGAGCGGAGGCCGCTCGTCGCCACGCTGCAGCTCAGCAGGCGATAGCCGCTGCATCGCAGTACGACCCCAGCTATTATTATGGATATCCGCCAGGCCAGCCGTGGCCATAGACCAACTTAGGCTAAAAGCCTAAGCTTGGGGGAGTACGTATTTCCCACCGACATTACATTTATGTTCACACACTCATTGCTAGATGTCGGTGCTCATACTTTTTCATTGTATCATCCATGCTAGTTTATTTTCCTTTTTATGCTTTCTTCTTGTGTGCTTAATAAACCTTAAGGAAAACCCAAAAAATTAGTTGTAGCTTTTAGTTAGTTTAATTTCCATGCTTGTAGTAGTAATTAAAAAGAAAACCCAAAAAGATTTCATGTTCTTCTTTTACTTGTCGGGAGCTCTCACGTGTAAATAGTTTTATCTCTTTTCTTTTCTTTGGGGGTCGATAGGAGAAGACCATAATTAAATTGTTGAAGTGGCTCTTATATACACTATTGTTGATCTGACAAAATAGCCCATATTGCCTTGTCTTCTCCTGTTTATTGAATGCTTGCAGATTCCAGCTTAGTCCAATGCACGTGCACTATTATTATTATTCACATCGTTCGGTCGTGCAAGTGAAGGGCAATTATGACGATATATGATGGACTGACGGAGATGAGAAAAGCTGGTATGAACTCAACCTCTTTTGTTTCTGTAAATATGATTAGTTCACCGTTCCTGATTCAGCCTATTATGAATAAACATGTTTGTAATGACAACTAGAGATCATAGTGTTTGTGTCATGCTTGATTAGCTATAAGTTATAATGGTTTACCTTGCGTGCCAACATGCTATTGAAATGGTTATGATGTGGTATGATAGGGTGGTATCCTCCTCTGAATGATTTAAGTGACTTGACTTGGCACATGTTCACACATGTAGTTGAAACAAAATCAACATAGCCTTCACGATATTTATGTTCATGGTGGATTATATCCTACTCATGCTTGCATTCGGTGTTGATTAATTTTAATGCATGTTCATGACCGTTGTCGCTCTCTAGCTGGTCGCTCCCCAGTCTTTTGCTAGCCTTCACCTGTACTAAGCGGGAATACTGCTTGTGCATCCAATCCCTTAAACCCCAAAGTTATTGCAAATGAGTCCACCATACCTACCTATATACGGTATCTACCTGCCGTTCCAAGTAAATTTGTATGTGCCAAACTCTAAACCTTCAAATAAATATCCTGTTTTGTATGCTCGAATAGCTCATGTATCAAATAGGGCTGTCTATATCTTCCATGTTAGGCGGGTTATTCTCAAGAGGAGTGGATTCCGCTCCTCACTCACGAGATAAATGGCTGGTCACCGGGATGCCCAGTCCCATGCTTTATGCAAACTAAGTCAAAATAATTGCAAACAAAACTCCCCCTAGAACTCTTGTTAGTTGGAGGCACTCGTTGTTTCGAGCAAGCCATGGATTGATGCTTGTTGGTGGAAGGGGGAGTATAAACTTTACCATTCTGTTTGGGAACCGCCTATAATGTGTGTAGCATGGAAGATATCGCCATCTCTTGGTTGTTATGTTTACAATGAAAGTATACCGCTCAAAAGATTATTCACCTCTATTTCAAAACCGAGCTCTGGCACCTCTACAAATCCCTACTTCCCTCTGCAAAGGGCCTATCTATTTACTTTTATGATGAGTCATCACCCTCTTATTAAAAAGCACCAGTTGGAGAGCACCGCATTTGCATTCATTACTGTTAGTTTACATTGAGTATGACTTGACTGGATTTCTTTTACCATGAATTATAATGTCTAGTCAGTCCTTGGTCTCTAAAGGTGCTCTGCATTTATGTTTTAAGGTCTCAGAAAGGGCTAGCGAGATACCATCTTGTTATATCATATTATGATTGTTTTGAGAAAGTGTTGTCATCCGAGATTTATTATTATTGCTCGCTAGTTGATTATGCTATTGATATGAGTAAACTTGAGACCTAAGCGTTATTGCGAGTGTGGTTAGTTATAATCTTTGCTGAAAACTTCAATGCTGGCTTTACATATTTACAACAACAAGAGCAAACAGAGTTTGTAAAAGTTTTTCTTTATCACTTTCAGTTTGTCAACTGAATTGCTTGAGGACAAGCAAAGGTTTAAGCTTGGGGGAGTTGATACGTCTCCAACATATCTACTTTTCCAAACACTTTTGTCCTTGTTTTGGACTCTAACTTGCATGCTTTTAATGGAACTCACCCGGACTAACGTTGTTTTTAGCTGAATTACCATGGTGTTATTTATGTGCAGAAACAAACGTTCTCGGAATGACCTGAAACTTCATGGAGCAACTTTTTGGAAAATATAAAAAATACATGTAAAAGATGAAGGCCAGGGGGCCCACCACCTCTCCACGAGGGTGGGGGCGCGCCTGCCCCCCTAGGGCGCGCCCCCTACCTCATGGGCCCCCTGGTGCCTCTCCGACTCCAACTCCATATATTGTGTTTCGGGGAGAAAAATCAGAGAGAAGAATTCATCGCGTTTTACGATATGGAGCCGCCGCCAAGCCCTAAAACCTCTCGGGAGGGCTGATCTGGAGTCCGTTTGGGGCTCCGGAGAGGGGAATCCGTCGCCATCGTCATCATCAACCATCCTCTATCACCAATTTCATGATGCTCACCGCCGTGCGTGAGTAATTCCATCGTAGGCTTGCTGGACGTTGATGGGTTGGATGGTATCTATCATGTAATCGAGCTAGTTTTGTTAGGGTTTGATCCCTAGTATCCACTATGTTCTGAGATTGATGTTGCTATGACTTTGCTATGCTTAATGCTTGTCACTAGTGCCCGAGTGCCATGATTTCAGATCTGAACCTATTATGTTTTCATCAATATATGAGTGTTCTTGATCCTATCTTGCAAGTCTATAGTCACCTATTATGTGTTATGATCCGTTAACCTTGAAGTGACAATAATAGGGATACTTACCGATGATGACCGTAGTTTGAGGAGTTCATGTATTCACTATGTGTTAATGCTTTGTTCCGGTTCTCTATTAAAAGGAGGCCTTAATATCCCTTAGTTTCCGTAAGGACCCCACTACCACGGGAGGGTAGGACAAAAGATGTCATGCAAGTTCTTTTCCATAAGCACGTATGACTATGTTCGGAATACATGCCTACATTATATCAATGAATTGGAGCTAGTTCTGTGTCACCCTAGGTTATGACTATTACATGATGAACCGCATCCGGCATAATTCTCCATCACTGATCCATTGCCTACGAGCTTTCCATATATTGTTCTTCGCTTATTTACTTTCCCATTGCTATTGCTATCATCACTACAAAATACCAAAAACATTACTTTTACTAATGTTACCTTTTGCTACCATTACCACTACCATCATATTACTTTGCTACTAAATACTTTGCTGCAGATATTAAGTTTCCAGGTGTGGTTGAATTGACAACTCAGCTGCTAATACTTGAGAGTACTCTTTGGCTCCCCTTGTGTCGAATTAATAAATTTGGGTTGAATACTTTACCCTCGAAAACTGTTGCGATCCCCTATACTTGTGGGTAATCAATGATGCGGCTGACCGGCCACCTCGTGCCCGAGACAAAGCGGCATATCAGCCCAAAGTCCAGACCGCACCCCGACGCCAGTCAAACAAAAATACCAAGGCCCGGGGTAACACGTAGGACCTGCGAGAAGTATTGGAAAACAAATTGGCACATAAAAGATCGGTCTACGGATCATGGGGGCATGCCCCAACGCGTGATGACAACCGTCACGCCAGATATACTAAAAGCAAAGCCAGCCGGGCCAAACACAGCAGACAAGACTCGTATGAACTGCGTCGCGATATAGCCCGGCACAGAGGCGCCACACACCCCCTATGCTTCACTGTTGAAGTAATGGATCATGAATTCCCAGAAGGGTTTAAACCCATGAACATTGAATCATATGACGGCACTACAGACCCCACGGTATGGATATAGGATTTCTTCCTCCACATTCACATGGCCCGTGGGGATGATCTACACGCCATCAAGTATCTCCCGCTAAAACTCAAGGGGCCGGCTTGGCATTGGCTGAATAGCTTGATGGCAAACTCCATCGGAAGCTGGGAGAACCTGGCAGACGCATTCCTAGACAACTTCCAGGGCACTTACGTACGGCCACCGGATGCTGACGATTTAAGTCACATAACACAGCAGCCCGGAGAGTCAGCCAGGAAATTCTGGACTCGGTTCCTAATTAAAAAGAACCAAATTGTTGACTATCCGGATGCCGAAGCCCTAGCGGCCTTTAAACATAACATCCGTGACGAGTGGCTCGCCCGACATCTCGGCCAAGAGAAGCCAAAATCCATGGCAGCCCTCACGACACTCATGACCCGCTTTTGCGCGGGCGGAGATAGCTGGTTGGCCCATAGCAACAACACAACAAGTACCCTGGCACATCAGAAGCCAGAGATAGCAACAGCAAACCCCGACGCAACAAACACAAGTGCTGCAAAAATGGTGAAAACGCCGAAGATACGACAGTCAATGCCAGGTTTAGGGGCTCTAAGTCCAGTCAGCGGAATGGGCCACTCAAAAATGACAATTCGGGTCCGTCCAGTCTGGACCGCATACTCGACCGCCCATGCCAAATTCATGGCACCCCAGGAACACCAGACAATCATACCAACAGAGAATGTTGGGTCTTCAAACAAGCCGGCAGGTCAGGTGCCAAAAACAAAGATAAGGGGTCTCAAAGCGACGATGGCGACGAGGAGCCCAGATCACCAAGTACAGGAGGACAAAAGAAATTTCCCCTGGAAATCCAAATGATAAATGTGGTAAGCGGCTCCTACACTCCTAACCCATACCGGATGCACACCCTTAGGGATGTAGACCTAACGGAACCAGTCGTCCCACAATATAAACTAGGGCCGATCATCTTCAACCACATGGATCGTCCGGTTAATGCCTATCAGGGCAATCCAGCCGCACTAGTCCTCGACCCAATAATTGACGGGTTCCACCTCACACGAGTCCTTATGGACGGAGGTAGCAGTCTAAACCTTCTATACTAGGACACAGTGCGCAAGATGGGCATCGATCATTCGGTGATCAAGCCCACTAAAACCACCTTCAGTGGTATTATACCAGGTGTGAAGGCCAGCTATACAGGCTCCATCGCCCTTGAGGTAGTCTTCGGATCACCAGACAATTACCGTGCCGAAGAGTTAATCTTCGATATCGTCCCATTTTGCAGTGATTATCAGGCACTGCTCGGATGAACCGCATTTGCTCGATTCAACGCGGTGCCACATTACGCCTACCGTAAGCTCAAGATGCCCGGTCCGCGCGGCGTCATCACGGTTAATGGCAAGGCTGAACTTTCCCTCGGCACCAAGGAGTATACCGCTGCTTTAACAGCAGAAGCTACAAGTGGCACCTTCCAACCGAACCTCGAGTCGACGGCCCGACTTCCGGACACCGCCAAAGGACTTCGAACTACTTCGCGGCAGGATAGCCCGGCTCGTCCAGAGCTTAATTGAACACTCCGACGAAAGCCGGGATAGGCCACACACCGCGGCTCAACCGCTCTGCGGCACACAAGCATTTCTTACATTTTGTTTGCAGGTTCAACTTTGCGCAGACCAAGACTGGCGATACGGAAGCAGCTCAAACATGCAAGGGAATCCTTAGATATTCCCCGCGATGACCATCCAACTATACTCTGGATCCGCACACAGCTTCTTCCCTCTGGTCTCAGCAGGTTCCACAGTTATATTTCCCTTTTATCTGTTGAGGATCGTAGCAGAAATTAAAAAAATTCTACGCATCACCAAGATCAATCTATGGAGTATTCTAGAAACGAGGGGAATAGGAGTGCATCTACATACCCTTGTAGATCACGAGCAGAAGCGTTCAAGTGAACGGGGATGATGGAGTCGTACTCGCCGTGATCCAAATCACCGATGACCAAGTGCCGAACGGATAGCACCTCCGCGTTCAACACACGTACGGTTGGGAAGACGTCTCCTCCTTCTTGATCCAGCAAGGGGGAAGGAGAGGTTGATGAAGATCCAGCAGCATGATGGCGTGGTGGTGGATGCAGCAGGATCCCGGCAGGGCTTCGCCAAGCACAAGTGGGGAGGAGAGGTGTTACAGAGGGAGAGGGAGGCGCCAAGAGCAAGGTGCGGCTGCCCTCCCTCCCTTCCACTATATATAGGGGCTAGGGGGGCGCATGCCCCCTTGGAGATCCCATCTAGAAGGGGGGGCGGTGGCCCCTGGGGGCAACGGCCCCCTTAGGGTTTCCAACCAGGGGGCGCATGCCCCCTCGGGGGGGCATCGGCCCCCTAGGGTTTCCAACCCTAGGCGCCTTGGGCCCTCGTGTGGGGCGCACCAGCCCATCAGGGGCTGGTTCCCACGCCACTTCAGCCCATGGGGCCCTCCGGGATAGGTGGCCCCATCCAGTGGACCCCCGGGACCCTTCCGGTGGTCCCGGTACAATACCGGTAACCCCCGAAACCTTCCCGATGGCCGAAACTGGACTCCTATATATAAATCTTTACCTCCAGACCATTCTGGAACTCCTCATGACGTCCGGGATCTCATCCGGGACTCCGAACAACTTTCGGGTTACTGCATACTAATATCTCTACAACCCTAGCGTCACCGAACCTTAAGTGTGTAGACCCTACGGGTTCGGGAGACACGCAGACATGACCGAGACGCCTCTCCGGTCAATAACCAACAGCGGGATCTGGATACCCATGTTGGCTCCCACATGCTCCTCGATGATCTCATTAGATGAACCACGGTGTCGAGGACTTAATCAATCCCGTATTCAATTCCCTTTGTCAATCGGTACGTTACTTGCCCGAGACTCGATTGTTGGTATCCCAATACCTTGTTCAATCTCGTTACCGGCAAGTCACTTTACTCGTACAGTAATGCATGATCCCGCAATCAACCAATTGATCACATTGAGCTCATTATGATGATGCATTACCGAGTGGGCCCAGAGATACCTCTCCGTCATACGGAGTGACAAATCCCAGTCTCGATTCGTGCCAACCCAACAAACACTTTCGGAGATACCTGTAATGTACCTTTATAGTCACCCAGTTACGTTGTGACATTTGGCACACCCAAGGTACTCCTACGGTATCCGGGAGTTGCACAATCTCATGGTCTAAGGAAATGATACTTGACATTCAGAAAAGCTACAGCAAACGAACTACACGATCTTTGAGCTAAGCTTAGGATTGGGTCTTGTCCATCACATCATTCTCCTAATGATGTGATCCCGTTATCAATGACATCTAATGTCCATAGTCAAGAAACCACGACTATCTTTTGATCAACGAGCTAGTCAACTAGAGGCTCACTAGGGACGTGTTGTGGTCTATGCATTCACACATGTATTACGATTTCCCGGATAACACAATTATAGCATGAACAATGGACAATTATCATGAACAAAGAAATATAATAATAACCATTTTATTATTGCCTCTAGGGCATATTTCCAACATTATCACACTACATGTACTCACACGCATCGACGTACTATTCAAATACAACATGTGGATTTATATAACGCTTATTTGTTGTTATTTCTTATTTGAAATTCTTTTGTCAAGTGGCATCCGTACACCGTGATATGCTTTATATATGCCAGGGGCCTCGTTTTACCCATAATACGGTAATAAAGTCTGAACACCTTCATGGAAGTTCGGCACCCCGAACTTATAGCATTATATGCATCAGCTCTGAATCATGTCTTGGGTCAAATGTTGGGTTTGCCTGGCTCCCATGTTTTGCTACCTTACATTCCGCTATATCGGCTAAGGTGACACAGGGAGAACTACTGCGATTGTGTCCCGGTTCTTCCGGACGAGCACCTCAGTAGAGAAAGCTGAAAACTGACTGTCATGATACGGCGAGAGCTGGTCAGCTGTTCTACAGGTTAAAAAATCTTTAAGGATTTCTCCCGCATAATGCCATAACCAATGCATCGTCCGATGGATCGGAATTTTTTCCGATCAGGTGCTTATATAGCCCCTCGTGCGGTCTTTCGAACACCAGGGGCTGCGCCTACCTTCCTTTTATAAAGATCCTATGGCTAAGTGAGAGTGATAAAGCCCTATAGTCCGATTGCCTGGTTCGTTGTGCTGAACACCTCCTTCGAAGGACCCAAAACTGGGATAAAGAGTGATGAGGTTTATCCCGAACACCCCCGTACTTCCTACATGGGGGCAGAAGCCGACGACTGGCCAACTCTCAGGATTAATACATAAAACGGACGCGCGGGAGGATAAACTTTTATATAACAAGCAATAAATAATAGAAATGACCTTGTTCAACATTACAAAGCACAACATGATTGTATTCATGGAAATATAATGTCCTTGGTGCATTGCTCCGCCGCTAGGTAGGATCCTTTCAGGACACTTTCATAATATAATTCGAGCTTGCGGTGCTCCTTCCCCTCTGGCGGTCCCTCGGTCATCAGCTTTTCAGCATCCATCTTCCCCCAGTGCACCTTCGCGCGGGCGAAGGCCATTCACACACCCTCTATATAGACCGACCGCTTGATGACGTCAAGTCGAGGGCAGGCACTTACAAGCTGCTTCACGAGCCCGAAGTAGCTACCTGGAATCGGCTCGGCTGGCCATAGACGGATAATCAAATCCTTCATGGCTAGTTCGGCCGCCCTATGCAGTTCGATCAACTGTTTCAGTTGGTCGGCTAAAGGCATCGGATAATTCGGTGCCAGATACTGCGACCAGAAGAGCCTATCCGCAGTGTTCCCTTCTTCGGCTCGGCATAATTGGGCGGCATCCGATATACTGTGGGGTAGTTCCGCAAATACCCCTGGAGAAATCCGAACTCAAAATTAGAAACATGATTTTCTCCTCAAATACTAGCTTTACGTGGAAAAAAGCCTTACCCGCCGCGATCATCCTCGCCTCTTGGATCTCCTACAGAGTGCCTTGGGTTTCCCCCTGGGCATCGCGCGCAGCCTGATGAGCCCTGCCAAGTTCAGATTCTTTCTCCATTAAACTCTGCTCCAAGATCTCGCATTTCTTCACGGACTCTTGAAGCTCCCGCTCAGCTTCAATAACCCTGGCCTTATGCTTCTCACGAAGAGCCTACTCTGCGGCTGCCTTTTCCTCGGCCTCGCCAACAGCCTTCCTCGGAGCCTCGACTTCGGTCATCACCCCTGGCGCAAATAATGAAACATATTTTATCATGCTGAGAATTCGTTCGCACTGAACGCGAATAAGGCTGGCGCATACCTTGTTTATCTTCCAACTGCCTTTTCAACTGGCCAAGTTCTTCTTCGGCCCGCTCCAGAATTTGATTCAGTCCGGAGACCTCCGCAACATGAGAGGCAGCAGCCACTGCAGACGCCTTCTTATAAAAGAAGAGAGATAGATGTCATCAAGTGAGTCTTCCTACGAACATAAAATTGATCCTCTGTCCGGTCCTTTCTTGCACCGAACAGTGTATCAGGGGCTACTATCCATACTATGACACTCTTCGAAACCTTATAAAACATACCTCAAAGCCTCTTATAAGGCTGATACAGGCTTCATTCAGTCCACTCTCAGCAGAATGAATCTCCTTAATCACCGCACCCATTAGGGCACGGCGTTCATCGACGATGGAGGCGCTCTTCAGCGCCGCCAACAAAACATCCGGCACCTCTGGCTGGACAGAGATTGCCGGTGGAACAGGTACACCCCCTTCAGCCGAGGGAGGCCGCCTGCTTAATTCTGGAGTCGTATTGGTCTCCAGAAATGCGTCTGGCTAGGAGCCGAATTCAAGATGGCTCCTGCCGTCGACTCCCATGGGAATCTTCTCCCCCATGGGACCCTGCGAAAGATCTTTGGCTCCTCGCACGAAGACATCTGGAAGGTGCTTTTTAAGTCCGGAGAATCATGGCCGGACTCTGCAAGCTCGGTAAGTTTTTATGCGCTTTACCCGCATAACCCAAGGGAAATGCTTAATGTTTCTTCCTCAACTCCCCTAGAGCTGGACAAAAAAGGCAGGGAGGATCCACTGTCCGGCCTCGTTGCCCGAAGAACCGGCCGGCCCACTTCTGACGAAGATGATGGCCCTGGCGCCGTACAAGGTGCCGAAGAAGAAGACAGAGAAGGAGGCCAAAAAGACCCGGGGCGGCCTTCGTCGCCGCGGCACTTCGTGCACAATACCCAAAGGCTCCAACATCCATTTTGCCTTCGAAGAGGACGAGGAGGAGGAGGAAGACGAATCCCCAGCAGGGGAAGAAAGAAGAGGGTGGCCTCCATACACTTGGAGGCTGAATCGCCTAAAAGTGGAAAAGCTCCTCTTTCGGAAGAGTCCACTGCCGCCACCGACAGCAGCCCAGCGTGGGATCCCAGGGCCCAGCCCCTGGTGAATTCGTGAGTATAAAATCCGAACGTGTTTATGCATCCAGATGTCCAGACTCATTTCGCCGGTGTTGACAAGGCAGGATTTGGCGAACTAACATCACCTGGACTACACTGACAAGTTCGATGTTCTTGTCTTCCATATCTTTAACTCGCGTCTGTAGCATAGACAGTTTGTCGGATGAAGACCAGTTCAGGCACTTCTTGGGCCAGGACGTAAGCCGCAGAGGGGCTCCGGGTCGGAACTCTGGAGCAACGGCCCATTCTGTGTTGCGTGGCTCAGTGATGTAAAACCACTACTATTGCCATTCTTTGACGGAATCATTAAAAGTACCTGTTAGCCATGTAACGTTGGGCATCTTGCTCACCATAGTGCCCTCGCACTCAGCGTGCTCGCCACTCACCACCTTGGGCTTCACATTGAAGATCTTCAGCCACAAGCCGAAGTGTGGAGATGCGGAGAAAAGCCTCGCACACGACGATGAATGTCGAGATGTTGAAGAAGGAATTGGGGGATAGATCATGAAAATCGATCCCGTAGTAATACATGATGCCTCGAACAAATGGGTGGAGGGGAAACCCTAGCCTACATACAAAATGAGGGAGGAATACAACCCTCTCTTGGGGTTCCGGAGTAGGAACGATCTATCCCGCCGTCAGGAGACGGTGGCCGATCTTTTTGGCCAGGTACCCGGCCTCCCAAAGCTTTTTGATATGCTTCTCCTGGATGGTAGAGGCCATCCACTTGCCTCCTGCTCCGGATCCGGACATTTTCGGAAGGCCTTTGTGGGCGGAGAAGACGAACGCTCGGGTGCTGGAGCTTGGGCGAAGGGGAATGGATCGGGAAGAAGAAGGCGTGGGTGCTAAAGGGAGTCCTTACCCCCTTATAAAGGCAGCCGAGATCATGCGCCTCCCCACTTGCCTGGTAAGCTCGCTTATTCCCCAAGCGCCGTGATTAATGGCGCGGTTGGGTTACCCACACACGTATTGATGAGAATCACGTGATAAGGGGACACGATCTCTGCTTTGACACAATACGTGCCAAGAAAACCGCCTCGCAATATGTGCAGTAGCTGGTTGAGAAAAACGGTTCGAATAATGACCGGGCCATGGCATGATGTCACGTTATGAAAAGTTGTCAGCAGATTAGATTTGTGGAAATATCATACTCTCTACGGTGGTATCTGGAATTTGTTTTGCAGAGCCGGACACGATCCTTGTGTTCAAAATCTTCTATGGAGTATTCGGAGAAGGAACCCGCCTTGCAATGCCGAAGACAATCTGTGTGTCAGACTCATCATCGTTGAAGCCTGGTTCAGGGGCTACTGAGGGAGTCCTGGATTAGGGGGTCCTCGGACGGTCGGACTATATCCTTTGGCCGAACTGTTGGATTATGAAGATACAAGATTGAAGACTTCGTCCCGTGTCCGGGTGGGACTCTCCTTTACGTGGAAGGCAAGCTTGGCAATTCGGATATGTAGATCTCCTCCCTTATAACCGACTCTGTGTAACCCTAGCCCCCTCCAGTGTCTATATAAACCGGAGGGTTTAGTCCGTAGGACAACAACAATCATAATCATAGGCTAGCTTCTAAGGTTTAGCCTCTACGATCTCGTGGTAGATCAACTCTTGTAATACTCATATCATCAAGATCAATCAAGCAGGACATAGGGTATTACCTCCATTTAGAGGGCCCAAACCTGGGTAAACATTGTGTCCCCTGCCTCCTGTTACCATCCGCCTTGGACGCACAGCTCGGGACCCCCTACCCGAGATCCGCCGGTTTTGACACCGACAGTGACCCCTGCCCCCGTATATAAAGGAGCAAGGGGGGAGGTCGGCCAGGCTTGGTGGCGCGCCAAGGAGGGGAGGAGTCCTACTCCTAGTAGGAGTAGGACTCCACCTTTCCTAGTCCAACTAGGAGGATGAAGGGGGGAAGGAAGGAGAGGGAGAGAGGGAGGGAAAGAGGGGGCGCCCCCCTCCCCTTGTCCAATTTGGACTCCCAAGGGGGGGGGGGCAGCCCTAAGGCCCCCTCCTCTCTCTCACACACACAAGGCCCATGTTGGCCCATTAGATCCCCCGTGGGTTCCGATAACCCCCCGGCACTCCGATAATTATTCGGTGACCCCAGGAACTCATCCGGTGTCCGAATATAGTCATCCATATTTCAATCTTTATGTCTCGACCATTTCGATACTCCTCGTCATGTCCGTGATCACATACGGGACTCCGAACTATCTTCAGTACATCAAAACACATAAACTCTAATACCGATCGTCACCGAACTTTAAGCGTGCGGACCCTACGGGTTCGAGAACTATGTAGACATGACCGAGACACATCTCTGGTCAATAACCAATAGCGGAACTTGGATGTTCATATTGGCTCCCACATATTCTACGAAGATCTTTATCGGTCAAACTGCATAATGATATACGTTGTTCCCTTTGTCATCGGTATGTTACTTGCCCGAGATTCGATCGTCGGTATCTCAATACCTAGTTCAATCTCATTACGGCAAGTCACTTTACTCGTTCCGTAATGCATCATCCCATAACTAACTCATTAGTCACATTGCTTGCAAGGCTTATAGTGATGTGCATTACCGAGAGGGCCCAGAGATACCTCTCCGATACTCGGAGTGACAAATCCTAATCTCGATCTATGCCAACTCAACAAACACCATCGGAGACACCTGTAGAGCATCTTTATAGTCACCCAGTTATGTTGTGACGTTTGATAGTACACTAAGTGTTCCTCTGGTATTCGGGAGTTGCATGATCTCATAGTCATAGGAACATGTATAAGTTATGGAGAAAGCAATAGCAACAAACTAAACGATCATTGTGCTAAGCTAACGGATGGGTCAAGTCAATCACATCATTCTCTAATGATGTGATCCCGTTAATCAAATGACAACTCATGTCCATGGTTAGGAAACATAACCATCATTGATTCAACGAGCTAGTCAAGTAGAGGCATACTAGTGACACTTTGTTTGTCTATGTATTCACACATGTACTAAGTTTTCGGTTAATACAATTCTAGCATGAATAACAAACATTTATCATGATATAAGGAAATATAAATAACAACTTTATTATTGCCTCTAGGTCATATTTCCTTCATGAACTAGGTATGAAGATACCGACGATCGAATCTCGGGCAAGTAACATACCGATGACAAAGGGAATAACTATGTTGTCATTGTGGCTTGACCAATAAAGATCTTCATAGAATATGTAGGAACCAATATGAGCATCCAGGCTCTGCTGTTGGTTATTGACCGGAGATGTGTCTCGGCCATGTCTACATAGTTCTCGAAGCCGTAGGGTCCGCACGCCTAATGTTCGATGACGATTTGTATTATGAGTTATGTGTTTTGGTGACCGAAGTTTGTTCGGAGCCCCGGATGAGATCATGGACATGACGAGGAGTCTCGAAATGGTCGAGAGGTAAAGATTGACATATTGGATGATGGTATTTAGACACCGGAATGGTTCCGGATCGTTTCAGGTATTTTTGGAATACCGGGAAGTTACCGGACCCCCCCCCCCCCCGGGGGGGGGAAGTAATGGGCCTACATGGGCCATAGGGGAGAGAGAGGGGATCCCGCAAGTATGGCACCCCCATGGGAGTCCGAATTGGACAAGGGGGAGGGGGTGCGGCCCCCTTTCCTTCTCCCTCTCCTTCCCTTTCCCCTCCAAAAGAAAGGAAAGGGGGCCGACTAGGATTGGGAGTCCTAGTCGGTTTCCCCCCACTTGGGTGCGCCCCTAGGGCCGGCCTCCTCCCCTCCTCCTTTATATACGGGGGAAGGGGCACCCCAAAACACAACAGTTGTTTCTTAGCCGTGTGCGGTGCCCCCCTCCACAGTTTACTCCTCCGGTCATATTGTCGTAGTGCTTAGGCGAAGCCCTGCACGGGTCACATCACCATCACCGTCACCATGCTATCATGCTGACGAAACTCTCCCTTGACACTTTGCTAGATCAAGAGTTCGAGGTACTTCATCGAGTTGAACATGTGCTGAACTCGGAGGTGTCGTACGTTTGGCACTTGATCGGTTGGATCGCGAAGATGTTCGACTACATCAACCGTGTTAACCTAACGCTTCCGCTTTCAGTCTACAAGGGTACGTGGACACACTCTCCCCCTCTCATTTCTATGTATATCCTAGATAAATCTTGTGCGATCGTAGGAATTTTTTTTGAAATTGCATGCTACGTTCCCCAATAGTGGCATCCGAGCTAGGTCTATGCTTAGATGATATGCACGAGTAGAACACAAAGAGTTGTGGGTGATCAAAGTCATACTGCTTACCACCAACGTCTTATTTTGATTCGGCGGTATTGTTGGATGAAGTGGCCCAGACCAACCTTACATGACCACGTTCATGAGATCGGTTCCACCAACAGACATGCAACTTGTTTTTCATAAAGGTGGCTGGCGGGTGTCTGTTTCTCCAACTTTAGTTGAATCGAATTTGACTACATCCGGTCCTTGTTGAAGGTTAAAACAACACACTTGACGAAAAATCATTGTGGTTTTGATGCGTAGGTAAGAACGGTTCTTACTAGAAGCCCGTAGCAGCCACGTAAAACTTGCAATAACAAAGTAGAGGACGTCTAAATTGTTTTTGCAGGGCTTGTTGTGATGTGATATGGTCAAGACATGATGTTATATACGTTATTGTATGAGATGATCATGTTTTGTAAAAGTTATTGGCAACTGGCAGGAGCCTTATCGTTGTCGTTTTATTGTATGAAATGCAATGGCCATGTAATTGCTTTACTTTACCACTATGTGTTAGTGATAGTCGTAGTAGCAATAGTTGGCGAGATGACAACGACGCTATGATGGAGATCAAGGTGTCAAGCCGGTGACGATGGAAATCATGACGGTGATTCGGAGATAGAGATCAAAGGCACAAGATGATGATGGCCATATCATGTCACATATTTTGATTGCATGTGATGTTTATCCTTTATGCATCTTATTTTGCTTAGTTCGGCGATAGCATTATAAGATGACCCCTCACTAAATTTCAAGGTATAAGTGCTCTCCCTGAGTATGCACCGTTGCTATAGTTCGTCGTGCCGAGACACCACGTGATTATCGGGTGTGATAAGCCTACGTTCACATACATGGCCTAGCATGTACAGACATGGCCTCGGAACACGGAGACCGAAAGGTCGAATGTGAATCATATATTATATATGATCAACATAGAGATGTTCACCATTGAAAACTACTCCATCTCACGTGATGACCGGACATGGTTTAGTTGATATGGATCACGTGATCGTTTAGATGACTCAGGGGATGTCTATCTAAGTGGGAGTTCTTAAGTAATATGATTAATTGAACTTAAATTTATCATGAACTTAGTCCTAATAGTTTTTGCATATCTATGTTGTAGATCAATGGCTCGTGCTACCGTTCCCTTGAATTTTAATGCGTTCCTAGAGAAAGCTAAGTTGAAAGATGATGGTAGAAACTACATGGACTGGGTCCGTAACTTGAGGATTATCCTCATTGTTGCACAGAAGAATTATGTCCTTGATGCACCGCTAGGTGTGAGGCCTGCTGTAGGAGCAACTCTGGACGTTATGAATGTCTGGCAAGCTAAATCTGATGACTACTCGATAGTTCAGTATGCCATGCTTTACGGCTTAGAATCGGGACTTCAAAGACGTTTTGAACGTCATGGACCACATGATATGTTCTAGGAGTTGAAGTTAATATTTCAAGCAAATGCCCGAGTTGAGATATATGAAGTCTCCAACAAGTTCTATATCTGCAAAATGGAGGAGAACAGTTCTGTCAGTGAACACATACTCCAAATGTCTAGGTACCATAACCACTTGACTCAGCTGGGAGTTAATCTTCCGGATGATAGTGTCATTGACAAAGTTCTTCAATCACTGCCACCAAGCTATAAAGGCTTCGTGATTAACTATAATATGCAAGGGATGGAAAAGACTATTCCCGAGCTCTTCGCAATGCTCAAAGCTGCGAAGGTAGAAATCAAGAAGGAGCATCAAGTGTTGATGGTTAACAAGACCACTAGTTTCAAGAAAAAGGGCAAAGGAAAGAAGGGGAACTTCAAGAAGAATAGCAAGCAAGTTGCTACTCCCCGGAAGAAGCCCAAGTCTAGACCTAAGCCTAAAACTGAGTGCTTCTACTGCAAAGGGACTGGTCACTAGAAGCGGAACTGCCCCAAGTATTGGACGGATAAGAAGGATGGCAAAGTGAAATGTATATTTGATATACATGTTATTGATGTGTACCTTACTAATGCTCGTAGTAGCACCTGGTTATTTGATACTGGTTCTGTTGCTCATATTTGCAACTCGAAACAGGGGCTACAGATTAAACGAAGATTGGCTAAGGACGAGGTGACGATACACGTCAGAAATGGTTCCAAGGTTGATATGATCGCCGTCACCATGCTACCTCTACATCTACCTTCAGGATTAGTTTTAGACTTGAATAATTGTTATTTGGTGCCAGCGTTGAGCATGAACATTGTATATGGCTCTTGGTTGATGCGAGACGGTTATTCATTTAAATCAGAGAATAATGGTTGTTCTATTTATATGAGTAATATCTTTTATGGTCATGCACCCTTGATGAGTGGTCTATTCTTGTTGAATCTCGACCGTGGTGATACACATATTCATAATATTGATGCCAAAAGATGCAAAGTTAATAATGATAGTACAACTTAATTGTGGCACTGCTGTTTAGGTCATATTGGCGTAAAGCGCATGAAGAAACAACATGTTGATGGGCTTTTGGAATCACTTGATGCTTGTGAACCATGTCTCATGGGCAAGATGACTAAGACTCCGTTCTCCGGAACAATGGAGTGAACCACTGACTTATTGGAAATAATACATACTAATGTATGCGGTCCGATGAGTGTTGAGGCTCACGACTGGTATCGTTATTTTCTGACCTTCATAGATGATTTGAGTGGATATGGGTATATCTACTTGATGAAACATAAGTCTGAAACATTTTAAAATTTCAAAGAACTTCAGAGTGAAGTGGAAAATCATCGTAACAAGAAAATAACATTTCTACGATCTGATCGCGGAGGCGAATATTTGAGTTACGAGTTTGGTCTTCATTTAAAACAATGTGGAATAGTTTCGCAACTCACGCCACCTGGAACACCACAGCGTAACGGTGTGTCCGAACATCGTAACCGTACTTTATTAGATATGGTGCGATCTATGATGTCTCTTACCGATTTACCACTATCGTTTTGGGGTTATGCATTAGAGACAGTTGCATTCGCGTTAAATAGGGCACCATCTAAATCCGTTGAGACGACACCATATGAAGTTTGGTTTGGCAAGAAACCGAAGCTGTCGTTTCTTAAAGTTTGGGGTTGCGATGCTTATGTGAAAAAGCTTTAGCCTGATAAGCTCGAACCCAAATCGAAGAAGTGCGTCTTCATAGGATACCCAATACACCTTCTATCATAGATCCGAAGGCAAAATATTTGTTTCTAAGAATGGATCCTTTCAAGAGAAGGAGTTTCTCTCGAAAGAAGTGAGTGGGAGGAAAGTAGAACTTGATGAGGTAGTTGTACCTTCTCTCGAATTGGAAAGTAGTTCATCACAGAAATCCATTCCAGTGATGCCTAAACCAATTAGTGAGGAAGCTAATGATGATGATCATGAACTTCAGATCAAGTTACTACCAAACTTCGTAGGTCAAGCAGAGTACGTTCCGCACCAGAGTGGTACGATAATCCTATTCTGGAAGTCATGTTACTAGACCATGACGAACCTACGAACTATGAGGAAGCGATGATGAGCCTAGATTCCACAAAATGGCTTGAGGCCATGAAATCTGAGATGGGATCCATGTATGAGAACAAAGTATGGACTTTGGTTGACTTGCCCGATGATCGGCAAGCCATAGAAAATAAATGGATCTTCAAGAAGAAGTCTGGCGCTGATGGTAATGTTACTGTCTACAAAGCTCGACTTATTGCAAAAGGTTTTCGACAAGTTCAAGGAGTTGACTACGATGAGACCTTCTCACCCATAGTGATGCTTAAGTCTGTCCGAATCATGTTAGCAATTGCCGCATTTTATGATTATGAAATTTGGCAAATGGGCGTCCAAATTGCATTCCTTAATGGATATCTTAAAGAAGAGTTGTATATGATGCAATCAGAAGGTTTTGTCGATCCTAAAGGTGCTAACAAAGTGTGCAAGCTCTAGTGATCCATTTATGGACTAGTGCAAGCCTCTCGGAGTTGGAATATACGCTTTGATAGTGTGATCAAAGCATATGGTTTTATACAGACTTTGGAGAAGCATGTATTTACAAGAAAGTGAGTGGGAGCTCTGTAGCATTTCTAATATTATATGTGGATGACATATTGTTGATTGGAAATAATACAGAATTTCTGGATAGCATAAAAGGATACTTGAATAACAATTTTTCAATGAAAGAGCTCGGTGAAGCTGCTTATATATTGGGCATCAAGATCTATAGAGATAGATCAAGACGCTTAATTGGACTTTCACAAAGCACATACCTTGATAAAGTTTTGAAGAAGTTCAAAATTGACCAGTCAAAGAAAGGGTTCTTGCATGTGTTACAAGGTGTTAAGTTGAGTCAGACTCAATGCCCGACCACTGCAGAAGATAGAGAGAAAATGAAAATCATTCCCTATGCCTCAGCCATAGGTTCTATCATGTATGAAATGTTGTGTACTAGACCAGATGTGTGCCTTGCTATAAGTTTAGCAGGGAGGTACCAAAGTAATCTAGGATTGGATCACTGGACAACGGTCAAGAACATCCTGAAAGACCTGAAAAGGAGTAAGGATATGTTTCTCATTTATGGAGGTGACAAAGAGCTTGTTGTAAATGGTTACGTCGACGCTAGCTTTGACACGGATCCGGATGACTCTAAGTCGCAAACCGGATACATATTTATATTGAATGGTGGAGCTGTCGGTTGGTGCAGTTCCAAGCAGAGCGTCGTGGCGGGATCTATGTGTGAAACGGAGTACATAGCTGCTTCCGAAGCAGCAAATGAAGGAGTCTGGATGAAGGAGTTCATATCCGATCTAGGTGTAATACCCCGTGCATTGGGTCCAATGAAAATCTTTTGTGACAATACTGGAGCAATCGCCTTAGCGAAGGAATCCAGATTTCACAAGAGAACCAAACTCATCAAGAGACGCTTCAACTCCATCCACGATCAAGTCAAGGAGGGAGACATAGAGATTTGCAAAATACATACGGATCTGAATGTTGCAAACCCATTGACTAAGCCTCTTCCACGAGCAAAACATGATCAGCACCAAGACTCCATGTGTGTTAGAATCATTATAGTGTAATCTAGATTATTGACTCTACTACAAGTGGGAGACTGGAGGAAATATGCCCTAGAGGCAATAATAAAGTTGTTATTTATATTTCCATATATCATGATAAATGTTTATTATTCATGCTAGAATTGTATTAACCAAAAACTTGGTACACGTGTGAATACATTGACAAAACAGAGTGTCCCTAGTATGCCTCTACTTGACTAGCTAGATAATCAAAGATGGTTAAGTTTCCTGACCATAGACATGTGTTGTCATTTGATGAACGGGATCACATCATTAGGATAATGATGTGATGGGCAAGACCCATCCGTTAGCTTAGCATAATGATCGTTAAGTTTTATTGCTATTGCTTTCTTCATGACTTATACATATTCCTTTGACTATGAGATTATGCAACTCCCGAATACCGAAGGAACACCTTGTGCGCTAAAAACGTCACAACGTAGCTGGGTAATTATAAAGATTCTCTACAGGTGTCTTCGAAGGTATTTGTTGGGTTGGCATAGATCGAGATTAGGATTTGTCACTCCGAATATCGGATAGGTATCTCTGGGCCCTCTCGGTAATGCACATCACAATAAGCCTTGCAAGTAATGTGACTAATGAGTTAGTTGCGGGATGATGCATTACGGAACGAGTAAAGATACTTTCCGGTAACAAGATTGAACTAGGTATGAAGATACCGACGATCGAATCTCGGGCAAGTAACATACCGATGACAAAGGGAATAACGTATGTTGTCATTGCGGTTTGACCGATAAAGATCTTTGGAGAATATGTAGGAACCAATATGAGCATCCAGGTTCCACTATTGGTTATTGATGGGAGATGTCTCGGCCATGTCTACATAGTTCTTGAACCCGTAGGGTCCGCACGCTTAATGTTCGATGACGATTTGTATTATGAGTTATGTGTTTTGGTGACCAAAGTTTGTTCGGAGCCCCGGATGAGATCGCGGACATGATGAGGAGTCTTGAAATGGTCAACAGGTAAAGATTGACATATTGGACGATGGTATTTGGACACCGGAATGGTTCCGAATCATTTTGGGTATTTTTCG